>NC_135783.1:277049321-277369321 GCF_051106095.1 Pogona vitticeps | reverse complement strand
TTGGGTTCCTGGGACATGCATCTATAATTTGAGACAAAATATTTTGTCATTGTTCTGAGCAGTTATCTACATGTGTAACAGCTGAAGATAAGTGTGCACAGCCATCAGCATTTGCACTTATATACTGCTTGACGAGAAAGACGGGATGGAAGAGGGAAAAATGTCTAGTCCATGTCCAATTCAGTCCAGTTGATTTTCTCAACAAAATAGTTCCTGAATAAGGGAAAGCATTATATATAACACTCATTTACTCTCGTAGTTCTTTATGAAACACTTTTGTATTAATCTAGAGGCCTGATCCACTCCAGGCCTTTTTAAAATAACTTCAAAGATGGTTGAAAAGAGAGCAAATGATACATGTATGATAGATAGTACGATTCTATTAGGGATGGTTACTAGATATGGGGGCGAATATAAAAACAAATCAGGATATTAGTTAAATATCCCTGACTCATTAGATATCCATAGTGTAACAGCCTCCTCATGCGTCACAAAGGGGCTATTACCTCACACTCACTCACACTTAATTCACGCTGCCACCAACCATTCCGTCAAATAATACTTCAGGCCAATGTATGATTTTAAAATAAAAGAACTTATGTTTATTGAGTACAACAAAAGGAATGGTAAATCACTTGAAGAAAAATAATAAGGCAATCACTGTCTTAATATTTTACACTCACACACACTCTCTCATAGACCCTCACTAGATAGCACAGTTCTAACTTCATAATATCTTCAAGCCCTAACCTTCCTAGCATAACCCTATCTGATCCCTAACCAGCCCTATCTCAAATCCCTATCTTGTCCCTATCTAAAGCACTCACACCATTCACTCCCCTTATATACACTAGCTCCACCCCTTATGTCCCACCTTCCGTCACGCTATTGGCAGATGACATACAGCTTCAGCAGTGACGGACAGGTGATGTCAACGTGACTGTAACACATAGCTTCATATTCTTGGAGTCCAACGAGTATGAAGCAATGAATATATTCATCCCTACGTTCCCTATCTGCTTATGCCACCACGGATAAACTGTTCTTCCGGAACATTAGCAAAAAGGTGTTTTCCCTTCAGGGGCTTGCTAAAGCCTGCTCAAAGGGAATCCCAGCCCTGGGGAATGGGGGATGACTTAGTTCCCCTTTCCTCCTCTTCCTATGCCTGCATGGCATAAGAAGAGAAGGAAAGAATCAAAGAGGGATCAAAGGGATCCCCCAGCCTGCAGCTGCAGGATGGCTTTGATCCCTCCTTTCCCTCCTCTTGCCATGCCCTGAGGGATTTAGTAAGAAGAAGGGGAAAGGGATCAAAGTGTTGCGGGATCACTTTGATCCCTGCTTTCCCTGTTCTTGCTATGCCCCCATGGGGCATAGCAAGAGGAGGGAAAGCAAAAAAAGAAAAAATAGGAAAAAAAGACCCAATGAATGATGGATTCGTTGTTTGTTGGATCACTGGGGGCCAATTCATGGTTTGTGGGTGGTCAAGTTTGATGACCCACAAACCAAGACAAAGTACCATTTTGGTACTTCATCCCCATCTCTAATGGATACTCTATGAAGAAGTCAGTGTGGAGCCAAATGATTCCTCCTCTGTGCAGTCAAGAGCTTTTTAATTGTCTCTGGTGAGGTGTTCCAGTCCCATGACTGGAAAAACTAAAGAGAGCCTCCCACTTCCCTTCTCAGCTAAAGTGTGAGAAGTGCAGTCTTCTTTTAATTGCTATGTGTGAGGTAAACAGTTCACCACAGCTGGTAGTTGTTTGCAACTTTACTTGGCTGCCTAATTCAAAAACCCTTTCTTGCACTAAAGTGGCTGTGACATGAGGGGTCAGAAGAATTTCATAAATTTGCTTTTTTTCTTATGCCAGTTCCTGTTGCCGGAGGGATTATCACAGCTGTGAACTTATTTGAATGCATTTTAATATAATTTGAAGTACTATTTATTATGCCCTGGGCTGAAAAATACCACATTTCTCATCACTATCTAGGATATACTGCTTATTCACCTCAAATAAAGGGCAGAATACAGTACTTGCTTTGATTAAAAGGGAAGAGGATGTGTTCTGTGAAAAGATGAGTTGAGAACAGAGATAGGTTGTATTTGGAGACCAGGTAAAAGCCAGAATGGAACAGAATGAGCTGGAATAGGCACTTGAGAATAAAAACAGCTGCCAAAGCTAGCAGGCTACATCAGATTGGAACAATATTTTTGATATCAGACTCAGGAAATATTACTCTTTTATTAACCCTTTAATGCCCCAAACTAAAACAGAACACAGGGGACTTTCCATTGTGGCAACTTCCAAGTAGGATAAACTAATGAAATTCATGACACATATATGACTAGATAGGGCTGATGCAAAAAAAAGCATCAAAATATCCAAAGCATTCCAATACATGCTCCAGGCAGAAAATCAGTATCGTGCAAAACAGCCTAGAAGTAGGACAGCCCTATGAAATTCGGCATAATATGAGACGGGACTTATGTACCAATGATTACAATTTCCTCAGGAATATTCTAGTGCATGTTCAGAACAACAACAACAACAAAAATCATTATTTTGAAAAACAGCCTGTAACAACAACTTCCAAGTAGGAGAAACCAACAAAATTCATTACTCATACATGACTAGGATGACCTGATGCAGCCAGCCACAAACCATCCCCAAGAACAACATGGGATCTGTTCTGGACAAAAAACCGATACTGTACAACAGCCTGCAATCACAACTTCCAAGCAAGAAAGCCAACATAAGTCAGGATTAAATGTGACCAGGACAGGAATGAATTGGAATGTAGCTTTTGCAGTGTTTTCAGGCTTGCTACATCAGCAATCATAAACACAACATGAAAGAAATATGGGCTGAATCCGAATTGTAAAAATTACATAACAAACCTTTCAAGGTGGTGTGTGAAGAACTGTTTCCAGTCTATGGCGTATGCCATGAAAGCACAGGCTCTGATCCACCTGGCTAAGGTCTGTTTGGAGACTTTCTTTCATTAAGAAAGCAGGTGAAATGAAATGGCTAAATGGAGCCAAGCTGGGTCCTAGTGACAAATGTAATCTTGCATCAACAGATCTGTTGAGATAGTAGGAACCATGGGGAAATGTGGGTAACCTCTGGATTTTTAACATCTACTGCTGCCTTGGCCAGAATGCGGCCACTAGGACTGCTTGTGTTCCCTATAGGCTCCATTTCCAGAGATCTTTTGCAAGAACAGAAGAGGTAGAGAATGAGAAAGGAGAGCTAGAGGCCATGGGGACTCCAGAGCTTCAGTATCCCCTAACAAGCAGACACTTGTTGGATGAAGGAAAGAATCAACTTGTTTGTCAGATAGCCAAATGTGTTGAATTTAAGAGACCAAAGACGGCATCTATCTGAAGAAATAAAGACCCCATTACCCTGATAGAAGTTGCTTCCCACTAAAGAGGAATTAAAGAACCTTGTAATGAGAGTGAAAGCAGAGAGTGCAAAAAACGGTCTGAAACTCAACATCAAAAAAACTAAGATCATGGCCACTGGTCCCATCACCTCCTGGGAAATAGAAGGGGAAGACATGGAGGCAGTGACAGATTTTATTTTCCTGGGCTCCATGATCACTGCAGATGGAGACAGCAGCCACGAAATTAAAAGACGCCTGCTTCTTGGGAGGAAAGCGATGACAAATCTTGACAGCATCTTAAAAAGCAGAGACATCACATTGCCAACAAAAGTCCGAATAGTCAAAGCTATGGTTTTGCCTGTAGTGATGTATGGAAGTGAGAGCTGGACCATAAAGAAAGCAGACTGCCGAAGAATTGATGCCTTTGAATTGTGGTGCTGGGGGAGGCTCTTGAGAATCCCCTGGACTGCAAGGAGAACAAACCTATCAGTTCTAAAGGAAATCAACCCTGAGTGCTCACTGGAAGGACAGATCCTGAAGCTGAGGCTCCAGTACTTTGGCCATCTCATGAGAAGAAAAGAGTCCTTGGAAAAAACCTTGATGTTAGGAAGGTGTGACGGCAAGAGGAGAAGGGGACGACCGAGGATGAGATGGCTGAACAGTGTCTGCGAAGCAACCAACATGAATTTGACACAACTCCGGGAGGCAGTGGAAGATAGGAAGGCCTGGCGTGCTCTGGTCCATGGGGTCACGAAGAGTCGGACACGACTAAACGATTAAACGACTAAACACACAAAGAAGTTGACTTAAGAGTTGATGGAACGCTGATGGTGCTGGGCTGAAAGGGAGGCCAGATTATGTTCTGCCCAAGTGAATGACGAGATGCTTCCCTGAGTACTGCCTTACTTTGCAATGTATCACCTGTTGTATCATTGTCCAAAGGAGGTTGTTTTGCCTTGTGAAAAGAAGGGAGAAATGGCCCAGAGTGAGTTGGATTTGATGCCTAAAATATTGTTCAGATGCCTAAAATATTGTTCAGATTGTTCTAGCCGCCTAGAATGGTCTTATAGGCCAGATGGGCAGGGTGTAAATCAAATCAAACAAACAAACAAACAAACAAACAAACAAATAAATAAACAAATAAACATGTGTCCATCACATCCTGCTAATTTCAGATTTCTGGCTTTTACCTGGTCCTGTGTATTTATACATGAAACAAAATTGCAACAGATAAATGGGCTCAAGTTACAGGAAGCCAGATTTCAGTTGACTATCCAGGAAAAAAAAAACTACTCAAGTGTTAGAGTAATATGAAAATGGAATCAATTTCTTTGGGAGGTGGTGAGCATTCCAACACTCAAAATAATTCAAGAGAAAATTAGACAACAATCTGTAAAATATACTTTGATTTTGGATTCCTGCAATGAGCAGGGGTTGGACCTGATGGCCTTATAGGCCCCTTCCAAGTCCATTATTGTATGATTCTACATACATCTGTGGAGGTTGTTCTAAGGATGTCTCTTACTTCCTACCAGTTTTTGATTAGGAAGACTTACACTGATTTCCTCTTGTGAAACATCTTTTGTGAAGGTAGTGACAATACCTTCCTGTTGGAAAGGGTGTAAGACACTCCCAAGTAGATGGAGCTAGTTGCTTTCTGGTAAAGTGCACACTAGTTTGTAGGTTTATGTATGGTCCTTTAAAAAGGAGTCAACTACTCTGCTCATTCCTCACTGGATATCTTCTCTCACATCATAGTCACACTTCATTGTTGATCACTTCATTGCCCGAATATTGCAAGACCAAGTGATGGCTTGCATATGTGACATCAAGATTCAAATCCAGAAATAGTCATTTAGGAAGTGTGTTGGGCAAGACAATAAGATTTTGTGTTGCATATTTTTGCAAGAGTAAGAGTCCAACTTGAGCAAACTAAGAATACTGTAACAAGGGTTTATTTAAGGGAATTTATGTAGTTCAGGGTTAACATTAAGAGGAATAAGACTCTATTTCTGAAAATCCCTTTCACATTGATATAATATGTCATGACTTATATTTAATTCTCACAGTTATCTTCTGTTCTTTGAACAAATATGCCACTTGATTGGAAACACTTTTTAAAAGTTCACATTTGCCAAGCCTCCATGGCTTTTCTTGCAGAATTTGTTCATTTATTTCAGTTGTGTCTTTTTAAATTGCTTAGCAGAATTATATAGTCATATCTGTATATTGGCTTAATTGCAATTATTGATGGCCGAAACAGCAGCCAGTCTGAAGAATTGCTTTCTGGTCAAAATCAACCAAATTAAAATGGATTAATGAAATGGGAAAAAAAATAATCACCCCAGAATTTTAAAAAGAAAAGAGGAATGAGGATGGGAGACACAACACAACAGACACAGATTTATTTTTGTAACTTGAGACAGCTATCCAGTAATTATCAGTAATTTTTAAAAATATACAAATTAAATATATTTAAATTATGACTGATACAACCACGAACAGCAATCCCAGTTCTGAAGGCTGGAATCGCCTTTTTAAGGTTTTGGATATTTGCCACATTCCATTTAAGAGGGGTATGATGTTTTTTCAGAGATCTTGTTTTCCTCACAACAAACTTTCCCTGAATACTTCAGTGAAAGCACTCTTATCTAATCTGTTCCCCTTTGTTCTTTAATTTCAGCCTTCCAAAGCACCAGAAGTGGTTCTTTCTACAGACAAAAATTAGGAACATCAACTGCAGACTCCTTATCAAATATACCGTATTTTTCGCACCATAAGACAGATTATATTTTCCTGTTTTCTTCTCCTAAAAAATTGGTGCGTCTTATGGAAAGGTGTGTCTTATGGAGCGAAAAATACGGTATATGGGATAGCTGTCACTCCCAATTGCCTCTTTATCTGCCTCCATTTTAGAATGTAGTGGGAATAAACTGAAAGCTTTAGCAAATGTGGAATGGGAGAAAGGCTAAATCAGGGCAAAGCATTTTTGTGCCCTGCAAATGGTAATTAATTTAGCAAGATAAAGAAGAAGTAATGTGCCCTAGCCCATTGGGCAACAGGCTTCTGGTGAACAGTATGAATACCTTGATGCAGAGGAAACTTGAATTAATCTTAACCCCCCCCCCAAAAAAGGTATCTGATTGTGGAGCCATATGTTGGCGTCAAGCCTTGTTAGTGATTTTTTGTGTTTGAGGCTTCAAGGATTTCCATTACTCGTGTGTATGTGCAGAATGGTGCACATTTCTGAAAAATGGCATGTTTTCTGATACAGTGTTTGATAATGCCCCCCCAGTATTGGATGGTGGGGACAAAAGGTGCTAGGGTGTACAGAATGTTAGCAAATTTCTTCAGTCTCTGTGGTTTGGAGCTTCTCACTTGGAAAGTCCTCACCAACAAATTCTAATCCCCTTTGAAGTTCCTTCACCTTGGCACAGGAGAAAGGCATCTGGCTTTCCCTCCCCAAAATGAAGATACATGTTTTCCAAAAAAAGCCTCTCTACCCAGAATTTATTTCAGCTTGTGTAAAAAGAACTACTTAACTTTACTCAACAGCTTCATTATCTTTCCCTGTCCTGAGAGGATGTTTCCTTAGATGAAGTCCTCTTAAAAAGGCAACTGAAAAAACTAAAAGTAAAAATACAACAACCCATTCCCCCCCAAAAAAACACACTCAAAGCTGGAAGTAGATATCCAGTGACTTCCTATTTATACCCCACCCACACCCTTTTTAAAGCCATTTCTGGGCCTGGTATAGCCCAGAATATATAGAAGCTCCAAATCAAAGAAACTGGGGAATGCTTAGAGTGAACATTTGGCTATCAGCTACAGCCAGCCTCCGCAATCTCTGATCCTATCCCAATGTCAGTGCCATTTTGAAAAATGATTGTGTGCATACTTGTAGCTTATCTGTATCTTTACCTGCACGAAAACCATCTTTATGTAGTCAAAATACATCTTGGCCCAAATTGAATTGGTGTGCTGTGCCAGTGTAAATGCAATGGTATAAACTGCACTGAAAAATTGCTGCCAGTTAACAAATCACCACTTGGGTCCCTCATTGCTCATGAGTCACATGAGTTGGTATACGTATAAAGGATTCAAGCAGGTACTCATTAAATAGCAGCAGCTTGCTGTTGCAATTTATGCCATTGCACTTACAAATAGGATTATTTTGTTTTTGTTTTGTTGCTTGACGTGAAGGCAAACCATTTTTTATGTCTTCATTGGAACCAATAGATGTTTATTTTCTCTTTTAAACCTCCACCTTTGTGCTGGTGGACCCTTTTTTCTTTCTTAGATACCAGGCCTTGCTGAGAATAAGTTGTTTCACAAGATTTATTCACAGTTCTAGCCTGGAGGCAGCATATATATGCAAGTCTGGTCCTCTTTAATCTGTAGAGTGTTGGGAGATACCTATTTCTGCAGTAGTGATTACTTGCTGCCATTTATTGTCATGGTAATTTGCATGGGCATGATTTAAGGCAGATTCAACACGAAAGTAAATATAAGGCTTGTATCTTTTTTGGTACGATGTAATGTAAAAACATGCTCTACCTGATAATTGTGGGTTAAGTATCTCGGGCCATGCTGCATCAAATGAGCCAAAATTATGCATAAAGAAAATGGAGTCTGATACTTCAAGAAAAATAATCAAATTGATCAATATTAATCATATAATGCTAAATGATGCAAACGTTATGCTTTTTTGAAAACTCATTTTGATCCAGGTTAGATGAATACTGAACAGACAACAGGAAACTGTTCTGGAGCCTACTTGCCCCATACCTCATTCTTTCAACACTTGAGGAGATTGACCGGTTTATTATTATTATTATTATTATTATTATTATTATTATTATTATTATTATTATTATTATTATTATTATTATTATTATTATTATTATTATTATTATTATTATTATTATTATTATTATTATTATTATTATTATTATTCCTCTCTGGATAGCATCTTTTGTTCTGCCATGGAATCATTCCTGGCATGTATTTGAAGGAGGAAAGGAATTTACACTGCCTTTTCCTTGTCATCTCCATAGTGACATACAGCCTGTATCTGGCTGAGTCAGAGTGACAATAGGCTTAGCTTAGGGCAATTTTTTAGTGATTTCCTTTTCTTCAGCTTTTGTATAAGTGTTGTGATTTTGGCATAAAGGAGGTGTTAGTAACCATTATATCTTCTAAGCTAGATGCATTTTGAAGTTTCAGCTTTCATCTTCAGCTGTTCTGTGTAGACATGCCTATGTGACAATTCTAACTCAAGGCAATGATCTACTATTATAAAAGTACTCCATTGCAGTATTTCATGTTGACACCATAATTTACATAACATTGCATCCGTTGACCCCGTTCCCCATATTTCTGAGAACCTAATCAGGCCATAGAATTCCTTGCATTTTGAATGCTTTTGAAGTAATTTATCAGGCATGTTAATATCTGGGTCCATAAATCTAAATCAAGTAACATTTTCAGTAGTACTGTGCCATATAAATGAACTATGAAAATATTCTATTTTTTTCTTTTGCAAATGAAAGAAAGAATATTAAATTTAAATGGGTGCAATAAAGACTGACCCAAAGAAGGAGTCATCATATCAGCAGCATTAAGGATTTATAAGATAAGAGAAGGAAAAGAAAGTGAATGGATTCATGTGTAAATGACCTGCAATTGGACTTCACACAAATAAGATAAAACTTCTTCTGTCAGCCAGAGCACACAAAAAGATCATGATAAATTCCACATAGAGGAATACTGCTTAGTCTTGGAAACAGTCTTAATTTTCTGAGCAGCGCTAATCATTGATGGACTGCTAGATTTATGAATCATTTGTGTGCTAAAATTAGCTCTCCAAGAACCAGCTAGCACAAAAAGAAGCAACAGAGAGTGAGTTCAAAGCGTAAACAACCTACATTTGTCGTAAGGATGAAGGATGAATGATGTTAGCTTGCAGTGTCAAATGATCATCTTTCGGTTTCTATTCCTGTGGATACCTAATGACCAATTATGTTCTGTTACTACAGCAAGATTTTACTAGGAGTTAGATCTAAAGAGACAGAACAAATCCCCCTTTTTAGGGCCTTATGCAGTATACATGTAATCTGGATGAGACTCGTAGATAACATAAAATGTAGCAAAATAGAAATCAATCTACAGTAGTCACAATGACCTAGCCTCAATTATTCAGAAACTCTTCATTCTGATGCTGTTCTAAAAGATTCCAGTTACAGCTTTTACAACCATACCTATCACTAGACTGAAGCCACCAGCACACAATTTAAAAGGCTACCTGAATAATATTTGCTAGCACTGATGGAAATTATACAATGTACTTAAAAGGAGAGAAAAAAAAACCTTTTTTCTATTTCTTTTCTTTTCATTCCTTCCCAAAATTATTTTTCTACTCAATCCCTTTTAAAAAATTCCATAGAGCCTGTACATCTCTTCCATTCATAACATTTCAAACAATTTTTTTTAATTTTTTTAGTTTCCAAAACAAATACAAGAATACAAAATACTTACTACCCGAGTCACCCGACATAGCCAGCAGGGATGGCTGAGGGGACTGACGCCGAGGGAGGCCCGGAAGGAGAAAACAAGAAACCGGGCCTTCTCGGCGGTTGCCCCTCAGCTGTGGAACACACTCCCCACTGAAATCTGGCTGGCACCCTCTCTGGGGGTTTTCAAAAGCCAATTAAAAACTTGGTTGTTTAAACAGGCCTACCCCCCAGTCAATTAAGTCATTTTCCTTTTCTCTTTATCTTTTTTTTTTTTTTTTTTTTGTATACCACCATCTTGGAAACCTTTTGTTTAGAACTAATTAGTATAAATGCATTTTATATGTTTTTTAACTTGTTTCAACTGTAGTAAGCCGCCTAGAGTGGTCACAATTGACTAGATAGGTGGGGTATAAATGAAACAAACAAACAAACAAACAAACAAACAAACAAACAAACAAATAAATAAATAAATAAATAAATAAATAAATACTAATACAATCTAAAACACAGGGCACCCCCATACGCATGGGACCCTTTGGAGCAATACTTTTATTACGAACCATCTTTCCGAAAATGTATTGATTGCTGCTTAGAGGCTTTCCCCTTTCCTTTCACTAATACAAATTCAATAAATCTACCCCAAATAGCATAAAAATATTTAAATTTATTTCCCCTCTTTTCATCTTAAGTTCAGTAGTCAAATTCAAATTTTATTTAAATGGCCATTGAAACATTGAGTCAATACACAAAACCAGTGACACGTCAACAAAACAGCATCTTCATAACCCTATATAACAGGTTCCAAAACGGCTAGAATTTAAAATATACAGTATATATATAAAAGACTCTTATAAAATAGAGAAGAACTCTGTTATACTGTTATCCTTTAGTGACCTCAGGGGCCTTTGCTAGTCTAAATGGCCTTCATCACCATACACTACTCAATGGGTTTATCCATTTGATTAATCCAAACGTCCTTTAGCTTAATGGCTAGCCAGGCAAATTTGGCCACATTGTGAGTTGCAGCCTTATTTCTATCTTCTAGCAAAGTCTGGAGACAGCCCTTCCTGTCACCTCTATCCCTGTCCATAATAATTGGATTGATGTAGCTCTCCCGGATCTGTTTGTAGATTTTGCAGTCCAAGAGTACATGCTCCAAGGTCTCGATACTTCCTTCCCCACATACACACAGCCAATATGTTCAGTAGTCAATTTATCATTTAACACAATGTCCCATACTTCATTATACCAATCTTCTAATTTAATATCATTTTTATATTTCCAGAATCTAGCTACTGTATTAATATTCTAGTACTTGTCATAAAATTAGACATCAATTCCTTTGAGCAATAATCAAGTTCTATCTTATCAAAAATTGACAGCAAAGCAATTTTAGAATTAAGTTTGTTATCTTTTCCAAATATATCACATATTTTCTTAGAAATCAATTTCCAAAATTTCTGAATCAATTTAATTTGTGCCAATTTCTTCATCACATTTCCAACTGGCCTTAGAATAGTCTGAATTTATTATTTTCAATTTCACTGGAGTCATGTACCACCTTAAACTAATTTAATTTTTTCTTTAATTCTTACCGACATTAAACTTAAAACTGTCATCTTCCAAATTTTTGTCCAATCCTCTGTTTTAATTTATGTCTTTAAATCATGTTCCCAAATAGATTTAAAACCTTCTATTTCAGTCTCTTTTTCCTCTTGTTACAGAATTAGGTTATAAATTCAACTTACTACTCCCTTCCATCTTTCTGCATGTCTTCATGTGATGATAGAAATGGTTCATACTTAGTACATTCTCTACATTTGCCATTAATCTTCAACCATTCATTTGTCCAACTATCTAATTGGATATATTTATACCATGATAGTTTATTAGTTTGAAATTTAACTATAATCTGATCCTTGAATCTCATTTTAATCATCCAATCCTTCAATCTGGCAACTTTTTTTTATCCTTAAACAAATCAGCTAAATCCTTCAAGTCTGCTTGGAAATTTTCTATTTCAGTCACTAATTTTAGTGGTGAAGTAAAAGGACATAACTTCTTTTTATATCTGTTTCAGACATTTAACATGTTTCTTAAAAAGGGGTTGTTCACCTGATTTATTGTATTTCTCTTTACTACATTAAACAAATATTTTTCAGTAATCCCATTTATTTCTGAGGATTCCATATTCCACCAAATTAACCTTCCTTTGTTACATATAACATCTCCAATAAATCTTAGTTGATTCGCTATATAATAATTTTTTATTAGGAATACCTAAACCTCCATTTTTTTGAGCCGTATACCAATATCTTTTATTTATTCTTGATTTTTTACCTTGATTACAAAATCCATTAATAAATCCTGCCAATACTTAAAATCTAATTGTATTGGGAGCATCCTGAATAAAAAAGTAATTTTTGGTAATATTTTCATTTTGATCAGAGCGATTCTCCTAAACCACGATAGTTTCAGTTTAAAATACTCCTGCAGTTTATCTTTAATATCACTTTTTAATTTGTTACAATTTTGTTTCTTTTATTTTTTAGTCACTTTATATTTATAACTAAATATTTAATATAATTACACATTTTAAAACCATATTTATTTACAAATGTTTCTTGTTTGTATTTATTGTAATTAAACATCATTATTTCTGTTTTTTGCCAGTTAATAGTTAATCCTGTTATTTCCCCAATTTTTTCTAAATGATTTTTAATTTTATCTATACTTTCTAATGGGTTTTTAATAGTTAATAATGAATCATCAGCAAATAAATTAATCTTACTTGTCATCATTTCTCACTGCATTAGCTAACAGTTCTATAATCATACAGAACTATATTGGTGAAAGTGGACAGCCTTGTCTTGTACCTTGGCCTAGAAAAATCCGCTCTGTTAAATCATCATTAACTATTACTTCTGAAGTATTATCTGAATATAATGATCTATAACCCCAATAAAACTTCTACCAAATCCCCAACACTTTATAAGCAGCTTTAATGTTGGCCATTCCACACAATCAAAGGCCTTAAATATGTCTAGTGATAAAACAGTTGCTTTTGTTTTTTCCTTTTCTACTTCATATATAATGTTCAAAACTCGCCTAGTTAAATTATCCATTTGTCTTCCCTTTATAAAGCCACATTGATCCTCTTTAATATAATTTGCTATAAATCTACTTAATCTGTTTGCTAATATAGCAGTAAAATCTTAGCATCTTGATTTATTAGAGATATAGGTCTATAAGATCCTGAATCTGTTAGATCCTTGCTGGGTTTTGGAATAAGAATCATTAATGAGTGTTTCCAAGCAGATGACATTGTCTCTCCTTCCAATATTTTATTATAAAACATTTTTAGGTATCAAAATGGAACTAAGATGTTTATAATATTCTGGACCTGATCCACCAGGGCCTGATGTTTTACTATTTCTCAGTTTATTAATGACTTCAGCAATTTCTTCTTCTTTAAACTCTTCTTCTAATATTCTTTTATCACATTCCAATAATTTAGTTTTTAAATTCTCATTTATATAATTTTCTATATCCTCTTTCAGTACATTGTTTCCTTTATATAATTTCTGATAAAATTCTTGAAAAATCTTCAATTTATCTTTCATTATAGTACATTATATTACACTTCTTTGTATTCATGAAGGCTTTCACGGTTGGGATCCAATGGTTGTTGTGGGTTTTTCGGGCTCTTTGGCTGTGTTCTGAAGGTTGTTCTTCCTGACATTTCACCAGTCTCTGAGGCTGGCATCTTCAGAGGACCTCTTTCCTGTTCTATCTTTAATTACCCCAATTGTGTTTTTTAATTTTCTATTTTTGCACATTTTAGCTAATAATTTTGAGTTTTTATTGCTAAATTCAAAAAAAATCCTGTTTATATACATCAAATCCCTCTGAACTTTCTCTATCTCTAAGTTTTCTAGTTCCTTTCTCTTTGCCTGAATTTCTGCCAATATCCTTCTATCTTTTTCTTCAAAAACTTGCTTTCCAAATATCTCAATTCTTCTTCCAGTTTTTTCACATTTATCTCCTTTTTTTTAAGTTTACTTATTGTTATTCCTCTAGAAATTACTTTCATCATGTCCCAAAACAGGCCTAATTTTGTACTCCTTGCTTTGTTTATTGTCCATAATTCTAACCATTCTTTATCTTTTTCTATTACCTCTGGGTACTGGAAAATGTTAATATCTGTTCTCCATCTTTTAGAGGTTTTATAATCTTTTTTAATCTCAGTCTCCATTGACATCAAAGCATGATCTGTTATTTTTATAGAATTAATCTCAGTATTAACTATTTTAGGAGTTAAATCTTGATATGTGAATATGAAATCTATTTTGGAATAACTATTATATATGGCTGAAAAATAAGTATATCTTCTTTCATCACCATTCATTACTCTCCAAATATCTTTCAAGTGGTTATTTTTTACCTTCTTGCTCAATATTTAATTTCTTAGGAGAACACCATTCTGATTATCAAAAGTTTTATCCTTTATCTCATCCATAATCATATTGAAATCTCCTGCCATAATAACATAACCCTTCTTTACCTTCTCCATTTCTTTAATAACCATTTCATAAAAATCTCCTTGTTTTTCATTAGGTGCATAAACATTAACCAAAGTATATTCTTCCAAACCCATTTTACCCTATATTATTATAAATCTACCATTATAATCTTTTACTACCTATTTCACTGTAGATTTACAATTTGTAAAAATTCTGATTGCCACACCTCTAGATTTAGACTTTCCAAAGTTTTTCATAAATGTCTATATTATTCATCTTAAGTTCACTGACTCCATCTTCTGATTGATGAGTCTCTTGCAAAAAGGCAATGTCCACCTTATTTTTCTTCAATAATGCTTCTATTCTTCTTCTTTTCACTATTGATCCCAGGCCTTTCACATTGAAAGTGGCTAGTCCTATTCTGTTGCCCATTTCAGTTCAAAGTCTCTCCTCCTAGCAGGCCCTACATGAAACCCATCCCCCAACAAAGAAACAAAGATACACTAAAAGTTAATCACAACATAACCCAAACATATAACGCTTTACTCCTAACAACCCACTGAACATTTATCTTTTTCCCCACCCCACCATATCCCCCCACTATAACTACTAGTGGGGGCACAAGGTGGGGGGCACACCACCATTCTCCAGTGGAACCGCAACCAGAACCTCGCCTCTGCTCTTTTTATCAAATTTTTGCATCCCTTCTTAATATTTGATAACACCGAAGCCCCCTTTTCCACCCCCTCTCTCCCCTGTAATTACAAGTAAACAAACAATTAAAACCAGAATTATTAATAATTTTAGTTTTATTATTACTGTTGCTATCTATTATTAATATAATTAGTATAGTTAATACTAAAAACTAGAAAGAAAGAAAGTGAAACAATTAATATAAATGAATGAAAGGAGAGAAGTAAAAGTAAAAGTAAAAAAAATTAAGAGATTTAGAAGGGGGGAGACAACAAGTGGTCCATCTTCTAACCCTTCAGGAATCTGGTCCATTCTGCTTCAACCTTCTGTTTTTTGCTTGAAGTCGGAGTTAACTCCTGACCTCCATCTTCCACCTGCCAAAGTTTACATGCCTTCAACAGGTATTTACCTTCTTCACATGAGTAGATTTTAAACAGAACCTGATCTTTCCAAATTTTCAAAAAAAACAGGATGACCCCATTGGTATTTGAGATTATTTTTTGATCAATACTGCTATAACAGGCTTCATAGATTTTCTCCAATTTAAAGAGTCACTGCTTAAATCTTGGGAAATCTGCAGCTTAGTACCTCTGTAGACCAGCTGGTCTTGTTTTTGTTTAATTTCTCTCATAAATTGTTCTTTCTTTGTGTAATTAAAAAACTTCACCACCACTGGTATTGTCCTTAGGTTTTTGGGATTACCAACAAAATGAGCTCTTTCTATGTCTTGTTCATCCAAGTGTTGTGTGCCCGTTATGGAGTTAACTCACATTATAATCTCTTTTTTGAGGTCTTGTCCATGTTGCAATTGAAAATTCATTATTTTAATGTTGGACCTTCTGGAATTATCTTCCAGATAAATCAGCTTTTTGTTTGTTTAGCTGATTCTCTCATCCAACCTGCTTATCTTGGTCTCATTTGATTCTGCGCTGTCTCCCACTTCCTTTACTTTCTGTTTGACAATGTTCAACTCCTGTGTCATTCCTACGACTTGATCTTGAAGCCGCCCAGAGTGGTCTTAATCAACTAGATAGGCAGGATATAAATAGAATGAATGAATGAATGAATGAATGAATGAATGAATGAATGAATGAATGAATGAATGAATGAATAAATAAATAAATAAATAAATAAATAAATAAATAAATAAATGAATAAATAAATAAATAAATAAATATTAATGCTCATTTCAATAGACTTGGCTCGTCTTGCTGCTTGCTCAAACTCCTGACTCATTTTACAGGACATGTCCTTCACAACCCGTGTCAGTTCATCCATTGTTTCTTGCTTAGCTTGGGATGGTAAGGCTTTGCTCTCTTACTCTTTTCTTTCTAATGCGGCTTCCACCCTCCTCAAGTGTTCCAGGCTGCAATCCAACAGCATGTCAGAAGTTTTATCTAAAGCTTTATCTCTTGTCGAAGCAGGAATTTTAACAACCTTGTCCTTCCTCTTTAGCATAGAGAAGAATAATTAAGAATGAATATTATTGTCAGATGCTCTCATTAGAAGCAGGGCTCTAAAAACTCTAACAGCTTATCAGACTCAAAAAGGAAAGCAGTATTCCACTCTAAATCAACACAGTCTTTAAAGAGTTTAACTAGATATATACATTCCTTATCTTTCCCTCTGAAGGTTTACGTAGAAAAAACAGTCTTCAAAAGGAAGAAATGCATTTTAAAAGTTGTTTACCATATGAGCAACGCAGAGGTTTAGCTTTTAGCTGCCCGTTCCACCTGAGCGGAAGTGACGTCCATCAAACAAATTTCTAAATGGGACAATGGATGCTAATATGGTTTTGAAAGCAGGCTACTGCATTGAACATAGCCAAATCATCAGGTAGCTATTCATCACCCAGATATTAGTGTTTGAAGAGCCCTATTGAGGCATTTTCTTGAACTCATGCTTGTGAGTTCAAACAATATGGTGTAATGTGAAGGAGTAGACTTAGAAGACTACAGACTGAATCCTTGTTGAGCCTTAGAATGTCACTGTTGGGAGTGGTACTGGTAAAAACACTCCTTAAATAAATCACTTAAGCCCTCTTAGTGTCGTTATAAGTTGATTCTAACTTGATGGCATATCACACAAAAACACACACACACACACACTATACATGTGTCATGATGTGAAATGTTGAGTGTATAGGATGTTAAAATAATCAATAGAATGTATAAAAAGTAGCCCTGAAGATGAAAGTACTTTTGTAATTGAGACCTTAACAATAGTTTATGGTAGTTATTGCAACTACCATAAACTATTGTTCAAGTCTCAAGTATAAAAGTAAACAATTAGCCAGTTCTCTCCAGTGAAGCAAGGTCAATGTACCATAATATTCATGAGAGCTGAACATGCTTTACAAATGAAAACAAAGCATAAACATAGAATGCAGGTCTTATAACATGCACTATCAGTGGCTACAATATTCTGGTTTTCCAGGACTCTGGCCTTCCAAGATTCTGCATAAAGCAACAGAATGCTTTATGTTACAAATCTTTGTTCTTCTAGACTTTGCAAAATTTTAGTCAAAGCAATGACATTACCATTATAGTGGCAGCTTGCCAGATTCTGAGTTACAGTAAGTGCAACAGCAATAGAATTTCCTGTTATTATTTTTCCTGGTGCACCAGGCCCTTGGACCTCAACATCCTGATGAAAGGATTGTTGCTAGTTGATGCGGGAAAGAGAAGGGTATAAATAACGGTCATAAAAGATAGCCAGGGCAAAGAGCACAGGATGCCAGGAGAGCACTGTTAGAGGGGAGAAAACACTGCTGAAGTGCAGGGTTACATTTTCTCTCTCTTTTATGCTGATGTGATAATTGCTTATACTCTAGTTAACTGTACGATCTGTTACAATATTTTTAGAGATGTGACTTGAGAATATTTATAATTAAGTTTGTTTAGATATTCGATAGAGAATTCAATAGATAAAAAACAATATAACACATTTATACCTGCATGTATGTGCCTGTTCAATAAAAAGAAGAAAAGTAGAGATTTTGTTGCTCATTCAGCTTGTCCATCTTGCACGGAGCAAAGCTAAATGATATGCAGAAGAAGGGAATAAATTGTACAGGGTGCAGAATAGTACTCTTGTTCATTCTGGAATGAACCCTTTTTCAAATAAACACCAGCTGTGATGGACAGAGGCCTCTGATTTTTCCCCCCTGGAGGCCCATAAAATTCTGTCGGTCTCTTAGGGAAAGGCTCTGGCATTGGATTCCTTGATCTGACACATGGGTGGAAGACAGAAGTGTAAACATGTAAGGCAAGTTCCCATGCAAATGTCTCCACACACCCCTAAGTCACTAAAGGTCTACAAACGATCTTCTGTGTTCAGTCCAGTGTGCTTACAGAGCTCCTATAATAGTTTTCAGTTCAAATGTGAGTAACAAGCTCCCATAATTAGGAGGTCTGCCTTATCATTATCCCCAGTCACTGAACCTCTGTAACCTCATTTAGCTAAACATGCTGCTCCTCTAAGTGACCTGAGTCACCTTAGATACTCTTTGGGAAGAAGGTGGTTTATAAATAATAAAATGAGATAAAATATAAATGGGGGTGTTGAGGTATGTGTGCTCTTCTTGTGCACCCTAATCCCTGCTACTCAGTTAGCCCTCCATGAATCTGGGGAAATATTTGAACAGGGGCAAGTTAAAAAGGGTTGTATTAAAAGGAACAACAATGACATCTTCAACCAAAATTTATTTCTCTGTATAAAATTACAAAACCCACTTTTCTTGCTGTGGGGCACATACATTTTGACAACAAAATTTCTACAGCAGGTTTAAGGAGCACGTTTCATGCACCAATTTCTGCTACATGTACAGCGTCCAACAAGAACTGGGGTTACCTAAAATGATGCAGCAGGGGTCCAGACCGTCGTTATGTCCGTCTGTGTGGGGGCTTTCGTATATGAATACAAATAGAAATACCCCCATCTCTAATAAGGACACTTGATTCCCACCCTCTCATCAAGATACATAGATAAAGCTGTAAATGGTTAAAAAAAATTCCCTGTTCAGACCTTTTGTAAGCTGGTGCTTAGTCTGAAGAGAAGACGTGCATTTTCAGACTGCTTTTATTCCTGCCTTCATGGGTGGAATTTATTCTCAATGGATAGAAACAACTCATCCTTCTTATGAAAGCCACTCATTTATTATTAGTGATATCCCCTGCAGTGATGCTGAAAATCAACCAAGTGAGTATTTTTAATGGTTCTGTCTAAATAGAAGAGTCAACCGTTTTTCCTCATGAACAGCCTGATAAATATTACAGCCTCTTAATTAAACAAAGGTTAAAATAAAATTAATTTGATAATGCTAATTGTAACCTTCCAATATACACAGCATGAGAGCTCAAAGGAGCACATATTCCAGGTGCAAGTGATAATCAGCCAATGCTATTATGGGTTACAAGGTTTATATCAGCAACATGGTGCAGCAGGGTGAGAGGGAGTCTTTGCAAAAGAAGTGCATGTTTGTAGAAATTATTTTAAGGATCCAACTTGTATATTTTGAGTGTTACAAAATGATAAGAATGTTCTTATTTGCATTTTTTTCCCATGTATAGTTGAATACACAATTGTTGTGTTACAACATTGTAGTGCATACATTAAGAGGTTACAGTGCAGACTGAAATATCAGCAAGCAGGGGAATAGAATGGTCAAGTGGGCAGTGCTTGGTACTGATAAGATACTACAAGTGTCAATCTTGAAGGTATGAAGAGACATGGAATGAGCACGCAACTACAGAAGTCTCTTTTTGTGGGTATTTACCAAAATCTATGGGTTGCTTTTGATGTCAACGAAGTAATAAGAAATTAAAAGCTAATAGATTCACATGGTTTTGAATCTTGCATAAAGTGGAGAATACACATTTAGATTTTATTTTACGGTGGGGTCTTGACTTAAGAACGGCTGGAGTTAAGAACATTTTGACTTAAGAACCGCTCTCATAGGAAAATATTGACTTGACTTACATACTAAGATTTGAGTTAAGAACTGAAAAAAAACACATGGGAGGCAGGGAAAGTGTAAAATTTGAACTTTCAGTTAACTGTTGGCCAGTGAAAAGGGTGCCTGTCTGCTTCCTCACTCCTCCCAGCGTTTAGAGAGTGGATTGGGAGTCTTCAGACTGCCTGGTACTGCCTGGACTGTATTTTCCCTGCCTTCCCTGAACCTTTCTTGACCTAAGAAAAAAAAGAAACAAAATATCCCCCTCTAGTGGTCGAAGGCAGAATAGCAGCTTCCCATTAGTTTCTATGGGCGGAAAAGAGCAGATACGGATCAAATGGTTTTCAGTGCATTCCTATGGGAAATGCAGATTTGACCTGAGAACTTTTTGACTTGAGAACTGCCTTCCAATACGGATTAAGTTCTCAAGTCAAGACCCCACTGTATTTGAGTTGTTATAGCCTCTTGGGAGTGCTCAAGAGCACCTCCCCAAGCTACAGATCCCAGCAGTCTGTGGGATGGATACATGACAGTTACAATGGTATCAAACTGACAGAATGGTGTGATGTATGTACACTCTAGAGCTCATTGTTCAGTGATCTCAGCAAGCCTCACTATATGAAAACTGAACTGAGATATTTACACCTTTGAAAATGAGTAACAGAAGGAAACAATCTAAGATACACAGAACATCTTGTTCCAAGACTTCTCTGTAGATCGCTAGATCTATCCAAATCTCTGATTTTTTAAAAACCACAACTTTGTTTTGAACTTTACAATAGTCATAGTTTGCAGGGATTTTTTTAAAAAAGCAAATAATCATTATTTAATAATTTAACATACAAAAACAGACCACAGCTGTTTTTTCTATTTCTTTTTAGGCTATTAAAATGTAAAAAGACAACGTAAATATTGTCATATTACAGCCCATGTGAGTAATTAAAACTGTACTCAGATTAGGAGATGAATGACTCAAACATACTAATGGTGTTTATTCTAACCACTTAAAAGAGAGATGGCCAATTCACTGTCATCAGTTCTCCTTTCCTGACCTTGATAAATCTGAACTTGGAAAAGTTGTTTTCTTTTTGGGAAGAAAACGCCCAGAATTCTCCAGTATGCTGGATCAAGGATTCTGGTAGTTCTGGCCCAAATAAGTATTTTTCCCCCCCAAGATCTAGAAAAAGAAATCCAGATAAAACTCTGAGATTTAAATTTTGCAACCTCTAGGTTGCAAGGATTTGGTTGTGCTATTCTGTATCAGACAGGTTGTTCAACTATTCATTAAAATATGTGTTCTGTTTCATTTTGTAAGACTTTTGTGGTGTTGTTGTTTTAAGTAACTGAAATGTTTGAAGGAAATTAATATCCTGGCTGGCTTGTGTTTTTCTCTGAGGCAGATATTGATGAGTGTGCTGAGGGGATCATTGAATGTCACAACCATTCACGCTGTGTTAACCTCCCCGGGTGGTACCACTGTGAGTGCAGAAGCGGTTTCCATGACAATGGAACCTATTCCCTTTCTGGGGAGTCCTGTGTTGGTAAGCAAAAATCAGCAGAGAAGTTTTGTCATCTTTCTGCATGGTGTCCTATCCTAACCACAATCATGACCAAAGACATTATTTAATGCTAAACCTAGAATGTAACCAATCATTTATTTAAGCTCAGCACTGTTTTGTGTAATAGAAATTACTTATTATTATAAGAGAGATGAACTGTCAGGTCTCTAAATTGTAATATAAAAAATTGGGCAGTTGGAGGTCATGCTGAGGATTTGCCTCTCTTAATCGTATCCATTGAATCACTTAAGACAAAACATGTCCTTATCTGCATAGGTTTATGCTGTTATCATCTGTAGGACATATTACTTTACCATTCAATTCTTCTAGTTTTACAATCCCAGCATAAATGTGAAGCAATGCATTAAATAATAAGTCAGTATTTTATCCTCACTGATTGCATTCAGAATTTTGTTTAATTTTAGCAGAGTGTAGTTTTAGCCATTTGAACAAATGCTGTATGATTTATCTTCAAGTGGTTAAAAAGCCCCTCAGGATACTCTTTGCAGAGTCCTTTTACTGCAGTAGAGAAAAAGCAATTGATTCTTATCTGTGATGTGAAGCAAAAAGCTGGACCAACCAGAAGCAGATGCGCATGTCCGTTAATCAACCAGAAGAAAGAAGAATCACAGTCTCACAGTAAATGTCCTACAATTAATTGTTAATGCTCCCATTACCTGCTAGCCTCAGTTTGTCAATCCTTTTTTCCTCTCATTGCCCTGACAGTTTCTGTCCATATCACAAGTTGGTGAATGATGATAGCAGCTGCTGGTGCTCCAGAAGCTTTGGGTCCCAAGGTTGGGGGTCACTGCAGGTGGCAGTCAGTAGTGGCAGCATAGGTTTTGCTTTGCTTTGGGAAATCCCAGCTGTTCGCTGGCGGGCAAAGATGGGTGGCAGGGAAAAGCGGCCACCATGACAGTCTCCTTGGACTGAGTCAACTTTGTCACTGAGGCAATTTTGTGTGGCACCTCATGTTGAATGTTTGTTGTGGCCAAGTGGAGGCAGCTTGCTGGTGTTGTGGGACTGTTTAAGCGTAGCGACCGCTTTTAGTAATCTGAAAGTAAGTTGGCATTTAGACTCCTCCTACAAATATGTCTGAAAAAGAAAGGGTGTGTTTGTTCTATTTCTTCTCTGCTGATATGTGTGGTTGTCAGTGCTTTCTGTGAGGAGGGGAGAGATGGGTGCTCTGCAGTTTGTGTGTGTGTGTGTGTGTGTGTGTGTGTGTGTGTGTGTGTGTGTGTGTGAGAGAGAGAGAGAGAGAGAGAGAGAGAGAGAGAGAGAGAGAGAGAGAGAGAGAGAGAATTAGAAAAGGGAGAGGGGAGAGAGAAGTGTAATAAGCATATATGCCGTCTGCCCTCATCTGTGCCAGTGTATTTAGGTGCAACACTCCACAGATGACTTTCCCATGGTTGCTTGTCTTGCCTTATCATCAGCATGTGATCACAGGCAAAAACTGCCCATTCCACCTGTGGTAGTTTTGGCATTGTAGTCCAAAGTAACTTTTATCATATTTGCTTAGGTGCATAAGCTAGAGGACTTTTGAATCTTGATTAGAGATGGGCACAAATCAGGAAAACAGCAGTTTATAATGGAACATGGCTTGTCACTATTCACAAATAGAGATGGGGGTATTCGTATATGAATACCCCTGCACAACTGGAGCTAACGATGGTCCGGCCCCCTGGAGGTCCACTCATGTGTCCACTGCTGCTGCTGGCCCTGCTCTTCCTTCCAATCACTCTGGTGTGCCCGCTTAGCTAGCCACCCCTGGCAGAAGGAAGGAAGATGAATCTCCTTGCAAGGCTAGCCAACCGGGCACTCTGGAGTGATTAGAAGGAAGAGCAAGCTGGCGGTGGCAGTGGATGCACGAGTGGATGGTCCAGTCCCAGGGGCCAAACCCTCATTAACTCCAACTGTGCAGGGGTATTTGTATTCAGATATGAATACAAATACCCCCATCTCTATTCACAATCAATTGATTTTCCAATGGAATAAATTGTTTCATGGCTCGTGCAATTCTGGATTTCTGGAAGCAGTAGAATGGCCCCCAGATGAGCTAGAGATGCCAAACTCACCGCAAGTCTTCAGCTGACTTTCTTCTCCACCCTCTCCAAGCTTAGTGAAGATTGGATCTGGGTTACTTGAGTTATAGTGCTCCAAAGCAAGGACCCCAGGAAAGTGCTCTTTAGTAGCTGGCTGCTAAACCACAAAGTGTAGAAATCACCAATACTGGTAATAGTTCAGTGTTTCATTTTGTTCTAGGCATGTGTGTTTCACTGCCCATGAAACAGACCAGACCAGTGAACTGCAACCAGTGAGGAAGGGAACAGCTCCCCTTACCAGAAGGAGTTGCAAAATGACAACCAAAACAAACATGGGGAAAAGCCGATATGGTGCCACAGCTTCCACTATTTGTTTTGTCAGATATGAATGTATGCCCCACTCCCACAGTTGCTGCTTTGTGCCACAGCCAGTTGGTACAGTGGCTTTAAAAACAGAAATCTAATTGGTTGTTGTGGGTTTTTCGGGCTCTTTGGCCGTGTTCTGAAGGTTGTTCTTCCTAACGTTTCACCAGTCTCTGTGGCCGGCATCTAATTCTTGGTTGCCATCTGGCAAATCTATCTTAGAGCAGTAGTTCCCAACCTTGGGTTACCCATGTGTTCTTGGACTGCAACTCCCAGAAGCCTTCACTGCTAGTTGTGCTGGGGTTTCTGGGAGTTGCAGTCCAAGAATATCTGGATTACCCAAAAAATGGAAAGTAATGCCTTAGAGTGAAGCCAAACTATGTAGCAGACTTCCCACCTGAGTTTCAGGCCAGGCATCCTCAGTTTTAGGAGTAAATAACGCAGCACTTAGAAGCACTGAATTACTGCTGCCTTGTAAACTGTACCAATGGAGTATATGTTTTAAACCCAGGGAGAAAAATCTGCCAGAATAATGACATGACCAGGACACAAAGGCCTTTCTGTGTCTGCGGTTTATAAATTATAAGACTAATCTTCTGGGTTGGTACCACAAAATTGCCCTTGTCCTCTGTGAACCCACTTATTCTTTCATGTCAGCCCAGGTAAATGTGGTGCATGCCCAAAGGTCTAAGGCTTATCATCCATCAGACCTTTTGGAATGTATAGGATTACCAGGAATCATTCATGGAGTCTACAATGAGTTTGATATATTTAATTTAGATGCTAGAAGCATAGGCTTGCCAAAAGAAAGCTAATGTGCTTCAGGAATCTCATTTTTTCTCTTAAGTAATCCATGTATCACACAAGTATGAAAAGCATTTTTTTTATTTACAGTACTTCTGTTTTTTTTTATTTGCTGCACTTGTAAATAAATATACAAGTATACACTTGTATAAAAAGGAGTATGTGCCCTAAAGGTATTTTCTCTTGAAGGCTTCATATTGCTACATGCTTCATATTGCTTCATATTCAAATTTTGGATGGCAGTGGTGGAATTTTTCCCTGTATGCAGGTATTCCGAATGCACATGGTAGCAAGCTTAGACTGTATTTGCATTTTGAGAAGAACCCTCTGTGGACAGCTCTAAGGCATACAGATATTTCTTTTGTGTTCAGGAATGCTTGAAAAATAGGGGTCTTCTTCCAAATACAATTGGATATTAGATATTTTTAGACTACACAGAGAATGTGTATACTGGGTTATTTATGGGTACTAGGATTCATTGCTTCCTTGTGTGTTTTCATTCTCTGCATGTAAAAATACTTGCAGAGAACAAGTATGTTTGAATTTTATACTTGAGAACCAACTGTCTCAAGACATGTGGCCCCAAGATTCTCAGAATGTCAAAAACTAAAAGTGTGTGAATTATTTGCTCCATTAAATTTTTAACATGGATTAAGCTGTCTGCAAGTTGAGTCCTGGCAACTGGACCTCTTTCTTATTAGGCTGAAAGAAGAAGTTACTTAGATGAGTAGCGATATATTTCAACCTAATGAGAAAGAAGTCCAGTTACCATGATTCAGCTTCCAGATAACCTTGCCTGGATGACTAAGAATCTTCACAGATGGATTAAGCTGGCACCACGTCTTCAGGCATGGAACTGGACACAATTTGTGTTTGGGAATCTATGCATTTTTAGGCTTTTGATTAATTATTTGAAGCCTCTCCACCTCCAAAATGACACACAAATACATGTGCATATTTGAAAATGTTCAAAAGACACTGCAGTTTTCCAAAACATCCCCAAATATATTTTAGTCAATGGGCACTTTAAAAAAAAGCAGAAAATACATGCAGGAGCTTTTTTTGAATAATAAAGAAAATAACCCCAAAGAATTAGCATGGAATTGTATTAATGATGGGGAAGAAAGGGATTCTTAGAAATGAAGCTGGCAGTTCTTCCCATCCACAGCATAAACTATGTGTCCAACAAGCAAAGCTTATCCCTCCAAGCCATCTTCTTGGAAGACACCAAGCATACAGGTGTGACGTCCATGTTTTACTATGAGGAGACTTATTCAGAGGATTCCTTGCCTTGGTTAAAGTAGAAATTGATTGAAAGATTCTTATTTGTAAGTGAGCTTCTGCTTGAAGAGTTACAACATTAAGAAACACATAGTGGTTCCTGCTGAGATAGCTTAATTTCTAAAGCAAGAAGTGCTGAGACTCAAATCTCCCTGGATGTTATAAACCTTCCACTGAAAGCCATGATTCTGTCATGGCCCAGTTGTGACTATGTAGCAATGAAGCAAAGATGCTCTGTTTGGCAGGTCCTCTTAGAGGCAGAAGTTGCTTGTTTATTCTGTGCTCCGCAACTGAGCTTCTTGTCTCTGAAAAGCAGGTCTAGTAAGCTCTGGCCCAAATGAAGCCTAGAGTGCTTATGAATAAAATGGGGAATGGGTTTGTTTGGATTTTCTTGATTCCTCCATTTCACTCCCAGGGTTTCCTAGCTCTCACTCACCTTTTGCATCTTCTTAAACTTGTTATAAGAAATTCAACTAACATCTAGAATACAGATTGGTAATACAGATCGGTTTACAGGATGGTTCCAAGAGGTTCTATGTGCACAGTTTAAAAAGCATGTGGCTAAACCATGTACTGTACAACGAAAAATCACAATCACTGCCTGCACTACATTTGCCTCAGTATTAGAGCCATTCCATTTCTTCTGAGTTTGTAATTTCCGGAGTGGAATAACTTGTAGTTCAACTAAAAATGTCCTTTTCTATCCACTTCAGTTTACTGACACCAAATGCTGTAATATTTACATGTTCTATTTCTTGCTTTACGATTTCCAGTTTACTCTGATTCATACTTCTCATGTATCATGTTCTAATTGTATGTGTTGTGCAGCATTCAAAATTTTCCTTTCTTTGTACATCAGCTACTAGATGTCCCTTTGGCTTTAATGTAGTTGTGTCATTTGTGATAGCACTATTTGTACTTGTCCTTTTTGCATCCCTAGTAGCTCATTGAGTGCTTACAGACCAGGGAGTCTTATCCTCCAGCACTATTTCTTGTTTCATTTTAGACTGTCTCAATATAGGGTATTTTAAGATAATAAAATTTCACCAGTGGTTTATCATTGCCTCTTTCTGTGCAATACTGACACAAGTAAGTTTGAGTGTCACCACCATTGTTTGTGAAAGATACTCTACAAGTGACACATTCAGCTACCTCTGTTGCCCAGTATCTGCCCTCCAGAAGTGTCTCCTCCCCATTGCCATTTGAAACTATCCATTCTCTTCTGTTGAGGAGGCTGTTACTCTTGGGGAAGGTGGGTGCATCTTAGTCTGGTGCTTGCTTTGTGAATATTCCATCTTGGGTGAAGTCCAGCCTCATAATGGAGTCTTGCCTCCTGACAGCATTGCTCTCAGCTTCTCTAACACACTCAAACCCCCTCACTATGTTAAGATGTGATCCAAGGATGGGACTACTAAGATACAGTCCTTAATTATGGGTGAAATTGCTTTCTGATTTTTTTTTCTCATAGCTGTCATAGACTCTGTGAAACTCTGGGCTATATTTTCTGTGATTCCCAAAATCTCAAGGTCGACACAATACCACAGTGCACACATACATCTTTTCTAACTGATAAGATTCACAAAAGGCTGCATTTAGTAAATGTTTGTTTTTAAAAAATGGATAAGAAAACTGTAGTGGGTGCAGAGACATATATTTTATTTTGACCCAATGCATTGTGACCTTCAGGGACACTGATAAAAAACAACAATATCCAATCCATTCTGTCTACTTTCAGTTTAGCCATTAGAAACAGAATGTATGAACTGAATGTTTTGTTAAGCAGTGTCCTTGAAGATCCAATTCAACAGACACAGCACCTAATAAAGTATATTTGCACAGTCAGATCTTTTATCTTTGTGCCTAAGCTTCTGCACCACAGATCTCCCTCTCTTTCTTTTCTTTTTGGTAACTCAAGTTCAGTATCTAATAGAAATTAACAGACGGTGATACTCTTTCAAAAATATATTTAAACTACCAGATAGCATGTAGTAGAAAATTATCTCCTATTGCATCCTGTGCAATAGGAATCCAACCAGCATTTCTAAAAGGAACTCATTATGAGCACTGGCCAGTTGGCCAGCATTTTAAATTCTTGATGAACTGAAACACTCAGCTGAAATGTTTTCTATGTAACAATCCAAAAGTCCTGTCCTTGCTAAGTTATTTTTAAGCAGTATGGAAATACCTGTGTGATAACATTCAGCAACATAATAGGGAAGGTTTTAAACATAAACATAATAATGCTACCTATACATTCAGCAGTCCAAAGTGTATTAGAAAAAGGTGCTGTATCTATGTTAGCTAAAACCGTCTTGGATATTTGTGGTCATGTAATTCCATCAATTGGCAAAGTGCCACAAGGTAAGAGGTGGGCATAGGTATTGCCTGTCACGCACAGAATCATAAATGTGTATGGTAAGAAATGTCTGCACTGACTTCTTGTGGCAATTTGCCACAGGAGTTATGCCTGCAGGCATAAGTAACATGGTTCTGGTCACTCTAGAGTTATCTACAGTGGTCACTGTAGTTTAAAACAAGCAGAGTTATCTAAAATAATTTAACTATTGTATTTATATTGCTGTTTGTTATGTAAAATTCACTAAGCTGTTGTGTTTCTATGCAAGGGAACATCAAGGGGACCCATGGGGTTAGTCACCATCATGCAAAACTGTGAAATTTATCCCTGAACAATGCGCCACAGACCTGGCATTTCTGCTTTCATAGCCTCATTGTCCCTGGGATCCAGACTTTATACAACAGGTTGGTTAACACTCCTCCCCCCCCCCGCCCATTTGGTTCAAATCCTCTGGGTAGTTCTCCCTTGGGTAGTTTTCTTCACCTTTTTAGTGTCCTTTTTCTCACATACATTCCTAATTAACACAGAGGTCTTTCTTTTCTTTTCTTTTTTTAAAGCTGCCTTGGTCTTTCAGGTTGGTGTCCCTTTTCCAGCACTGTACTTAGATTGCAGCTGAGGCCAGGCCGAGCGCCTTCAGTGAGGATGTAGTCATCCTCACAGGAGACCAGATATCAGGCTGGTCTAAAAGTCCCCTGGTGAAGATCCTCTCTTACTATGGCTACACTGGACTAAACTCAGAATATCCTGGGGCCTTGGCTTTTCAGCAGGATATCCTGAGTTTAGTCCAGTGTAGCCATAGTAAGAGAGGATCTCCATGAGCCAGGAACTCTTCTACCACACCAACCACTCTCGAGTATCCAGCCACACCTCCTTCTGCTTCAACTCCAGTTTCCTTCCCATCACTAACAATCTCTTCCACTGCTATACTGCTCCCTCCTTCCCTTCCTTCCTGCCTTCAGGGATTCCTGGGGTCTAGTCCCTGCGGGGTGTGTGCATGCCTTCATCCTGTCTCAGGTAAAGCCCAGGTGAAAGGTTCCAGATCTACTCCTCCAGTAGGCTGATGCTTGAATGGGTTGCAGTAGGCCCCTGCCAGGGGCTGACAGCCTCCTGCTCACAGCCATGCAGAAGAGATATAACTCTGAAGTGCTGTCCTCTGAAGATGCCGGCCAGAGAGACTGGCAAAACGTTAGGAAGACCAACCTTCAAAACACGGCCAAAGAGCCCGAAAAACCCACAGCAACCATTAGATCCCGGCCATGAAAGCCTTCACGAATACAATTCACAATATTGATAATCATGTTAAAGTTAGACTTAACAACAACAAAAACATGGTTAATTATGCCTTGGTGAGGTAAGCTGAACCACCTCTCTAAATATAAAGACTGGGATTTTCACACAATGGCAGAAATTTAGGGCAAGATTCTCTCAAATCCAACGAATGTGCTACAAATGGAATTCTAAAATAGGATTTTAGGAGATTTAATATCCAAACAGTGCTAGCTTTCTGCAGTTCTGAACTGACGCTTGCTATAATGCAGTGCACGTCCAATAAATCCAAAGCAGTGGATTTCACAGGTGTGATTATGTCACACAAATGACAAATTTCACAGCATTTCATGGCTTTACTATGTAATACTCTACATGAAAGACATTTCTACTTAAAGTCATTACTGAGTGTTTAAAATTTTGCAGAATTATTATTCTGTTGCAAGCAAAGCTATCTGAAATAACCTAGTAGAACCCTAAGGGTTCTGAGGGTATAATGGATGCTCCATTTCTCCTGCCTTTTTCTGAAGTTTTAAAAACTCATCATCACTGCTCAAAGCAAGAAGTCATTAATATATTATAGTAAAATAGTCCACATTCAAGACCAAACTTAGATAAGCAGGAGGGATTTTTCCCTGTTAGATTTTTGTGTTAAGAGCACAGTGAAGAAACATTTTCACTGTGAAAAACTGAAAAATTGAAAGGCAAGAAAAATCCTCTTGCAGCATTTTTTTTAACCTCAGAATTCATGGGGTGAATCAGACATAAATACACTGAAACCATAAAGCATATATTGGGATACATTTGGAACAATGTAGGCTTTATAGAAAGTATGTCTTCTTTTAAATGCTCAGAAACATTAGAGATGGATCTTAATCCTGCACAAAATGGTATAATTGACTGTTGAAATTTGGTTCATGTGTCAGAGGAGAATAGACATGAAAATCTTGCAACTTGTATATGCTAATATCAAAATCTGTTCTCTGAGTATAGCTGTTTATGTAGTCAAAATGGAACCAGTTAATTTGAACTGAACTGGCCGGAGCACTTCCATACACACACACACACACTCACCATATTTTATGTTTTGTTTTTCCTAAGAGGGGTGGGGACTTTAAAGGGAGGAAAACAGAATATTCTTCCTCAAATTAAAATGTCCCAATAGCCCATGGAATGCTGACCGTCTCCAGAGGTAGGAGCAGGAGGAACATAAGCAGAAATGAATGGTGAATCTTAGCCGTATAAGAGTAGTACACACTGTGATCATTGTGTTTCACATGTCACCTGTTACTCTTACAGCTCAAAATATACTCACCTCATGTTGAACTGTATGGCAATGGCAGAGGTTCACAAGGTTAGACATTGTTGTCACCAGGTGTAAGCTATAAATGGAATATGAAATTAATGGGGTTGTTTTAATGAAATAGCATTGCTAAGCCATCTGCTGCTTTACGGCTCTGCCAAAGAGATTAAACCTTTAAAAAAAACGCTATTTATACTAGTCTCTAACAGGCTTTAATTTTTAGGAGCAATTATACCAATGTAATACTGAAGCAGATTGTAATGTTTTAAAAGTACTTCAATTTCTTTTTAAATGTGACTGAAGGGAGAACTCACTGATTGCTTATAATGGTTCCACTTGCTTCAGAAACAGCTATAAACCAAAGGAAAATATGGACATTGCGAAAAGATTTCTACTAATCATATACAACTTTACAGAGCTGAAAACTATTGGCTCATTAAAATGAAAAAAATATATATTACCATTGGGATGCTTCGAGATTTGACAGATGCTCTAGTGTGCTTTATAATGCATGAGAAAACACATTGTGGGCCGGTGGGTGACACTTACACTTCATCTGGGTTAGTTGTTTGCTGTGAGCAACACACACATATTTCAAGAGTCTGGTGATCTGCTCATGATATTAGTATTCTGTAAATCACTCCACATAGGACTAGGCTTTCCCACTCCTCAAGGAATAGGCAGAACCATCGACTGTGCTCCCAGAAATCTGGGCAGAAGCTTATTTCACTCAAAATTCTAGACTGATCCCTTGGATTTCATGTTGCCCCTATGTGCATTATGCCTCTGGTAAACTCTGAGTTTGGAAAGGAAACAGATGTAACATTGATTAAAAGGTTGAAGCAAGCTGGGAAGTGCTTTTGAGTTTTGAGCTCTAGAGACCCCAACAGCAGATGCTAGTTATTAACAAACTGTTTCTTCTCTTGCAACTGATAAAATAGTGTTGTGCAAGGGTAAGTGCACAAGTGGGGAAGTGTACATGCACATATATGTGTCCACTTACATGTGCACCGACTCACTGAAGAGATAACAATTCCACCTTCTGCCCCCCCCCTTCTTTCCCCTCCTCTTCTCACCCCCCACCCTTTTTCCTCTGTCCGTTCTGGATTTATATGATTAGTCAGTGCCATATGGTTATTTTTTCAGAGTTATTGTTGTTGCTTTTAATGTTTCTATTTTAATTTTTGTTTTCTATTTTTCTCTCTCTCCCCCCCCCCCATTATATGTGTTGTAACCTGCCAAGAGCAGTGCTCTGACACTAATGGGAGTGGGATACAAATTGAACAAATAAAATATTTATTTATTTATTGCATTTATACCCCGCCTATCTAGTCGAACGACCACTCTAGGTGGCTTCCAGCATATATAACAACATATAATATATAGCAATTTTTAAAAATAAATTAGAAATAGTTCTTGTTTCCAGTTAATGCCACCAGGTACTGGGGAGGAGCATTCTGAACGTAGCATCACATTCATTCAAGAACTAGAATTATTGCTATTAGTCTATTTCTTGCTTCATTCCCCAAAACACACACACACACACACTCGGTAAGAACACCCAGAATACCCATCATAAATTGTTCTGCCAAGCCCACTCCAGAATGTGTATGTCTGCAAGATTTGTTGTGACTACCATCTGGATGTTTATTTTGATAGGCTTATTTTAAAATGTTTAATCTTACATATTACCTTATCAATATGTTGACTGATAGGTAGGATTTACATACAAGCACCAAGGGATGGATTTTGCTGAGGTGAATTTCTCATACAACAAATGTATGAGGAACAGTTCATCTTCTAAAGCTCTTGTGCAAGGAGGTATCCAGTAAGTCCTTTCATGGTCTAAGTCAGATCTCTATAATCAGGGATTTCTGCCCCATCACAGCATTGGACTCTCCTGATGCCCAACAAGGTCCTGGTAAGAATCTATAGGCATCAGATATATTGAGTTACCACCTGAGACAGGCCCCAAGGAGAGGAAGAAATTCAGGTGAAAGTATTTTTGATTTAGTTTATGGAGGCAAGCAAAAAAAAGGTGGTAGATAAGGATTGTGAATAATACAATATCTATACAAGATGTTGTAAGAGCAGACATGCCCTAATAGTGAGTTCAGCCTTCTGCTATTTTTTGCTAAATCTATTGCATAAACATTTTCCTGATCATTAATGAGAACATCTGTGGAATGGTGTATAACCTTTATACCTCTTTTGCCTTCGGGCAGTTAAAAATAAAAAAAGCACTGGGAAGGGAAATGTCTGGTGTGTATTTGGCCTGATAGCAGAGCTACTTCCAGAATATAATGATGGAGGTAGTCTGTGGATGTCTGTTCCAATTTTGAGAATTTGATGTGGAAAGAAAAGACAATTCCCCACCCTATTTTTATTTTTATTTTTGGGGGGAGAATTTATTGGTGGCAGTCCACTATTAGCAGTGAACACCTGTAGTTAATCTGACCTTTGTCTCACTCATTGCCTCCATCAAGGAGGAGAAGAAAATTAAAATATCTTGCTGGAATGAGCGATAGCCACACTGCTATTTTCAGATTCTTTTTTGGAAAGCACAGCTAGATGTGTGCTCTTGTGTGAGCTTTGTGCAGCTGTGGATTGTCCTTGCTTCTTTATGTTCATTTTTAAAGGCTGTGGGGAAAGGTTGATAAGTTTAATCAGCCAATTAATCAACTAAAACTATCACAAGTCTGAGCCAATTTTAATCAGTGAGGGCAAATTTTAATGAACAAGACAAGGAATTATGGGCATACTTCTGAAGATTAAAAAACCCAAAACATTACTTAATCACAATATGATCCTTGTTTAAACCGGTATTATTTCATTTGGCCTTTGGTTTTTAACCTTGGCTTTTTAATCCGATTTTAATGTAGAATACATTTTCTTGTGCATCACTTTCTATTGTGGTGTGCAGAAGAATTAAGAATAAGTCCTTCCAATATATGATAAGTAAAATAGGTATGGCTATGATTTCTTTATTTAATTGTATTAGCAAGTTGTAACAAATTCATTTCAATTGCATAATGTCATAAAATACAGAAAAAGTGTTATGCAATAGTGGACAGTAGGGCCATGCAGTTTCTTATCTACCCAAATGGAACCAGATTTCTGTTTATGAATTTCTCTGAGATATATTAATCAATCACTGGGTAACTTACTGGCTTAGATATCTGGCTGTGGAGCCAGAGTTTGGGAATTCAGTTCCTCCCTGTGCCTCCTTAACAGGATCTGGAGTCAATGATCCATAGGGCCCCCCTCCAGCTTTGCAGTTTTAAATTATTATTAGCCCTAGCTGTCTTTTTCCTTGTAGTTGTTATAAGGTTTATAATGAAGAAATATTGTTTTGAACACAGTGGTTATCTGACTAGGCGCTTTAGTTAATTGCTATTGATAGACGGCACAAATTAGTAGCTGTCACGGCATCATATGACAGTGACTTTCACAGGTGAAGTGCTGCCAAGTGCAGCAGAGAGCCAGGTCCATCCATGGCCTGAGATCCTGCTCCCCATCTTTATATCTAGTTATTTTTCAATGTAGGAAGGAGAGGAAAGAAAGCATGTGAAGGGGTTGAGTTGTGCATGAGAGACTATGTATCTGCCACCAGGGTTCCTACTCCTTTATGTTGCATCAGCAGGTCTTTGCATTCTTCAAATCTCTTTATCCCAACAAACGGTGGGATTGCTGCGATAACTGCCATTTTCCAAACTTCTTCCAGTTCAATAGCATCTTTTGTAGTAAGTACAAGTGCAGGAAGAAATCAAATGGTTTGAAAGGACTTGGTTCTCCATTACTGATAATATGGGGAAAGACAATATGCTGTTACTTTTCCTATTTATTTTCTTTATTTCCTTGTTCCATTATAGTCTAGATGGAAAAAATCAAACACATTTTTCTAGCTGTCTGACTGGAGTAATTTTTTAATTAATATTATTTTCTATTGTCAATGTATCATCAGTTGTAACTTAATGAAAAATGAGGGAAATTAGAGAAGCCTAGTTCTTTTAAAGTACATGAAATTTCGTGAAAACAACAAGGAGTATTGTGACATTTTATAGGCTAACTTGTCTTATTTCACATACGTGTTCATGGACTGTATGCATACACATTTAAGGCAGTGATGTGGACCTCACAAGCCAATATGTAAGGTCTCCAAGAACCTCCATGGGTCAAAATGCTGCAACCAGAATGCTGATTGATGCTGGTTACACGGAGCATGTAACTCCCTTATTAGCTTCACTGGCTGCCAGTCTGTTTCCAGGCTAAGTGCAAAGTGCTAGTTATTACCTATAAAGCCCTATATGCTTTGGGTCCAGAATATATGAAGGATCATATTACGCAATATGAGCCTAATAGGCTTTTAAGGTCATCTGGATAGGCCTTTCGCTTCCCAAGCTCAGTTGGTAAAGCAGGCAAAGACCTTCCTTTTCAGGCAAGCCTTACCTCAGTAACTACATAGCTACGTGTATATGATTTTTAAAGAGATGGATTGTTATGCATAACTGCTTTGACTGGATGTGTTTTTTACATTTTTGTATTTTGCCTTACTCAGAGTGCCATTTTTTAAAAAAATGTCTACTTATTCTTAGCTTTAATGTTGCCTTTTAATGATGCAAGATGCCTCTTTACTCATTGTTTTTACCTCTAAATATTATTGTTTAATGATGCTAGCCACTCTTTGTATACTCATTGTTTTCAACTTCAGATTTTGTCTTTCAGTGTTCTAAGCCACGTTTGTCCTTTTCAAGGAGAAAGGCAGGGTTACAATAGTTAAAATAAATTAATAAAATAAATTGGTGAAAACATGAGAGAGGGTCTTCTCAGTAACCGCCCCCAGGCTTTGGAATCTACTGCCTTGAGAAGACAGGTTGTCTCCCTCCCTCTTGTCCTTCTATCATTAGGCAAAGACCATACTTTTCACACAGTGATAAGTGTCTAATCATCATCATGTGCTGCCAAGTCAATTCTGATTTATGGTGACCCTTCTCAGAGTTTTCCAGGTAGAGAATACTCAGAAATGGTTTACCATTCCCTTCTTCTGGGGTGACTTGGGACTTTGCAGCTTGTCCAAGGCCACACAAACTGATTCTACTTGCAGAAGGCACAGTGGGAAATCTAACTCCTAACTTCTGGCTCTGTAGCCAAATAAACTATCTAGCCAGCATCATAAGTATCTATGGAACACTCTATTTGTTTTTTTTTTTTTTTAAATAGATGTTCTTAGCGGTTTTTTAAAATGTTTTCAAAAGTATTTTTTAATTCTGATCAATGTTTAATTGTTTTTTCAATATATAGTTTTGTATGGTATTTTATGGCGAAAAAGGCAGCACATAAAAAATAAATAACTCATGTCAGGGTTGGAGAACAAGATAACCATGGTTTAGTGGTTAAATTGTTGGAGCTGGACTTAGGAGATCCAAGTTCAAGCCCACACTTAGTTAGCTCTGCATGGCCTGAGTCTTCCTTTCAGCTTGACATATATCACAGCTGTTGTGAGGCTAAAGTGGAGGAAGTTAATGAGAGGAAGGACAAGTGGCATATACTCACTGAAATCCAGCAGTAAGTCACAACTAGAGTTGGCACACTGATTCACCACTTCCCTACTATTCCAACTTATTGCTGGATGTGACCCTCTATCTTAACTTTACTGGAGAAGAGGCAAATTGTGGTTACTAGGGGGAGGATTTCTATATGTCACATTTTTTTTTTCTGCAGCCTATGTTTGAGCTTTTGGGTGGGTATGAACATGTTTATGAGTAATCTGGTGAGAAAGGCCAGATTATTTATCAACATGTTTGAATTTGCTTATGGGTTCAAATGTAGGTTGCAGAGAAAATGTGAAATGTCATAGAAATCCTGCCCCATAACAAATAAAGTAAAATAACTGTAGAGTATTTCTGAATGAATTTTGGTCTCAAAAGATCAGTTCGGTATCAGTGAAATAAAGTAAATGAACTTGCAGTAGTTCACAACTTCTGGTTTCACTGTTGCTCTTTTTTCTTTTATTATCATGCTGAAGCACATGTAAGCACTGTCTCAGGTCAGTAAGGATTAATGAGAATGTGTAATTAGGAATTAGAATTCAGATCATGAAACTGAACTGGTAAAACTCTGTTTTATTAATGACAAGTATAATGCACTGACTGTATAGTCAAAGGCTACAATATGTTACATTTAGAGGTGTGACTATCTATGTCTTTGGAATACAGATCCAAAAGGTTTAGGAGATGTAGTCCCCAAATACAAACATGCATACCTCTAACTATAAAACCATAAGGCTCCAAGTATAACAGGAGAATCAGTTGTCAAACAGTGATGCTCCAGTGCAATCCAACAGAACTCCTGCAGCAAAGGGAGATGGGCTAGTCCTCTAATTTGCAGGTAGATATAAGATCTCAACATTTTTACTTGATGGTACATCATCATCATCAAAAAGCACCAGGCACAGTCAATCAAAAAAATAAAAACATCGACAGGTATTACATAACAGATACAAGTTTTAATCAAAAACCTAAGTATCTGTTAAATATCAGTGCATTATGTATGCTATTTCTAATATTGCCGTTTTTTGTAGCTCTGATGGCGTGATTTCTGAGATTTACAACTGCTTATAATACTAAGATCGGGTGACAAATGAGTTACAGGGCTCAGCAGGCCCTGATGAGGAACTGTGACAGGCTGCTGCAAGGCTACTCGAACAACATAAATGCAAAACTTGGACTCTTGCCGAAAATTAAGGAATTATGGAATGTTATTACAAGGCAAGCCCAACAACTCGTGGTTTTTTTAAAAAATGAAAATTTGGAAAAAGTAAACACCAAAACAGTGACATAACTGAACAATGATTAGTGGACTAGAGAAGGTTTATCATCTGGCGTACAGTGTTTTCAGAACTGAAATTGCAAGAACTAGAAAAGATGGCAAAAGAAAAATCAACACAGAACAATGACCACAGTATGGAAGATAAATGGAGAGTGGATGCAGACACAGTAGTGGAAGAAAACATATCAATAAAGGAACAAGTTATGGAACAACGCAGAAATTATGAGTTGACAGAGTGGCGAACATCACTGAGGGGGGAAAAAAACTGTCAGGGTTCCAGCATGGGGCCATGCTGGAACCCTGTGCAGGGATTGGTCCCATCTTGCCTCTTGAAGAAACACAGTGGCCCCTGTAATCATTGGGGCTTTGGGAACAATATCAAGAAATTTCACACAGTACTATAAGCAGTTGCAGATATCAGAAATCACGCCATCAGAGCTACGATAAAGAGCAATATTAGGAATAGCATACACACTGTGTTGATATTTAACAGATATTTAGGTTTTTGGTAAAAACCTGAAATAGCAGTTAATGTTTCTATAATTTGGACTGTGCCTGGAGTAGTAGTAGTAGTAGTAGTAGTAGTAGTAGTAGTAGTAGTAGTAGTAGTGGTGGTGGTGGTGGTGGTGGTGGTGGTGGTGATGATGATGATGATGATGATGATGATGATGATGATGATGATGATGGTTTTTTCTTGGCAGAGTCTACATTTGCTGTTAGCACTAATTCCATGGATGTTAGCTTTCAGCACGAGTGCTTGTTCTTGTTCAGCAAAAATCCAAAATCTTCATCTTTTATTGATGAAACAAGAGGACTGTCTGGGAATCTTTTGATTAAGTCCTTCCCTCTAAAAACTTAAAAGTCATTAGTCAAAACCCTGTTGCTTAGTGTATTAAATTGCACCAGAATAGGCCCATTGAATCCATGTGATTGGGTGAGTCAGAGTTAAAATAGACATAGTAAATCATAATTAGATTAAGCCTATTTGTATCATTTGTATAGATGAGTTGACTCACCAAATCCCCGTGGATGCAATGGCCTACGCTGGTGAGATTTACTACACAAAGCAACAGGATTTTGGCCATCTTATATTAAACCAATGCAACTGGAGCCGATTGTGTTACTTTTCACTTGAAGGTGTCCCTTTGTTACACTATTTCAACAAAACCAATATACAGAAATATGAGATACTATTTTCAACTAAATGTTGTAGGGATATAAGTGAGCCCAACCAGTGGTTGCAGTTAACCATACGTTAAGCAGAGCCATAGATAGAGATTAATGAGTTTGGGAAAGTTTGGCAAGTTGTCCTGTAGTTACAATATTACTTAGAAATGAAGCAATATGTTAAACATGTATTCATGAAGGCTTTCACGGCCAGGAGCTAATGGTTGTTGTGGGTTTTTCGGGCTCTTTGGCTGTGTTCTGAAGGTTGTTCTTCCTAACGTTTCGCCAGTCTCTGTGGCCAGCATCTTTAGAGGACAGGAGTAGCACTCTGCTCTGGTGCAGTTTGTTTGGGAGTTGAGTATTTATAGCTGTTTGATCAGCTTTTGTCCTTTTCAGGAGATGGGTGATTATGTTGATCAGTGTGTTTTTGTTGTAGGTGTAGAGATTATCTGTCATTGTGATTGATGGGTGTCATTAGCTGGTCTTTTGTTTGTAGTGATCACAAATTCCTACAATCACCGGTCCTCATGGCTGTTTGTTGACCTTTTGCAGGCTGTATTTTTCAGTGCTGGGAACCAAGCTTTGTTGAGTTTTAAACTTTCTTCTTTTTTGTTGGAGCTCTGCTGTTGTTTGTGGATTTCAATGGCTTCCCTGTGCAGTCTAATGTAATTATTGCTTGTGTTGTCCAATATTTCAAAGAGCCTGAAAAACACACAACAAGCAATAAAACCCTTTCCCGCCTCTTATAATGTCTTCTTCTACTTCATCATAGACTGTGTTACGCTTCTGGTGCAGAGTAAATGAAGACACTTTACCAGCTCTTCTTTGACGGTTATATTTACATATATGTACACTTATATACAGGCAGGTCTCTACAGCACATCTAGAAGTATTCACACAGTCCGACAGCATGCGTGGCAGAAAATCACATCAGAAGAAGAGAACATATCACAGACACAGTCCATATTTATACATAATCTTGTCTCTGTCCAGTCCAATCGGGATCCAGGTAACCTCATCTCTGCACCTGGGCTCTTTCTGGTTTCACCTCATTGCATCAGCTTAGGATGATTTAGCTTTTCTCTCATCTGCACATAATGGCAGCTCATTAATGAAACATATATGGGTTCAGGCCTATAAAATTCTATACCCTGACACCCCTCCTAATTTTTTATGCCTGAACACAGCATAATCCCAACACATTTACACATTATTTTTTAAATTTTAATTTTAACACATACTTGTTACCTATAACCTCTGTGTGTTCTGTATGCATCTTTGCATCTGTGAACACCTTACATTTCTTTATGTACTTCATTTCCTTATCTGTGGTCCCTAACCATTTTCTTTTTCCAAAAGCAGGAAGTTCTAAAACTTCTTTGTAAATTTTTGGTTCTATATAAACATGACACACTCTCACACCACCCATTCCAAACCTCTTGGGTGGTATACCCTTGTTTGTCCTTTGGGACCTTCTGGGACCTTGTGTTTCTGTCTGTGCCTCTGTCTCACTAACCTCGCTAGCGTGTGTTTCTTCGTGTTCTTCGTGTTCTTCAATAACTTCTCCATCTTCATCTTCTCCATTTTCATCTTCTCCATCTTCATCAGCAGAGGACCTCGTGTCTTGCTCATGTGTTTCTTTCTGTCTAAACTGACCTCTTCTTTTTTCACTCAGTGGAATGTATAATTGTGAATTTGCGTGTACTTTGTCCCAGTTCTCCCCTTCATTGAAACTGGCAGACCTAGAAATTACAACGCTTCTATCACCATCTAGAAATCTATACGCCTCTGAGCTAGGCTCATAACCCAGGAACCTCATTTTCTTTGTTTTCGCTTGACCTTTTCTCCTGAGTTGCTTTGGCACATGTACCCAAGCGGTACATCCAAACACTCTTAAATACTTCAAACAAGGTTTCTTACCAAACAGTAAATAATATGGGGTTTGATCTATCGAGGATGACCAAATTCTGTTAATTAAAAAATTCGCAGTTTTCAAAGCTTCTGCCCAAAGTGTATGATGCAACCCTGCATCAGCCAGCAGTGCATCTTTAATGTTCTGGAGCACCCCATTCCTTCGCTCCGCCACTCCATTCTGAAATGGACTATAAGGGCTTGTTTTTCTATGTCTGATTCCTGTGGATTCTAACCACCTCTGGAATTGTGTATTTGTAAACTCTGTACCTCGGTCAGTCTGCAATTGCGCCACCTGGTGGCCAAAGCGCCGCTCAATAGATCTAAGCCAATTCTTAAATGTTTGAAAAACTTCTGTTTTGGATTTCAGTGTGAAACAAAACGAAAATCGTGTATAATCATCCACAATTACCAATGCAAATTTTGCCTTTCCTAATGAAGGTGGAAATGGCCCTATTAGATCAGCATGTACCAATTCAAATGGCTACTTCTCTCTCTGGTACTCTGTCTCCCTTTTGGGGCAACATGTGTTTTGCTTTGCTTACAAATTTAACAGTCCAGGTAATTCTTACAGTCTCTTATGTTCACATCTCTAGCCATATTTTCCATTTTTTGCACTGTCTTAAAGTTTACATGACCCAGTCTTCTATGTAGTAAGTGTATACAATTGTCATGTTGGGGTTCATTTCTGTGTACCATGTGTGTCTCTGTGTGTTTGGCCTTTTAATATGTATAAATTGCCCTCTTGCTTCGCTCTGGCCACTACTTTGTTATTTTTCTTAATTATACATTCTCCTTTTTCAAACATTACACAAAACCCCTGTTTATCGAGTACTGACACACTTAGAATATTATAATCAATTGTGGGTGTAAGTAACACGTTACTTATCTCCAACTTCAGACTGGGAACAAACACTCTCCCTTCTCCTGTTACGTCTGCTTTTTGTCCATTTGCCAGCGTCACGTTCTTCAGCTCCGTCTTTCCTAGAAAACAAAACATCTCTACATTGTTAGTCAAATGATTTACGCCTCCCGAGTCAATTAGCCATTCAGCTGTGTGGGTGTCCTTGAAGTTATCTCTTATTTTTCTGCTGACAAGAGAGACTGATCTCTTGCTGCTGCTCTTTGCAGAGCGTTTGTAATCGAATCCTTTCTGTTTGGAAATGTCTCTCCTCTCAAACAATCCTTTTGCAAATGATTTCTGGACCCACACTGGTAACAGGCTTTGATCATCATGGCACGCCCACGCTGCTCTCTGTTTGTCTCTGGCTTTCATCTTCGGGACACCCTGCCGTCCGGACTCCATCTCCGTCTCTCCCGGTCAGCTCCCACGTGGCTTTCTTCTGCAGCTTGGAATCTCTCTTTTCAGTGTTCCTCCTCCTGCAAGATTCTGCTTGTTACATATTCAAGAGTTAGTTGTGTATCGGAAAGGCTTTCTAAGCTTGTAATAAGCATATTAAATTCTGAACTTAAACTACTCAAAATCAGGTAAACCTTCTGCTCCTCAGGGAAAACAAACTTCATTAACTGCAGTTCATTGAACAGTCCCTTCATGGTTTGTAAGTGCTTTGAGGCACTTTCCCCAGACCTCATTTGGCATTTATAAAGCCTCCTGGTTAAGGAAATCTTTGTGCCTGCTGTTTCTCTCAGATAGATGCCTCTCAGTCTGTCCCAGACTGCCTTGGCTGTGTTCAGTCCTTGTATATGCACTAATTCTTCATCTTCTAGGGACAAAATAATAGTACTCAGGGCTCTCTCATGCTCTTCCTCTTGCTCTTCTGTTAACTGGGCTGGAGGACGGCTCACATAAGACCACAGGCTCTCTCTTCGTAATAACATTTCTGCTTTGACTGCCCATGTCCTGTAATTTTTACCATTCAGTCTATTTATGGCCAAGCCTCCTACACCTCCCGTGCTGTATGCCATCCTGCCTTCTCTCGCAGTTCTCTGTTTCCTTTCCCCTCCTGGGCTAACAGATGAACTGTCTTCTCCCAAATCTTCTACTTCACTGCCACTGTCACTTTTGCTCTCTTCCTTCATTTATTTACTTCATCCACGTTTACTCACCACCGTCTGTTTTGCGCAGTGCACGTTTCTGGGCCCATGACCTCTGTTACGCTTCTGGCGCAGAGTAAATGAAGACACTTTACCAGCTCTTCTTTGACGGTTATATTTACATATATGTACACTTATATACAGGCAGGTCTCTACAGCACATCTAGAAGTATTCACACAGTCCGACAGCATGCGTGGCAGAAAATCACATCAGAAGAAGAGAACATATCACAGACACAGTCCATATTTATACATAATCTTGTCTCTGTCCAGTCCAATCGGGTTCCAGGTGACCTCATCTCTGCACCTGGGCTCTTTCTGGTTTCACCTCATTGCATCAGCTTAGGATGATTCAGCTTTTCTCTCATCTGCACATAATGGCAGCTCGTTAATGAAACATATATGGGTTCAGGCCTATAAAATTCTATACCCTGACAGACTGTACTCTTCAAAACCTTCCTTCTCATTCATATCTTCACCCTTTGGTAATATTATCAGTAGTAAATGCAAATATCTTACTAGATCAGCAGATATTTATCTTCATGAAAGCTTTGATGTGCTGACAACAAGCCTTTTGCCACGCACTGTGCACAAAAAGGCACTGAACCCTTTATAGCCAGATATTTCCCAACTCCTAACCACCACCCCCCAGAACCATTTATGTGGAAACCTTTCATGCTGAGGTAAACTGCACAGAGAAATAATTAAGGAAAGACAGAAGTGAACAAATTGACTTCTCTGAGAAATTGTTCCTTGCTTCAGGGATGATGTATTAATGATTCAATATTTTCATAATAGGTGCATTTAACTGCCGTGAGCTTCAGTCTGCAAAAGCTTAAGCAAATGATATTGCTTGAAGGTGCCACAAGATGGTGCATTCTGAACCAAAGGATATGAATAGGATCTGGCAGGAGAAACATAGGATTCTCTTATGAAGTAAGGAAATAATTGCTAATCAGGGTTTTAACAGATAATATATATTAGTTGGTTCAGTCCTCTGCAGAACCGAGTAATTTCAGTAACATATACATGTTCATATTTAATCCTTACGGCTCAGCTAGAATATGAATTATGGCAACTGGACTTCTTCCTTGTTAGGCTGAAACATTTCACTACTCATCCAAGTAGCGTCTTCAGAGAGTTGGTAGGAGATCTCTGATATATCCTCCAATATGGTTTCACTTTCCCCTGGTCTGAATAAGCTCGTTAGAAGGACAAAAGACTGAAGTTGAGGGATAATCCCACTTTTGCAGTCTTTCTCCACCCATTGTCATGGGTTGTTAATGGTAGTTAACAGTGGTCTTCCTGTTGTGTGTGGTCCTAATCTTACTGGGGAAGGATGAAAGGGCAGCATGATAAATAGGAGAAAGATTAGGACAACACACACCAGAAATAAGTCAATATTATATGAGGCTATGGTACTTTGGACGTATCATGAGAAGACAAAACAATAATCCTGCAAACAGTGGAAAGACATGGTTGTTGTAGGTTTTTCAGGCTGCCTGGCTGTTACATACAGCACTGATGGTACCTGTCTGTCATGGGTTTGGAGGGAAAGTTCCATCCTATGGGGAGTGGAAGGCGGGACATCAGGTGGGAGGAGCTGTACTGTATATATATTTGGGAGCTTGTGTGGAGTTGAAGAGTGGGAGTCTGTGTGTCAGACTGAGTACAACTGTGTGTCAGTTGGTACATACCTGATAGGTTCAGGTTTCTTTATAGGTAGCCAGAACTGATAGGTGTTACATACAGCACTGATGTTACCTGTCTGTCATGGGTTTGGAGGGAAAGTTCCATCCTATGGGGAGTGGAAGGCGGGACATCAGGAGGAGGGGCTGTACTGTATATATATGTGAAGCGTGTGTGGAGAGTTTATGAGATGCTGAGAGACACTGGGATGTGACGAAGCAGCAGCTGGGAAGAAGAAGCTGTTGTGGGAGTCTGTGTGTCAGACAGGGTACTTCTGTGTGTCAGAGTACCAACCTGATAGGTTCAGGTGTCTGTTGGTTAGCCAGAACTGATAGGTTCAGGGTCTGTGCTTCAAGTTAAGGGTTCTGGGTGAACCAAACTGTATGCTTGTATGAGTGAGAATAAGCCACGTTACTTTATCCTATTCACCTGATTGTTTATTTTTCCCTGTGTGTATTTAAAATAAACCTTATTCTTTTTATTGTTTAAAAATCCATCCCTGGTCTGTGTGACTTCTTACAGGGAATGGTTGGTGGCAGCTTAGTGTAACGTGTGGCAGATCCCAGTAGGTCTGGGTTTGTCACATTGATTGGTGTCCAGCGTGTGGGATACGACTGGTCCAGTTGTCCAGTGGTCCAGCAAAGCCTTGGCAAGTGTGCCCAGAGCAAGGGGGGTCTAGTCAGGGACAGTCTGAGGCGCGTAGGTAATCTTCTAGGTGTACCTCACGGGGAGGTGCGCTAGTAGAAGAACGTGCCAACTGGGGAGACTTAGATTAAGGTGCTCTGAGGCAGCCTAGTTTTGGCGGGAAAAAGCTGAGGCAAAACTGCGTAGTAACAGTGAGCTAGCTTGCCAGCTGAGAGGCCCAGCAGAGGGGGGTAGGCTCTGACTCGATACTGTTGCAAGTTTAGTGCTGAAGAACAGCAGCAATCTCTGGGGAGAGCTGGTTCTGAGGCAAAAAGGAAAAAAGTGGTCGTTTTATTTTGAGGCTTGACTTTTTAAAAGCAGCCTGTTCTGAGGGGGGATTATGCCCTTGACTCGAAGCCAGATGGCCGAAATGAGTGAAGTGAAAGACCCCCAGATTGACCAAGGTTCTGAGGATGAATTTGGCTCAGTGCAGGGTGACAGCACAGGAGAGCAGAACCCAGAACTTAGAAAATTGCTCATAGCCCAACAGCATGAACTGAGGATGAGGCAATTTGAAATGGAGGAAAGGGAAAGAGAAGAAAGGGAAAGGGAGAAACAACGACAATTTGAATTAGAGAGAGAGAGAATGGAGAGGGAGGAAAGATTGGAGAGAGAGAGAATGGCGTTTGAATTAAGAAAACTGGAACTGATGAACCAGAACAATAATAATAATAGGGATTCTGAGGGAGGCCAATTGTCTAAGGCTGACCTGAAGAAATTCCCTGTGTACCACAAGGGAGATTGTCCTGAGGTGTTCTTTTCCTTAGTGGAAAGAGCGTTTGTGGACTTCTCAGTGAGGGAAGCTGAGAAGATGACCATCATGCGATCTTTAATCAGTGGTAGCCTGGCTGAGGTTTATGCCGAGATGCCTGAGGAACTGATGAAAGATTTTGCAGAGTTTAAAAAACTGGTGTTTGCCAGACATGGGATAAATGCGGAGCAGCTGAGACAAAGATTCAGGTCCCTCACCAAAAAACCAGAACAGACTTTTACCCAAGTGGGGGCCCAATTGGTGAGGCTGCTTGAGAAATGGCTATCGCAGGAGGGAACAGAGACCTATGAGCAGCTTAAAGACTTGATAGCACTGGAACAGTTCTATTCAGTCCTGCAAGGGGAATTGAAATTCCAGGTGAGGGAAAGGAAACCGAAGTCTGTGGCAGCAGCCGCAGAGATCGCAGATTTTATTTCCCAAATAAGAAAGCCCTTGGGTGAGGGGAAATCTGTAGGTAAACCCAAAGAAACCTACAGCAAGTACTCTCAGGGACCAGGGAAAAACCAGCAAGGGGGAGGGGCCCATGGTGAAGGGAAGCCCTCAGACATGAAACTAAGACCTCAGATTTTGGAGGGAAAACCAAAACAAGATGAGAGAGAATCAAAATACACCAGAAAATGTTATTTCTGTCAGGGAAAGGGTCATCTAATCTCAGAGTGTGAGAAATTAAAGCAGCTAAAAGGAATGGTGCCTCAGGAGTCTAGTGGGACCAAGCCAAAAGCTGTGTTCTGTGTCCAGAAAGAGCAAAGCTCAGTGTCACTGAGGGAGCCTGTTGCCATGGCTACTCAGTCTGGAACAGCTACCTCTGCTGATCAGGCTGAGGAAAATGGTCCTCTTGTGGAGGTAAAGCGCTGCTTGCTGGTGAAAACAGATTCTCAGTTGTTTGAGACAGCTGGGGTGGACGTAGGAATACTTGACCGTCAGTATAGGGGGCTGCGGGACACTTGTTCCCAGGTAACCCTGTGCCATCCAGATATTATTCCTCGGGAGTTTATAATCCCAAATGAGAGCATGAAGGTGGCAGGGATTGAGGGGCAGGTAATCTCTCTGCCAGTAGCAGAGGTACCTGTCAACTTTCAAGGCTGGAGGGGAGATTGGCGGCTAGCGATTTCATCGACTCTGCCAGCAGCCGTGCTCGTGGGAAATGACCTGGCTGAACATGTGAAACGGGTGCTAGTGATTACACGCTCACAAGCCACCACGGGGACAGTTCAGGGGGGTAATGATGAGCCAGAGACGGAAGCAGAGGGGAGTTCAGAAGCTGTGGTAGAAACCTTAACCACAGACAGCAGATTTGGACAGGAGCAAAAGGCAGACGCCACTCTCCAAAAGTGTTTTGAACAGGTGACTGACGCCCAGCTAACACCTGAAACCCCAGTGAGATTTCTGGAGAAAAAGGGGATTTTATATAGAGAAACCCTGAGGAATATCTCAAAAGGGGGAGATGGGATCAGAAGTCAGCTGGTGGTACCTGAAAAGTATCGCCCCATGATCTTACAAAGGGGTCACTCTGACATGTCTGCTGCACACTTAGGGGTGAAAGGGCCCCTTGATTTGATCAAGCAAAATTGGGAGCAGATCACCCAGGATGACCCACAAGACGTTGTGACATACATAGACACCTTGATGAATGACCTAAGGAGAAATCTAGAGCTGGCAGCAGAAAACCTGCAAGCTCAGAAGGTCAGACAGAAAATATGGTATGACCACAAAGCTAGAGAGAGGCACTTTGACCCAGGGGAGGAAGTGCTTTGGCTTAGGCCCTGCAGAGAGAATAAACTGCAGCTCAAATGGGCAGGACCATATAGGGTCATTTCCAAGATGTCAGACCTGAACTACCTAATAGAGCAGGAGGAGAACCAAGCAAGGAGGGTGGTTCATGTGAATGCCCTAAAACCCTACTACAGAGGGGAGCAGAGGGTTTTATTTGCGATAAAAGCAGCTGAGAGTGAGGAAGCTGAGTTACCCTTCTGGGAGGGTAGAGGGGAAGTAAAATACAACCCAGAGGAGGTAAAGATCAGTCCTGCACTCACCCAAGACCAGCAGCAAGAACTAAAAATGCTGCTTAGTAAATATCAACAGGTGTTTTCCAACAAGCCGGGGATAGTGAAGGGAGTGATGCATCGGATCCACACAGGGGATGCACCCCCGCAGGCAGTATCCCCATACCGAGTAACGGGACCCTATAGGGACAAGGTGCGGAAGGAGCTGGACGAGATGCTGAGGGAGAACATAATCGTCCCCTCTTCTAGTCCTTGGTCCTCTCCGATAGTCCTTGTGGACAAGCCTGATGGGAGCATTAGGTTTTGTGTCGATTACAGGAAATTAAACCGTGTAACCACTCCTGATGCCTACCCAATGCCCAGGCTAGACAACCTGATTGAAACCATAGGGGGTTGTCGGTTCATCTCATCATTGGACCTGGTAAAGGGATATTGGCAATTAAGAATTGATCCCAGGGATCAAGAAAAGACTGCCTTTTGCAGCCCTTTTGGTCTCTATGAGTTTCGAGTCCTGAGCTTTGGTCTCAGAAATGCACCAGCCACATTCCAAAGGCTGATGGACCAGACCTTGGCAGGGCTCAGTGACTTTACAGTGGCCTACATTGACGACATAGGGATCTTCAGTAATACCTGGGAAGATCACCTGATACACCTGGAGTTAGTGCTGCAGAGGTTAAGTGCAGCAGGGCTAACAGTAAAGGCCAGCAAGTGTCAGCTGGGTAGCCCAGAAATAAAATACTTGGGTCACATGGTAGGGGGAGGAGTGATAAAACCCCTGGAGGCCAAAATAGAAGCAGTTCGTGATTGGCCTAGACCCAACACCAAGAAAAAAGTCAAATCATTTCTTGGGTTGGTGGGCTACTACAGAAAGTTCATCCCGAGGTTTAGCGAGATTGCGGCTCCGCTGACCGATCTGACGAGGAAGAAGGCTGATGACCGCATCCCGTGGACCAGCGACTGTGAGGCGGCGTTCCAGAGGTTGAAGGAGGCGTTAATCAACTATCCTGTCCTGCGTGCTCCAGACTTCGACCGGGAGTTCATCATCTACACCGATGCGTCTAACAGCGGGGTAGGAGCAGTTCTGTGCCAGGAGGATGAGAATGGTGACCAGCATCCAGTGTCCTACCTGAGTAGGAAACTTCAAAAAGGTGAGAGACATTTGGCAACCGTGGAGAAGGAGTGTTTGGCCATAGTCTACGCGATCCAGAAGGCCAAGCCTTACATCTGGGGAAGACATTTTATTCTGTGTACTGACCATTCACCATTGCAATGGTTAAAGACAATGAAAACCCACAATAGCAAACTTATGAGGTGGGCTTTAAACCTACAGGACTATGACTTTGAAGTGAAGGTGGTCAGAGGGTCAGTGAACTGTGTTGCTGACGCCTTATCAAGAAGACCTGAAGAATGAAGACGGCGAAAGAACATGGACTATGTGTATATAATGATGACAAAAAGTAAAATGTACCTGGTTTTGAATTTGGTTTGTATGAATTAAGGTAAAGTGATGTAATGTATATGGTAAATGTTTAAATGCCTATTTGCTATGGTTTAACTTAGAATGTAAGTATAAGTAAGTATGTTATGGTATGTATAACTGTTGTTGTGTATTTTATACAGGTTGTTTTTTGGTGAAAAGCACCTTAGCTTTCCCCCTACAAAACAACTTATAAAGAGGGGAGGTGTTACATACAGCACTGATGTTACCTGTCTGTCATGGGTTTGGAGGGAAAGTTCCATCCTATGGGGAGTGGAAGGCGGGACATCAGGAGGAGGGGCTGTACTGTATATATATGTGAAGCGTGTGTGGAGAGTTTATGAGATGCTGAGAGACACTGGGATGTGACGAAGCAGCAGCTGGGAAGAAGAAGCTGTTGTGGGAGTCTGTGTGTCAGACAGGGTACTTCTGTGTGTCAGAGTACCAACCTGATAGGTTCAGGTGTCTGTTGGTTAGCCAGAACTGATAGGTTCAGGGTCTGTGCTTCAAGTTAAGGGTTCTGGGTGAACCAAACTGTATGCTTGTATGAGTGAGAATAAGCCACGTTACTTTATCCTATTCACCTGATTGTTTATTTTTCCCTGTGTGTATTTAAAATAAACCTTATTCTTTTTATTGTTTAAAAATCCATCCCTGGTCTGTGTGACTTCTTACAGGGAATGGTTGGTGGCAGCTTAGTGTAACGTGTGGCAGATCCCAGTAGGTCTGGGTTTGTCACAATAGGTTCAGGGTCTGTGCTTTACTTTAAAGTGTTCTGTGTGAACCAAACTGTTGTATGTATGATTGAGACTAAGCCACGTTACAGTACCTTATTTACTTGATCTTTTTATTTACCCTGTTTGTTATTTAAATAAACCTTGTTCTTTTGTTTGTTAAAAATCCATTCCTGGTCTGTGTGACTCCTTATAGGGAATGGTTGGTGGCAGCTTAATTAAAGTGTGGTATACTCCAGTAGGTCTGGGGTTGTCACATTGATTGGTGTCCAGCGTGTGGGATACGACTGGTCCAGTTGTCCAGTGGTCCAGCAAAGCCTTGGCAAGTGTGCCCAGAGCAAGGGGGGTCTAGTCAGGGAAAATCTGAGAGCGCGTAGGTAATCTTCTAGGCTTACCTCACGGGGAGGTACGCTAGTGGAAGAACGTGCCACCTCAGATTGGGGACTAGATTAGGGAGCTCTGAGGCAACCCGTTTTGGCGGGAAAGGGCTGAGGCAAAGCTGTGTGAAGTAACAGTGATCTAGCCTGTCTGCTGAGAGGCCTAGCAGAGGGGGTGGATTCTGCCTGGCAACAGTAGCAAGTTAGTGCTGAAGGAACAGCAGCAATCTATAGAAGGCTGTTCCTGAGGCAAAAGGAAAAAAGTCGTCGCTTTATTTTGAGGCTTGACTTTTGAAGGCAGCCTGTTCTGGGGGGAGATTATGCCCTTGACTCGAAGCCAGATGGCAGAAATGGAGGAAGTGAGAGATCCACAGGTAGACCAAGGTTCTGAGGAGGAATTTGGCTCAGTGCAGGATGAGAGCACGGGAGAACAGAACCCAGAACTCAGAAAAATGGTCCTAGCCCAACAGCATGAACTGAGGGTGAGGGAAATGGAGGAAAGATTAGAGAGAGAAAGAATGGCGTTTGAAAGGGAAAAGGAAGAGAAACAGGAAAGGGAGAGGCAAAGACAATTTGAATTGGAGAGAGAGAAAATGGCGTTTGAGCTGAAGAAGCTGGAGATAATGAATAGAAATAGTAATAACGATAATAATGAGGGGAACCCAGGGAATGGGGAAGGCGGCCTGTCTAAAACTGACCTGAAGAAATTCCCTGTGTACCACAAGGGAGATTGCCCTGAGGTGTTCTTTTCCCTCGTGGAAAGAGCGTTTGTGGACTTCTCAGTAAGGGAAACTGAGAAGATGACTATTATGCGATCTTTGATCAGTGGCAGCCTGGCAGAAGTCTATGCAGAGATGCCAGTGGAACTGTTGAAAGACTTCGCGGAGTTTAAAAAACTGGTGTTTGCCAGACATGGGATAAATGCGGAACAGCTGAGGCAAAGATTCAGGTCACTCACAAAAAAACCAGAGCAGACTTTTACCCAAGTGGGGGCCCAACTGGTGAGGTTGCTAGAGAAATGGCTATCTCAGGAGGGGACGGAGACCTTCCAGCAGCTCAAAGACCTGATAGCGCTGGAACAGTTTTATTCAGTCCTGCATGGGGAACTGAAGTTCCAGGTGAGGGAGAGGAAACCTAAACCTGTGACAGAGGCGGCAGAGATCGCAGATTTTATTTACCAAATAAGAAAGCCCTTAGGTGCTGAGGGGAAATCTGTAGGTAAACCCAAAGAAACCTACAGCAAGTACTCTCAGGGACCAGGGAAAAACCAGCAAGGGGGAGGGGCCCATGTTGAAGGGAAGCCCTCTGACATGAAACCACCTAGACCTCAGATTTTGGAGGGAAAACCAAAACCAGATGAGAAAGACTCAAAATACAGCAGAAAATGTTATTTCTGTCAAGGAAAGGGCCATCTACTCTCAGAGTGTGAGAAATTAAAGCAGCTAAAGGGAAATTTGCCTCATGATTTGAGTGGAACCAAGCCAAAAGCTGTGTTCTGTGTCCAGACAGAGCAGAGCTCCTTGCCACTGAGGGAGCCTGTTGCCATGGCTACTCAATCTGGAACAGTTACATCTGCTGATCAGGCTGGGGAAAATGGTCCTCTTGTAGAGGTCAAGCGCTGCTTACTAGTGAGGACAGACTCGCAATTGTTTGAGACCGCAGGGGTGGACGTAGGAATACTTGACCATCAGTATAGGGGGCTAAGGGATACTTGTTCCCAGGTGACCCTGTGCCATCCAGACATTATTCCTAGGGAGTATATAATCCCAAATGAGAGCCTGAAGGTGGCAGGGATTGAGGGGCAGGTGATCTCACTGCCAGTAGCTGAGGTACCTGTGAGCTTTCAAGGCTGGAGGGGAGATTGGCGGCTAGCGATTTCATCGACTCTGCCAGCAGCCGTGCTCGTGGGAAATGACCTGGCTGAACATGTGAAACGGGTGCTAGTGATTACACGTTCACAAGCTACCACGGGGACAGTTCAGGGGGGTGCTGAAGGGCCCGAGGCGGAAGCAGATGAGGGTAGTTCCGAAGCTGTGGTGGAAACCTTAACCACAGACAGCAAATTTGGCCAAGAGCAAAAGGCAGACGCCACTCTCCAAAAGTGTTTTGAAAAGGTGACAGACACCCCGCTAACACCTGAAACCCCAGCAAGATTTCGTGAGAAAAAGGGAATTTTATATAGAGAGACCCTGAGGAATATCTCAAAAGGGGGAGATGGGATCAGAAGTCAGCTAGTGGTACCTGAAAAGTATCGCCCCATGATCTTACAAAGGGGGCACTCTGACATGTTTGCTGCGCACTTAGGGGTGAACAAAACACAGCAGAGAATCACACAAAATTTTTACTGGCCTGAAATAGGGAAGCAGATCAAGGAGTTCTGTAAACAATGTGATGTGTGTCAGAGGCAGGGGAATAACCGTGACAGGACCAAAGCAAAGTTGTGCCCTTTGCCTGTGATTGACACCCCGTTCAAATGTATAGGAGTGGATATTGTGGGACCTTTGCCCAAGGCCACAAAGAGGGGGAACCGGTTCATTCTCACCATTGTGGACCATGCCACAAGGTACCCCGAAGCCATACCCTTGACTAACATTGAAACTAACACAGTGGCAGATGCCTTGGTGGGGTATATGTCCAGGATGGGATTTGCCTCAGAAATAATCACAGATTTGGGCACATCGTTTACATCAAAGCTCATGAAACGGTTATGGCAAATCTGTGGAATTAAACACAAGGAAACCACTGCCTATCACCCCGAAAGTAATGGGTTAACGGAGAAGTTCAATGGGACTCTGATGCGCATGATTAGGGCTTACTTGGCAGAGAATCCAAACAATTGGGACCAGAAGCTGCAATCCCGTTTGTTTGCTTATCGATCAGTGCCACAAGCCAGTACTGGGTTCAGTCCGTTTGAACTTTTGTTTGGGAGAAGGGTGAAAGGTCCACTTGATTTGATCAAACAAAATTGGGAACAGATCACCCAGGATGACCCACAAGATGTTGTGACATATATAGACTCTTTAATGAATGACCTAAAGAGAAACCTAGAGCTAGCAGCAGAAAACCTGCAAGCTCAGAAGGTCAGAAAGAAAACCTGGTATGAGCAGAAAACCAGGGAGAGGCACTTTAACCCAGGGGAGGAAGTGCTTTGGCCTAGGCCCTGCAAAGAGAACAAACTGCAGCTGGGTAGCCCAGAAATAAAATACTTGGGTCACATAGTAGGGGGAGGAGTGATCAAACCCCTAGAGGCCAAGGTAGAAGCCGTTCGTGATTGGCCCAGACCGAACACCAAGAAAAAAGTCAAATCATTTCTTGGGTTGGTGGGCTACTACAGAAAGTTCATCCCGAGGTTTAGCGAGATAGCGACTCCGCTGACCGATCTGACGCGGAAGAAGACTGATGACCGCATCCCGTGGACCAGCGACTGTGAGGAGGCGTTCCGGAGGTTGAAGGAGGCGCTCATCAATTATCCAGTGCTGCGTGCTCCAGACTTCGACCGGGAGTTCATCATCTACACCGATGCGTCTAACAGCGGGGTAGGAGCAGTTATTTGCCAGGAGGATGAAAATGGTGACCAGCATCCAGTGTCCTACCTGAGTAGGAAACTCCAGAAAGGTGAGAGACATTTGGCAACCGTGGAAAAGGAGTGGCTGGCCATAGTATACGCGATCCAGAAGGCCAAGCCTTACATCTGGGGAAGACATTTTGTTCTGTGCACTGACCACTCACCACTGCAGTGGTTAAAGACAATGAAAACCCATAATAGTAAACTTATGAGGTGGGCTTTAAACCTGCAAGATTATGACTTTGAAGTGAAGGTGGTCAGAGGGTCAATGAACTGTGTTGCTGACGCATTGTCAAGAAGACCCGACGAGTGAAGACGGCGAAAGAAACTATGGACTATGTATATTTTGGTGACCAAAAGTTAAATGTACTTGTTTATTGATCAGTCTTGGTTTGTATTAATAAAGGTAACTTAATGTATTGTAAATATGAATGTTTAAATGCCTAATTGATATGTTTAACCTAGAGTGTAAGTATGGGATTGTGTTATTGTATATCTGTTTTGTGTGTTTTGATCCTGGTTGTTTTTTTGGAGAAAAGCACTTTAGCTTTTCCCCTGCAAAACAACTTATAAAGAGGGGAGGTGTTACATACAGCACTGATGGTACCTGTCTGTCATGGGTTTGGAGGGAAAGTTCCATCCTATGGGGAGTGGAAGGCGGGACATCAGGGGGGAGGAGCTGTACTGTATATATATTTGGGAGCTTGTGTGGAGTTGAAGAGTGGGAGTCTGTGTGTCAGACTGAGTACAACTGTGTGTCAGTTTGTACATACCTGATAGGTTCAGGTTTCTTTATAGGTAGCCAGAACTGATAGGTTCAGGGTCTGTGCTTTACTTTAAAGTGTTCTGTGTGAACCAAACTGTTGTATGTATGATTGAGACTAAGCCACGTTACAGTATCTTATTTACTTGATCTTTTTATTTACCCTGTTTGTTATTTAAATAAACCTTGTTCTTTTGTTTGTTAAAAATCCATTCCTGGTCTGTGTGACTCCTTATAGGGAATGGTTGGTGGCAGCTTAATTAAAGTGTGGTATACTCCAGTAGGTCTGGGGTTGTCACACTGGCCATGTTCTGGAGGTTTTTCTTCCTAACGTTTCACCAGTATCTGTGGCCGGCATCTTCAGAGGACAGGAGTCAGAACTCTGTCTGTGCTCTGGTGCAGTTTGTGGGATAGTTGGGCATTTCTAGCTGTGGGAATGACAACTTGTAAAATATATGTTTGGCGATCATTGATAATTTGGAAGTAACTTGAGGACATGAAGAAAGAATAATTAAAGGTAATTTCTTGGTATAATCTTCTGTAGTTTGAGATAGGATCAAATAATTGTTTAATCAAAACTAAATATTGGCTGAAATCCTGTTGCACTGCTTTGCCTGTGGAACAAAAATGAGGTCAGCAGCAGCAACAATAAATCACTGCTGATTAAAGCTTCACTCGGCCATTTCAGGGTACATGTAACTTTGTTGTACAGTACATGCACTCTGAAAGCACACAGTAAAACTTAACAGATGTCAAGCCTGAGTTATTTATTACTATGAATGTATTTTTCTGCCAAGCATAGAGGGAGTTTTCAGCCTTGGGCTGTTATGCAACTTAATGAGTGGGAGTCCATTAACAGTTGCATCTCAGATGTTAAAATGTCTTGGGCCACTGCTCCATCTGTCCCATGTGATTAATGCTGTACTTTTACTGTAGGTGTGCTTTTTGAGGGATTTGTCTCACTGAACTCAGTGGGGCTTACATCTCAGTAGACAGACATGTGATTATGCTGTCAGTAATCTGAAGTATAGCTGAGCTGTATTTTTGTGAGTTTTAATTATTGTGTGAAAATTTGCATTTTTGACAAGCGAGAACATTTTTTGGAATAGAGATGAACATTATGTGACTATTAATATATGTTTCACTACTTCTTATCCCAGTTTTGGACATGCCAGTCCTGGACACAATCTTTTAATCAAGTTAGATGTTAGTCGAAATTATCCATTGTGATACTGAACAGTTTGCTCATTCACGTGATTTCACTCGAGCTTTGCTGATGAATAAATGTATTTAAAATTCATGCCAGAATGAGGAGAGGGAAAACACTTGCTGTTTATCCTGGATATGTTTATATAAATGGTTCTAATTGCAAGTGCAATTAACATTATGTCTGCTTCTCACTCCTTTTACTTGGTTATGAATCTAGAGAATTCTTTGGTTGCTTTAAATGAGTCTGTCTTTCCCCTATCAGAGCTCTACAGCACAAGCTGAAATTCTGCGTACACTTACTTGGAAGTAAGCCCTAACTGGCACATTAAGACTTACTTTCAAGTAATAATGAGAAGTAACAAACATTTCACAAGACGTGACAGGGGGCTCTTTCCTTCCAGAGCCTAGCTTTTGAAGCGAGTTGCACCTGCTGTTACAAACACAAATCTCCACAAAACTAAATGAGAAAACCATGGGCTATCTATTCAGTGAGACAAATTAATCTAATCCTGGGTGTGTGTGGTTTTGTGTGTGTATGTGTGGGTTTTTTTTTTGAGATTGTAGTATAGTCAGCCTATCTAGAAGGTTGTGAACAGAATGTACATGTAGATTTATAACTATATGTGATATACACCTTGTACAGAGCAATTTGGATGCTTAGTGTATCTACTCTGATTAGGGAAGGGTGAAAATTTCATACAGCTTGCTTTTTTTGCAAAGAACTTCCCTGTATTTAAAATTTTGGAGGGTTATTTGAGATGTTTGTGGAGGACAGCCCACACGTCAGTCCTGTCAGTCATTTTAGAGCTCTAGTGCAGGAGCCTATTACAGGACAGGAGGGGCAGAGTCAACAGAACAAGGTGAGACAGAGAATCAGTTAGGGAGAAGATTGTGAAGTGTTTAGACGAAATATTGGAAAGTTGGTGTGTTAGAGAATATTAAAGAGTTAAAAGGAATTAGAAATACATAGTCAAAATATACTGAGACCTTGATTAAAGTGAATTGATCCAAGAAAGCTTACTTGTAATCAAATCCACATTTATTGAATGATTAATAAAAGAACAGCCTTGATTTTTCTTCTGTGATTTGCCTAGCAGACCTTAAATAAACCTTGTTATATCTGGTAGCAATAGTCTGAGATTCATAATTGGTACAGTGAGGGTAATACCCTCTGGTGGCAGCGGAAAAGGGTGAAAAGAACATGTCATGTCCGAAGGTGAACCTGGGAGTGGGAAAACAAACAGGGGACACTGGGGGTGCATGACAGTGTTAAAAATCGATGCATATGAAACAGATTTCCAGAACAAAAGCAAAAGAAATAATTTTTAAAAACACAGTTTTTAAAAAGCACCTTGAACACTAACTGTAATGTTTCAATGTGAACTTTCCTGGACACATTCCCTTTTTTCTGACCCACCAAAATCGTACATTGAAATATAACAATTTTTAAGTTGCCCCAACAGTTCTTGGATTGTTTCTTTGTTTGTTTGTTTGTTTGTTTGTTTGATTGATTGATTGATTGATTGATTGATTGATTGATTGATTGGATATGCTTCCAGAGACTAGCAAAGCTGTTGAAAATGAAACAGATTTGTCTAGCTTGGCAGAAAGGTGCAAGTGCTTAGTTTACAAATTTCTAACACTGAATCATGCTCATGAATCAAGATAGCTATTTCTTTAATTTGTGTTTTCATCATATTACCTAACAGATAAATTCCTTTTTCCCAGCCCCTATAACCCAACACAATTAAAGATGCAACAACGAAGAGTAGAGTGGAATGCTTACTTACAACGTCCAAGGCCCTTATTGGCATAGAAAACCTCAGATGTGCCACATAGTCATCCTTTTTCATGTTACAATGAAAGCTACCATTCTTCTGTATAATTATCTGGGGTGATATATTCTATATTTTCATCACTAATATACTGAATCAATGGATACCAACTAAAATGAAAAATATCTGCTTGACTTTTCCCTTGTCTATTGAAATAAGTAAGTTTTCCTACTATTGGCACTACCCAAATCTTATCATACCACATAGACAATGAGTAGCCATAATCATTTTGGAAATTGTGGTCTAATATGAGGCAAGCTGTTCCAACATAGACACCAAAAATTCTGTTGAGAAGGGTTTTTTTTAAAAAAAATAATAAACCAATTATTCTATACAAACATTATTTTAGGACTTCTGGTTAAAGGGCACGCATATAAGAAGAGATTTGTTCTGTGCAGCTGCATTGCTTTCCATGTGTTGAAAGAGATGGAGTCAAGAGAAGCTTGACTCTCCATTGAAAGCATGGTGAATCCATCTGTAAAGGTAACATTTAAACAAGGCTAGAGCTATTGGATTGTGTATTTAAGAAAACTGATAGCCCAATTCCTGGGCCTTGCATTTCAATAATGGTTGTGATTCTAAATAATATAAGCAATAAAACAATATGCTATATTTTGCATGCAGGATGATAGAAGTTATGACAAAACCATGAAAAAGTGCTGGATACTTTCTTTATTGATCATTTGCTTAGTTGACCAGTTTGCTGATTTTGGCACTAGTTGGTGGAAATGCTGTTTATGTGCTCTCAGCAGGAAGTGTTTGGGGGTATGTAAATAAGCTACCTCTTCTCCTTTCAATATATGTATAATAGATTAAGTCAGGTTTTGCAGTGCAAACAGGTCTGTTGTAGTGAGAATATGAATGATGTTAGTTTCCATAATTGCTAACATCTGGCTTCTCATAAATCTGTTAAATGGCACGGAAGCAGAATAAGAGTCTGCGTTGCAAGTAAAGCAATTATATGGAACTTTGGGTGCAATATAGCCCCATATTCATCTCTGAAATTCTTTTAGTTCTACATTGTGTAATCTCCCTTTCTAATCTATAAAGTATGTTGTTAACCCTGCTGCATATGTTATGCGTGGCACAAATGTCTTAATGTAGGAGGGAAAGAACATTGTTTACCTCTTATGAGAGCAAAAACAACAAAGAACATGTACAGTGACATTTTAAACTAACGATTTAGCCTAAAGTGCAAGTGTAAGAACATTGAAAAGATAAGTGATAATGAGATATTTTAAAGGCAGCTAGTTTGTCTTTTTCTTTTAGAAACCATAACTTCTCCATTAGCCTGTTCATGGCCTTTATTTTATTGTTGTTACAGTGTTTTCCTTCCACAGTTGTGTTGCAACTGATACATACTTGAACATGAGATTTGATTTTAAGGCACTAGGCCACTTTTTCATTACCTGCCATGTTCCTTTCCAATTCCATGCTTTGTTAAATGGAAAATCAAGAGGGAAAAAGTAATGGAGTTTAAGGATTTACACAATGACATGTCTTTAAAAGATTACCAAATTCTGGCTATGGCTCTTGTTACAAGTGAAGTAGCAACATAATCCTTGCCAAGAAGGTCTTCCAGGAAACAAGAAATTTGTAATGGGAATATTGTTGTAAACTTGTAATACACAAAACCTGTGTATTAAGGAGAGTTTGGGGGCATGCTGGATTTGAAGAATAGGAAAGAATTTATTTAATCTTTCCACCAAGTTATCATGTTGTTCAACTCCAGATGAATTTTATGGCTAAATAAGCATTTATGACATTTGCAAGAGAATAAATGGATCAACTCTACATTTTATGAAAAATATGAAAAACAAATGTATTAATTTCTGGTTAATTCCATCTCTGTATGCTTATTTTACATGTTGTCATGCATAAGGACATTAATGCATATGATGATACAAGGTGTGTAGTGTTACAATGAATAGGTTCCTAAATTGTTGTGCTACTTTCCAATATTGTAATGTTATTATTTTCAGTAGATACCCAGGAAGCCTAATTGTGCCCTTTGTATTAAAGAAAAAAGATGCGTAAACAGGACTCCTTGGTTTGTTTCCATAATATATTAGTTTAGGTTTGCTATCTTGTCTTGGAGTAAGTCAGCTACTTATTTTTATTGGCATTCTCAATTTAAATTTATGCCGGTGAATGTTAAGGTGCTCATTGGTTCTCATGAAACTAAGAGGTTGCCCTTGACATTTTCAGTCCAGTCGTGTCCAACTTTAGGGGGTGGTGCTCATCCTGCTTTTCAAGCCATAGAGCCAGCGCCTGTCCAAAGACTGTTTTCCATTGTCACGTGGCCAGCATGACTAGGGAACGCTATTTTACCTTCCCACCGAGATGGTACCTATTTATCTACTCGTATTTACATGCTTTCGAACTGCTAGGTTGGCGAGGAGCTGGGACAAAGCGATGGGAGCTCACTCCGTCACGTGGATTCGATCTTACGACTGCTGGTCTTCTGACCCTGCAGCACAGGCTTCTGTGGTTTAGCCCACAGCGCCACCACATCCCTTTTATGAAACTAAGAGCTGGTTCTACATTTCTCAGAAAACCCATATGTAGCATTTTAATTTTAGCCCACTCAAGTCATGTGGTTTTTGAGTCATTTCCCACATTCCTTCTGAATAATTGAAATGCTCTATAGTTCATACTGGGCTTAAGTTATTTAAGAAGACAGTGTGCTAAAATAATCGCCCCTCTGTTGGCCATTTATTTTAACTTGCTTCCTAAGAAAATAATACGAATTGGAGGAAAATACATACTGTATGTAGTTTGGGATTCATTTTGTGAATGTGAACCTTAGCACGGTTTTAAACACAGGTCAAATCCCAGGTTTTTTGGCTATGTGACCAGGCCCTCTGTTAAAAGAAATTGTGAGATCTTACACACAGCAGAAGTAACATTGTTGAACTCTGAATACACCATAACTGGTGAATCTTTTCCTTTTGTCTCCTTTAGTTTATAACTGTGGGTTTCAGTTACAGTTTCTTCATATGTACAGCTTTCCATGAATTGTCTGTCTGTGTCTTGTTCAATTTTTTCCCCTTACGTTTGGATTCAATGGTGCTTTCCCAGCCAGAAAAGAAGGGGGTGGGGAAATCAAAGGGTGCTGAAGTAGGTTTCTATTGCTTTTGTATGATGGGCTGAGTGGTCACTTTAGTCAGGAAAAACAGAATATCTAATTTCTTGTATGTCCGATCATTGCCTACTACTGGGCTAGTATGTGTTCATTTCTTCACCTGCCTTGGAAATCAGACTAGTCCCAGAAGTTGTAAATAAGGGTTTGGTTATAGAATTACAGTTGTGAGTGGCTCTTGTCTTAAGAGCAAGCACTACTCCAGTAATGACTGTAATTGGCTCTAAACTAATTTGTCTGTGCCACTTGCGAGGATGGAAATAAAGACAGAAGGCACCAGCAACTGGAGTTAACTGCCACATTTATTAATACACATACAGATCTGCAAATAGGGGGGAAAAGTACCCTAACCCATTGGTATGCCATATGCAGTAAGGAAGCCACCAAGACCAAAGGGAAGGATGATCCCTTGAACAATATCAAAACTATAGGTGGGTGAGATGAGTTGCTCCAAAGAGCAACTCCCGGAACCAACAGCACGCTTTGGGGATCACCGTAAAGATGTCTGTGGGTGTCCATGGGAGGCAATATACGTAAGGGTAAAATGCAGGCTTAAAATCTGCACTTACTCTGTACATGAAATGTGCTTGTCTGTCTCATGTCTACAACCACATTCCACCTTCAGGAGATCATTGTCTTTTGTACAGAGGAAGAACAGGAAAACATAAAAATTACACCGTGTTTTATTTTGCCATGTCTGTACAATGATTTTAGCCATGTCTCCTCTCCTGTGCATTTAACTACTCACACAAATGGCCTACCTATATAAACAGTGTAACACTGGGGAACATGTGGCAGATCATAGATCAGATCAGATACCTAACGTAGCAAGCAGATGTATAGGTATTAATAGTACACATGAGTGCTTAGGTGTATAATCAATGCAACACTGAAGGAGGGTCATTTTTGAAAGGGAATAGATTTATGCGATAGAATTGTCTGCTTTTGATGTAAATAATGCCGTCAAGTCAGTTCTGTCTTATGATAACCCTTTGAGGGTTTCCTAGGTAGACATTATTCAGAAGGGGGTTACCATTCCCTTCTTCTTGGGGTTACCTGGGACTGTGCAGCTTGCCCAAGGCCACACAGTCTGCCTCTTCTGGGATGCACAGTGGGGAATTGAACTCTTGATACCCAGCCAGGTATCTCAGAGCTACCTAAACTTTTTTTTAATCAGCTGTCTTTAATGCCATGTTCTCTCTAGTCTCTTCTCCTTGGCAGGTGTTGTAATTCTACTTCTGTACCACAATTCTTTCTCTCCATCCCCTGAAGTGAATGGCTTCCTTTTCCTTCACAAAGCACATCCACTTCTTTCTTTTGTGTTCCTTCCCTCCAACTTAGGAAGCCCTATGATTGGTGTTTAGCAAAAATATCACTTTGTTCATGTAGAGGTTTATCATTTTCTTTCCTACTTCCTATTTCTGTGGATGACTGAGAATAATGTATGGCTTCAGTCAGTATAATTTGCTCTTGCTCTCTATTTAAGAACAACAACCGGGCTTTTTTCCCCTCTCTGATGTCCCTCCTTTACACCCCTGATAGCCGAATCAGTTCTTAACTACTAAATATCCAAAAAGTGCTCTAATAATATATTGGAGGCATTTGCTGAAGCTGTTCCTTATTTTTACTGCCCATATTATAATTTGACTTGAGGAATAGCCTTAAAATTGTTGTAAGCCGCCCAGAGACCTTTGGGTAGTGTGGGCGGCATATAAGTTAAATATATAAATAATAATATTTTTTAAAAAAAAACATTCCCTTTCAAGCTAACAATATGGCTCTGCAAACAGTTGTCTTCCTTCTAAGGATAATAAGTGTAGGCACTGTTTTAATGATCCCAGGTCTTCAGTAACTATTTCATTCTAGGTAGGGATGACTTACCTGGTTTGCTGAAGCCCCAAAAAATCCTTTGTGTTGTACAGATATCGATGAATGTGCCTTAAGAACTCACACCTGTTGGAATGATTCAGTCTGTGTGAACCTACCAGGAGGATTTGATTGCCTCTGTCCCTCTGGACCATCTTGTACTGGTGATTGCCCACATGAAGGAGGCTTGAAGCGGAATGGCCAGGTATGGACACTGAAGAAAGACAGATGCTCTGTTTGCTCCTGTAAGGTAAGCCCCACGTGATTCATATTGAACTGTCCTTTTTAAAAAAACAAAACAACTCTGTCTTATGTTTACCCTGCAAATTACCTGCTTTGCCCTTTTTGCTCATTACCTTTTCTGTTTTTAATACTCCTTTACTTGAATCAATGGCTGAAATCCTGCTGGTGCAGCTCCACGTATGCAAGGCAGACCATGTCATCATCTGGGGCTCTTTATGGTTAGTTAAGAGTTCCCACTCCCATCCACCCACCCTCTTCGGTTTCTGAGATTCCCTAGGGATTCCCTTTGTCCAGGAAAAGCCTTTGGGGACCTTAGGTCGGTGAGTGAGGAGTCTGTCATGTCAAAATATCACTGCTGACAGGTTTGTGATTGTCCAAAAGGAATGCTGAGGGGACCAGCTGAGGTTCAGAATGAATACGGGAGGACTCACCCCTTACAGCTCTCTGCAGTCTGAAAAAGCAGGGAAGCAGAAGGGTAAAAGGACAAAGAGAGTGTCATGCAGAAACATAAATGAAGGTTGTCATCACCTCTTTAAAAGATTTATATATATCCTTGGGGTAGCATTCATCCATGGGCCACTTACCTTAATCTAGGCTAGCAACTTTTGTTGCTCAATTGGTCATTATGGTCATTTTGATGGGAGCATATTAGCTTTCAGCTCTTCTGAGTATTTCAGATGCTTTAAAAAGCATAAAATAATTATAGATAAAAACCAAATATATAGGGCTTGTTACAATTATTCCTAGCTGATGAGGGTTGTTTACTAAAATTCTCTTAACAACCAGCTCTAGTAAGTGATGCATGAAATCTTCTGCAGAAGGTGAATCCAGGTATCTTTTCATTTAAAAATAAAATCTGACTCCCCTCATTCAAGTTACTTAGCACTGGGGTTACCCCTGCCCTATGTATGTGGCATCAGTAATCATTCCATATTTAATGATATTCCATTCTGTCATAGTCTGTCCATATTTCAGCCACATAAATAGAGCACCAGTTTTTATTTTTATAGATAAATGAAAGAATTACTACACCAGACATAATACTGCAGCTAATCCTCTGTAAACATACTGGTATTTGTTCCTGTGAATGAGGACAAAATTTACTAAAACATTAAAATTCTAACAGCTTAATTAGTAATGTGCATTCATTACTGAAGTAGCCTGAAGTAGAATTTATTCTGCTTTCTCAGAGAACATCCCTCAAGCTTTATGAGAATTATTACAGGATTGGCAGAGACTTGTCTTTAATCCTATTTGGTGGTTGTTTTTCCATGAATAAAGCAGCTCTTCTGCACTAATTGTATGGGATCTAGTGTTTAGAATAGATACTCTGTAATTGTGAACAAAAAAACAAAACAAAAACCTTCACCAAAATCCTCAAGATATATGACATGCTCATAATACGGTATATGTGCAGTGAAGACACATTCTGAATAGTAGTTCCTGAATTCTCCTCAGTTAGATTCAAACCTAGTGCAGCAAACTAACTAACTTGCTCTGTTTGAAAATACTTATGGTAAGATAGGGTATAAATAAATAATGTTTTTAAAAAGCGTGTTTCCTCAGAGTAATTCCAGATGCCACTCATTACCTTCACATATATATGCTTCCCTTCAATATTCTGTCTGCGTGGCCTCAAAATTTCCTCCTAACCCATTGCCCTTTCTCTTTTACCTGCTGTTAGCAGAGCAAGCAGAAGCTAAGCTAACTTGTGAATTCAGCCATTGAATACTGGCATGCCAGTTAGAAACAAATCACATCCAAATATTCTGTTACAGGAAAATAAGTATACTAATATATACTAGAGAAATACAGTGAGGTAGAAAAAGAGCCTAATTCTGACTAATGAAGATTCAAAATGTTACGATTGCCCCTTAAAGCTTGAAAACGAAGTCAGAATGTCTCCTCTATAGAGATGGGGCATTCGTATATGAATATGAATATCTCTGCACAGCTGGAGTTAACGAAGGTCCGGCCCCTGGGGCCAGACCATCCACTCACGCATCCACTGGCGGCCACTGTCTTCCTTCCAATCACTCAGGAGCACCACTCAGCTAGCACCTCGGTAGCCTTGTAGGGAGACTGGTCCTCTGCCAGGGGTGGCTAGCCGACCGGGAACAGAATGGCGCTCAGAAGCTATTGGAAGGATGAGTGGGGCCTCTGCCACCACTGGATGTGTGAGTGGACCATCTGGCCCCCAGGGGCTGGACCCCTGTTAACTCCAGCTGTGCAGGGATATCAGTATACAAATACCCCCATCTCTACTCCTTTGCCTTCTCCAGGAGACGATCCAGAGAGAAATTTGGAAGGAAGAGAAGGGATGTCAGCAAAAATATCAATCAAGGTTGCAGGAAGGTCAGCAAGATCACAGTGGGTAACTGACAGTTTAAGAAATTCAGGAATATCTCTCCATCCTCCTCATGCAAAAGCATGAATCTTCAGTGTAAGATGAGTTGCACTCAGTCACCTCCAACATCTGACAGTACAGGTGGCAGAAGGTCACACACAAGGCTCTCTGCTTCTTCTTTTCTCCTGTTTTCAATGCACTGACAGCATTCCATGTGACAAGGGGGCATAGGAATAATAATTCTTCAAGGCACTTGAGTCCTTTGCATGAACATTAAGATCCTGCAAACAATGTGGCTTAGTGCTTGTTGGGTCTAGCATAGCGTCAGCTCCCACGCAATTCATTCCTACCCTAAGGATCCGAGATGCTTAAAAACTGAAATTAACAGTTGTAGTCTTGAAACAGCTGAAGTTGGAAAAATCACATGAAATTGGGAAAGGTGTAAAAATATAGGAAATATGCCTTGGACAGATCAAAAACTACTCCTCCCAGTGCCTAGGCTCACAGATGACAGCTACAGCCTTGAGCATTTCAAACAGAATCTTCAGTACTGAGGATCTCTATCAGCCCTTCTGAGATCTTGAACACCACGAAGAATAGTATTTCCCAGGCTCCTGGCACTTTATTGATACAATTTTGGGGCCTCACAGAAAACCACCTTTAATTACTTCCCAGTACAACTGGGCATCAAGGAAATGGGAAATGGAGTAACTGTCATGGAACAGATTTTGTAGATGATCATACTGCAAAACTAATCAGGAGGCGGGGGTCATATTTACTTGCACTTTAGGCTTGTATTGGAAGAGGAACTTGTTAAGTTCACAATTAACAGCCTAATCAACTTTTAAAGCACTTACAGTATATCTCCTTGTCACCTCCTGTACTATTATTATATTATATAATGATGCAAACTGAGAGAGGAAAAAAGACAAGTTTTAAAAAATTGGACTTTGGCTCAGATGAAATTGATTATGCTCAATATATTGTGCAGACAACTTCCTCTGTGTGGTCTGTCTGGTGTTTGGATTAATTGGACTTAGTCAGGTTTTTTTAACACAGAGTTGGGCATCCTTATAATTATACACTTAATATTCTCATAATATTTTACAGTACATACACAAGCCTGCTCCCCTTGCACTCTGCAGAGAGCAATTTGACCCCAATATTCCAGTGTCATCAATATATAGCCTTTCACTCTGCACAAAGACTTTTGCTGTAAAACCTAATTAGGATCAAATTTAACTGTACTTCAACTCTGAGATATCATCACTTGAGGAACAGACTTGTCAACATTATCAGTCCTCATTTCCAAATGTTGACATAATCAGTGGACACAGTGTATGTCCAAAAATCATTAGACTTTTTTTTACCATTATCAGTCACAGTATTAATAAAACATGAAAGTACATAGGTAGTAGTGGTGATATTTTAAATTGAATTATTCCATTTATTTGTGGGCTGTAGTTTAAACATACCGGCTGAAATCCTGTTGCTTACCATAATAAGTTGCAGCTAAAGTACGTCCATTGAATCAGTGGGGATTTGGTGAGTCAACATCTCCATAAGTTCCATTGATTCAATAGGCCAACTCTGTTTATAGCTTATTAGGCTAAGCAACAGGATTTCAGCCACTAGGCTGGATTTAACCAAATTTATTTTATTTATTTATTTATTTATTTGATTTTTACCCCGCCCCTCTAGACCATGTCTACTACATTGGAGCAAATCAAAATTATTTGGCTTTGCTGTGATTTGATTTGCAGCCTGTATTATGTCAGAAATCACAAACAGAAATCACACACAGGGGTTGCTGATTGATTCAGGAGTTCACAATTCATGATGGTTGTGGTGCAAGTTGCATTTCAGCCCTCATGCCTCCTTGTTTCATTCTTCCTTCCTGATCCTGCCTCTGATGATCCTTTAATGGTTTTCAACCCAGAAGAATCCCCTACTCCAAAGCAAGAGTGAAAGGAGGGGGAGGATGTGCAGCCGAGAGCCAAGGAAAATGTTGCATCTACAGGGACACTGTGAGGATACTTGTGCAGTATAGTAACACTTTGCCGTGAGGTTCGGAGCGATGCATCTGAAACCTCAACTATTGCAGAAATTTCTCAGATGGATTCTTATATGTGCCGCCAGAAAAGAGCCACATGGGGTTGGTTGATGTGTTGGCTGGATGCCAGGATGCTTGGGGGTGGAAGAGTTGTACATGTCCCCTGATATGGTTCAGGGTGGCCAGAGAAGGGGGTATATTTCAGCACAAATATACCAGGCGATGTTTACAGACAAGCCAAGTAGAACCTCCCTGGCACTCAGTCTAGTATCCTTTTAAACTAGCTCCAAACTATATTTCACCAGAGATCAATAATTCCTGCATGCATTGCTTGAAAGTAAGGAAAAGAAGTAATGGATGTATGTTAAGAAGTGGTGATCCCAAATTTTTTCTGAGTTGTGAATCATGATGTATTGTGCAAAAGTACTATTCAAACTTTTGATCTGTATTCTGAGACTGTGAAGTACCTTTATACATTATTTTTCTATAGAAAAGTTTTTCAGAAATATAGTAGTCTGAGAAGCTTTAAACAAAAAGCAGATTCACAATTAACCATAATTACAGTTGTTTGCTTTTACATTTTCCCCATCCCCTCCCCTCCCCCCCAATCCTGCATATCAAACCCAACCAGGTGGGAAGCTATTAAAAAAAAAAAGAGACGGTGGAGAGGCTTTGCACATTCTCACCCCCTCCCCCATATATACAATTATGTACCGGCTAGCTCCATGGGAAAAAATACCAGGTCAAATCCTTTTGCCGTTTAAAAAAAAAAAAAAAAAAGCAGAAATCAGCAGCAGAGAAAACAGCCTTTTTGGGAGAAAAAATGGCTGGACTAATTTGATTTTACCATTGCATCATATATTCAGTCAAAATATTTTTTAATTCATGTGTTTTATAAGTGGAACAAATCCCAGAATATTTGACCATTTAGTCACACTCTAAGAACAGGCTAAGAGGAATTAAGTTGCTTTCAACAGTTTCTGAGCAAATCTGAATTGAGCCCGTTATCAGGCTATAAGAAGATGCGGTGTCTTGATACAGTGGCCTCTTTTTAAATATTTGGGCAATCTACTTTCTCCTATGACTATAACACTTAGTCATAAAAATGTTTCTTGATACATATCACAAGCTATTTCTTTCTCTAGATTTCTGATTATACTATATAGTCTCACCATTCTTCAATTTGTAGCATCTTTATTCTGGTCCAAGTGAACAGGAATGTGAATAATGGTAAGGGCCATCTCTATTGAATTATAGTGATGGTGGTGGCTCCTGTGGTTCTTTTTGTTATATTACCAAGTTTAAATAAAACACATATCCCGCTTGCTCATTCTGTTCACATAGTGAAAGAACAATTTAGAAATTGCTGAGGTTATTTTAGCGATGGATATTTGACACTCAGCAACATGAGACTTAGTGTAGTGTGAAAGGCTACATATTTGTGACACTGAAATATTGAGGTCAAATTGCGCTCTGAAGAGTGCAAGGAGAGCAAATCTGTATACATAGCATAGCAATGAGAATGAAAAGCGTATAATCACAAGGAAGTCCAATACTTTATCATAGAAGAGGCATTACAGCTATGACCAACACCAGATACATCACATGTGTGCATTAGTTGACATAATATAATTAATTAACCTAACTTATTTCATTTACTTACTTTACTCTGACTCTTGTCAGACTGTTGGATTTCCTCAACTCTTGTTTTAAACATGCACATGTATACACCATGTAATATGCCCCAACTATTTTTCTTTCACTTTCTTTTCATCTTCCCTCCATTGTATGACATATACTTATATATTTTGATCTGAAATGATATCTTCATGTTATTGACACTATTGTCTCAAATTGCTTTGTGTATTGCTTTTCTGTAGTTCTTGGCAAAATGCGAAACAAAACAAATCTTAATATTAACCATGCATTTGTTGGAATATCGCAAGATGTAACATTCTACCCACTGTGGATTAATATCTTTAAAGACCTCACCTGTACCTTATAATTAATAAGGCTCTATAAAGCTTTATATCTCTCCCTCCTTTTTACCCTTCAATGGTGCTGACTGACCGAGCGAGGCAGAGACTCTGTGTGCTTGCCTGAGTTTGTGGACGTTGCCTGAGCTGCCACCGCCTTTAGTTCCCTTTATTGTTTCATATGTTTTGTAATGTAGTTTTAGTACTTTTATTGTTTTCTTAGGATATCCTGTTTACCCTTTTCCTAAGAGACTAGATGAAGATTATTATTTATATTTTGTCTCAGTGTCTCAAGCTTTTTTTCCAATACCGCTGACATCCAGATTGGTTTATTTTTATAGTGTTATAGAAAGACATATTTATTTTATTTTATTTATTTATTTAATTTATACCCCGTTCATCTAGACTGAAGTCTACTCTGGCTGGCTAACAACAATCCAAATAATAACAATATAAAATAGAACATATTAATACAATTGAAGATGGCAATAAATACATTAGGTATTGACAGAAGGGAAGGCCTGCCTAAAGAGCCAAGTCTTGAGTTTGCTCTTAAAAACACCTAATGAGGGAGCCAGACAAATTTCTGAGGGGAGATTGTTCCACTGCCGAGAAGCCACAATTTCTTGTTCTTTTTCTCCCAGCCTCCCTTGACCCACCCTGGCTAAAGCAAGTGATTCAGGTAGATCTAGATGGGCGAAGGTGTTCGGCTAGATATTGAGGTCCTAAACCGTTTAGGGCTTTATATGTAATCATTAATAATTTGAAATCAATGCAGAAACAAACAGGGAGCCAATGCAGGGCAGCCAGAGTGAGGGACATATGTTGATGTTTTCTAAACCCTGTAAGAAGTCTGGCCACCACGTTCTGCACCATTTGAAGTTTCTGCATCAAAGGTAGCTCCACATAGAGCACATTATAGTAGTCTAGTATTGAGACTACGAGTGCATGGACCAGAGTGGTGAGTGCCCCAACATCAAGTTAGGAATGCAACTGGGCAATCTACCAAAAATGGAAGTAGGCAGTGCAGACCATTGAGGCTACCTGGGTTTACATGGTAAGCACCAGATCCAGATGGACCCCCAAGCTGCGAACCTCACTCTTTGTGGTGAGAATCACACACCCAAAAAAGAAAGTGAGTTTCCCAAACCACCAATGCTGGGGCCACCCACCCTCAGGACCTCTGTCTTGCCCAGGTTCAACCTCAGTCCATTCACCTGTATCTACTGCAATATGGTCTCCAGACAGTGCTGAAGGAACAAAACGGTGTCTACTGTTGTTGGGAAAAAGGAGATGAAGAGCTGGGTGTCATCAGCATACTGATGGCATGAAGCCCCACATCCCCTGATGACCTGACCCAGCGGCCTCATGTAGATATTAAACAGCACTTGGGGAGATAATCAAGCCCTGCAGAATCCCACAATTGAGATTCCATGGCGCCGATACACTCTCCCCAAGCTGTACTCTCTGAGGACGGTCTTCCAAGAAAGACTGGAGCTAGGCAAGTGCCAGACCACCAATTCCAAACTCGGAGAGCCTCCCCAGGAGGATACCATGGTTGGCGGTATCAAAGGTGTTTGAGATATTGAGAAGGACCAACAGAGACATTTTGCCCCTGTCAGCCTCCCTCAGCAGGTCATAAAACAGGACAACCAATGCCATTTCTGTACTGTGGCGCAGCCTGAAGCCCTACTGAAATCCATGGTGTTGGTTTCATCCAAAAGGACCTGGAGCTGGTGAGCCACCACCCTCTCTACCACTTTGCTAAGGAAAGAAATATTGGCAACAGGACTATAATTGCCAATGTCATCCGCCACCAAATTTGGTTTCTTCCTAATGGGCCTAATGAGTGTCTCCTTGAGGGCAAGGAAAACCCTGCCCTCCTGGAGAGACCCATTAATTATTGCAGTGGCCCATTCAGTTGTTATTGGCCTGGCTGCTTTGATTAGCCAGGCCGGGCAAGGGTCAAGGGGGGAGGTGGTGGCATGACAGTGATTAAGCACTTTGTCCACCATATCTGGCATCACAGGCTGAAAAAGATTAAGCCTCATCGGACAAGGAGGAGCACTGGACATTTCTGCTCAATCTACTGTATACAAAAAGAAAAAAGATCCCAGCAGAAGGCCTCTACTTTAGATTTAAAACATGGTGCAAATTGGTCAGGTGAAATACTAGTAGGAGGCCAATCACTGAGACTAATTCCGGGAGATCGTGAATTATACGGAAAAGTTCTGCCTGCTGATTTGAAGCTTCGTTTATCCGAAAAGCGAAGTAAGCTCGACTGGCAGCCCTTACCCTAGCCATGATCCTGACAGCTTTCAAATTATAGTCTGTCCGGTTTCATCTCCAATTGCTCTCTAGCCTTCTCCTATTCTGCTTCATAGCTCCGGGCTGCTGGTTAAACCAGGGTACTGAATGAGCTCTGCAATGGAGAGGGTGTTTAGGAGCAACTGTGTCAACAGCCCTGGTAGCAGCAGCAACACAGTCATCAACCAGAGCCTCGACAGGAGCACCAGTCAGATAAGCCGGAATCCTGGATTCCTATAGGATCCAGTAACCTTTGAGGGTGGACCATTAAAATAAGTCCTTGCTCCCTGTGGGGAGGGAGAGCCACTGAGAGGTTGCATTTAATTAGGTGGTGGTCTGACCATGACAAGGGGACTGACACAATGTCAGTCACCATCAGACCACACTCACTCCATTCGGGGGAAAACATTAGGTCTATTGTGTGACCGCCCACATGGGTGGGGCCATTGACATGTTGGGACATGTCTAAGAAGCCATGGTTTCCAAGAACTCGAGATCTGTCTCCGCATGGATGTTGAAATCACCCAAGATCAGTGCGAAGTTTCCAACAGTGCTGCAGAGATGAAATGGATGGATCATGGGGAGTGCAGTAACCCATCAAGATTCCAATATCATCCCTGCCCCCGATCAACACGTGTAGGGCCTCAAGACCTAACCTCACCACCGCGGAGCGCCTAACGACCAGAAAAATTTACAAATTAATAAAAACAAAAAATACAATAATAATCAGATTAACAAAAGTAATTAAACCATAACATAAGAATAGACATGTAAATTTAAATTAAACAACAACCAATTAAAACAATTAAAAAATTTTACGACTTTAAAAATAAAATAAAAGACAGAGCGCTGCACACCTAGACTACCCCCCCAGGTCAAATCCAGCCTCAGGCCTCCCAACAGGCTCACTGCCAGGAATAATCCAGTCACCGCTAAACAACAACGTTGGTAATACAGACATTCCTTTCTAGGGCTTGGTCATTGCCACCAGGTGGCATTACAAGGCTGCAAGCCATACCCAGTCAAGGAAGGTGATGAAAACACCAAGGCAACCGGAGACAAAAGGTATCGGGCACCAAAGGTCTGAACCTCCAAACAAAAGGGAGGCAACAGGGGGGACATATCAGCAGTTCAATATGCTGAACAGAGTCACCCCAATGCCTGCAATCGATGCCAAGCCCAGCTGTCCAGACACCAACCGACCAGCCACATTTCTCAGGAGCCATCACAACATCGATGTCCTCATGAGACCAAGCGAAGGGTCCTCACCCTGCCAGTGGCATAATATGCACCCTTGCATATTAGTAGAAGATACCAAAGGGAAAAAAACATATTGCTGCAGTTATACATGTACACAAGGCTGCTTTGAGCAATGTGTATGAATGCCACATAATTTAATCTGGAATGGAAAGAGATGTAAGGGAGTGAAGACCTGCTGCAAGCTTGCAATGTGCACTCTTCTCTTTTGGTAGCGTAGAATGATCCGACTCAGTTGAGTTTTCATTATTCTGCAGTGAATGCATGATGTCCTTGAGGGAAAGCAGAGAAGAGCTTTCTTATGCCATAATGGTTAGTGTTGGCTGTGTGTTATCTAGGAAAAATGGAAATTTTAGTTCTTTGTAGTGGGAGGCAGTAGGTTTGAAAGGCTATACCAGACTTGAGATTTTTGTTTGTTTTTAGTTTTTAGCTAATTAGCCCCTGTTTTAAATTGGAGGAAAGGACCCTGAGTTCTTAGCAACAACTCCACCTTCATTTGCTACCTCACTGCTGGGTTCTGCCATCTCTGCTCCTCTGTGATTACTAGCTGTGGTTTTATTGTTCAGTAGAGCAAGTGAGAGAGAGCATAAGGAAGGGAAGAGGACAAGGGACATGATGTGGTGAAAGAAATTCGCTGTGTAGTGGTGGGGCCCCATCTCCTACCTTAAAATAGAAGAAATCCTTGAACACTCTGTTTTTGAATACAGTTGTCTTTGGTGTTTGTTTTTGCTTCAATTAATTGTTCAGCAAACAAATGTGCCAGTGCGGTTTTTTGAAAGCACAACTCATTAGTATTCTTGATTTCAGTTTTATTCCCTGCATGTAAAAGCACTAAAATTGTTTATTCACCAATAATAACAGGTAGAATTTCCAGCACTATAATCCCTATAATTATCATTCCCACAATTTGAATAAATTCATTTTCTCTTTTCCATGAAACATACTGCCTTTTTGTTTGTTTTTTAAAAAATTTGGCAGCAATCTTAATGCTGTGGTTATAAAAAAGATTCTGATTTAATCTGTAGCTATTCCAATATGCAGGGTTCTATGCAGAGAATAAATATTTTGTATTTGTGATGGGAAAGCATATTTTTAGAAAAGTAAAAATAAGAATGGGTTTCCAGAAATTATTGAGAAGGCATTTCCCTCAAGGATTTCAGAAAAAGAGTATGAACATAAGCCCAGACTGGTTGGTTATACAGGGTGATATTTATTCTTCTATGTCTTTCATCTAATAAGCTCTAAGTCAAGGTATTAAAAATCTATAAAAATGTAGGTGAAAGGATCATAATTTTGTCTATTAACTTGCTATATGAAATTCTACTAACAGTCCTGATTTTGTAGCATAGTTTGTTGCTGTTAATTTAATGGGACCACCTGTTAAGCTGTAATTTATTATAAGTATCAGCCATACAATTGCATATTCATTCAAAATATTTCTTGCAAAGAAAACTGTTCCTAGAGGTAACAGAAACTTTTCTTTACTCAAGGTAGAGGGGATAAGTTTTTGCAGGGGAGGGGCAGCAACTACTTTGTGGGCCAATTTCAGAAGCTGAGAAGTTTTCCACCCATATATATCTCTGGAAGAATGCTTACGTTGCTTTCTTAATGTCATTACCATTTCTTCCTTAATAAATGCCTGACTCCCACAATCTCCATGAGAAAGCGTCCCTTCCTTGCCAAAGTAGCAATGTGAAAAGAAGCTTGATAAAGCTTGGTTTGATAAAAAATGTGAAAGATATTAAGTTAATGGAATAAGGCAGGGCTTCAGATATGGGCTAGAAAGGTGAAACCAATAAAAATGTACAAAATATGACAGGGGAAGCTTCACACATTTTAGAAGTCCCATGGAATGCAACCCCAACTTATTTTTTTAAGTCTCTGGAGGATTAAAAAATATATAATGTTAAGTATATACATGAGCCATCTCAGAAGCAGGATCAGGTAAAATATTAGCACACCTTGACTCAATTAGAGCAAATTATGACTTCCTTATTAAAGAAAGTTATCATTTACAAAGAGGTAAGAGAAGCTCATCAGTCTGCTAATTATATAATTTACTACAAAAGGTCCATGGGCAGTGCAGCTGATTTTTAACACTGATGCTAAAGGAAATCACATTAATATTTTTGAGAAACTGTAATTGCCGTTTTGACTACTTTGAATAAATACCAATATATTGGATTGTTTTAGAATTTGATTTGAAGGTGCTTAATTGTGTGTAGGAGGCATAAAGTATAAAGGGTGTTTTAGATCTCATGCTAGAACCACATAGAACAGGGAAAGTAAAGCTAAAGATATTCTTCCACTTAGAGCTTGGAGAATTTAAAAAAAAAGTATATTTATAGTTCCAAGGCACGAGAAGTAGCCAGTTACAGTTCTGATTTTTAAAGGAACACCCATTTTTTATATCTAATTGGAATAGTTATTTCAACAAACACTTTGATTACTAAAATCCAATTGGTTGTAATGCAGAGCAGAGCATAGTTTCACCTTGTTGTCATCTCAGCACCAACAACAGAGCATGTAACAGCACTGTGAGGCAGTGTTTAAACCATGTGATGATATTTCTTCACGAATGTTTCACTGCTGAAGGAGTGGTATTATCTGTCGCTAAGTTATTATTGTGATGTAATGACTTTATGCTTTCATTATTGCAAAAAGGAATTTAGTTTGGCCTTTAGTTTGCAAAACCTGGCTGTTAATTCATAGGGTCACCTGAAGTCAGACACAACTCTATATCACATAGCACCACCATAGCTACTTAACCATAATGAGATACTCCAAATTATGCTTCCACTTGCAATGTCTTTCATAAGTTAAAGCATGAAAACATGTAGTCTCTCGCATAAACTCTTGAGGTAATGTCTATTTCCCTTCTCTTCCCTGTTCTTTGGATGCAGTCCACTAACTATTATGCCATTAATTACTGTTTATGAATGAGTATTATATAGTTCTAAAAGGTCAGTGTTTAGCTTCAAAAGTGCAAAATTACTAAGACTGTAAAAGATGGATTGCAAACCCACTTCTAGGCTTACTCTAATTTGCTATATTTATTCTTTGGTGGTGTTTGCTTACTATAACTGATTTTTTTTTTCTTGATAGGATGGCAAGATATTTTGTCGACGGACAACTTGTGATTGTCAGAATCCCAGTGTCGATTTTTTCTGTTGCCCAGAATGCGATACCAGAGTAACCAGTCAGTGTTTAGACCAGAATGGCCACAAACTGTATCGAAGTGGTGACAACTGGACATACAGCTGTCAACAGTGCCGTTGTCTGGTATGGAATCCAACAAAATGTTTGAAGAGATCCATGAGTGATAGGTTTCTGATGATCAAACTTTATTCAGAACTCAAGCTTGCATTATTATGACACATTTGTAAGAACCTTGAAGAATATCTGGCCTTTTCACATAGTTGTTTACTATTGAACTGTACATTGTATCAGAACAACACAAATTCTGATGTTTGACACTCATACAATAGTTAAGAAAAGGTTATTTATTGTAACAGGAATGCAGAATGGAGAGCTACTATTTAGATTTTTTTTCTTAGTCTGTATTAGAACTTCTTAGGATCAAAGGAAATAATTCAGGCAAAGCTAAATACTCTAACAGTACAGCTGTATAATATCCTGTTCAGAAATATCACTGTGGTCTGTGGAGCTTATTCCCAGGTAAATGGATATATAATTGCAAGCGTAAGACCCATGGATTTCAGAAAGCTTTAATCATATGCTTAACCATGGGAATGAAAAGTACTTCACCTGAGTTAAATTGTATACTATGTCATTAAAATTCTATCAGTTCTTCTTAAAGCAATTTTGTTTTCATTGACCTAGTTGAGATGTAATTTTAAACCACCAGTTGGTATTATGAGAACACGCAGAAGTGAGCCTAAGAAGCATCTGCTTCTGACTTCAGAGTAATTTTCCATTATATTCAAACTTTGCAATTCTAGGTTATTAATAAGCAATAAGAAGCCATAGTTTGATCCTAGCTTATTTGAAGAAGCCATAGATTACACTAATGTTTTCTGATGTATTAATCATGTTTTCCAAACACACTGTAAAAATATTGTAATTTACTATAGTAATATCAAAACTGAATATAGAAAAGAATTAAACGTATATTCTAGGCCATGATCTGAAATGGTGACAGAGAGGTGATGGTCACATTTTTCCATTTAAAATCTGAAATTTTCAAGGTTTAGTGCAAACACTGACCATAAGAATAAGATGTGCCCATTAGACTTATCTGAGCAACATAAATATCTTATCTAATACATCATCTTGGGCTTGGCATCAAGGGAAGTTCAAAGTCATCTTTGCTTTGCCTTCCCACCTTTACAACTTAATAGTCTAAACATTTCATAAAGGAAGGGGTTAGAAGGGCCAACATGAATTAAAGACTCTCAAGAATTATGCAAAAAACTGATATCTTCACCTTATAAACCGGAGGCACATTGAGATTGTAATAAGTACAGCAATAATTTTTTCACTCTAGGGGAATTTTTATGTGTTACCATTATCTAGAAGCAGCAGGAAGGGTAGAAGATGTTACGGATTAAAACTGACAACAATAAAAGTAGGTATTACACATTAAAAGCTTACTGAAATAAATACATCCCTGCTCCTTCAAGGGGAATACAGCCCTATTTACAAAAAGTTGAACCACCTTTTCTTGATTGCCAGTAAGTCCATCATGACTGGATTACATTGGTGTTTCAGGTATACAAAGCTATAAGATACTTGTTCACATTGGAAAATAGTGCCATAAATTATTTACCAGCACATTCTTATATGTCAGTTATAGTATGATTGCTGGATGTATTAACTACCGTGCCATTAACTCTTAGTGTTTGTAAACTACTATGTAGCATTTAGCCGTAACATGATAAATAGCCAGTGGCAGCACTGGTATATTTCTCTGATTTTTTAAAAAAATTATTTCCCTTTCACCATAAGCCACAAACAGCAGGTTTTTATATGGCCAGATATGTGGTTTTATCAATCAGAACTAGGCACGTGGCCCTTTAACGCCCACAGGCAGAATACAGATACACTTCTGGATACACAATGTACACATGTGATCTACATCAGCACAGCAACATTTCATTGTGCCATTAATATCTACATCAACTAACATTGGCCCTCCAGATGTTCTTGGACTTCCAACTCCCAGAAATCCTGGCCAGCAGAAGTGGTGGTGAAGGCTTCTGGGAGTTGAAGTCCAAGAACATCTGGAGGGCCAAGGTTGGACACCACTGATCTACATGTTACTAGCTGCATGCAACACCTTTTATACGTATAAGCTGCTCTGTACTGAGAGCCTCCAGGATTGGTGATTTATCTTGTTAGTAGATCACATACACACACACACTCTTCAGTGTCCAAAATGTATATTTTTATAGCCATCTCCAGTATAATGGGGTTTTTGCCATTTAGTGTGGTCTATCTATTTCACACACACCCCAGACCTGGCAAAGTTGCCAATCACTGGGATGCATCCTATGCTATGCACCCCAATACATACCCTAGCACATGTAGTCCATGGAATTGTCAGATGTTGCATTTTGTACATACCTATTTCAAAGAAGTATGTATGTACAAACCTTTCACAACATGCAACATGCATATTTTATGTCAGACAGATGAAAAAGATGTTTGAGGTGGTCTGACCTCAGATGGATCACCTGTTCATAGTTCCATTTTTTTTCAGGTGTGTCGGTGAACCCATAGATGTTGGAATGATCCACTTTTGCTTGACCCCATGTCTGCTGCACACGTGGAAAGGACTGTTGGCCAAAGTATTCCTATCAGACATGTTTTACCAGACGTCAAGTATCATTTACAAAAAGGTTCAGGAGTAGTGTCACACATAGAAAGTATTATGCTGTTCTTAAATATCACAGGTTATAACAGGTTATAACATCACTGATTTAATTCCTGGTTCAATTGGCAGATCGCTCTGGTACAGGAAATGTAGGTAGTTGCGTCAGACAGTTATTCATTGCCCATCCATCACTTTTGTTTTCACAGGAAGGTGAAGTGGATTGTTGGCCACTTGCATGCCCAACCCTGAACTGTGACTACACTGCAGTATCAGAAGGAGAATGTTGCCCTCGTTGTGTTAGTGACCCCTGTTTGGCTGATAATGTTACCTATGATATCAGAAAAACATGCCTAGATAGCAGCGGGACAACACGACTCAGTGGCTCTGTATGGACAATGATTGGCTCTCCTTGTACAACCTGCAAATGCAAGGTATTTGGCTGTCAAAGACTGCAGGGGGAAGCTATACAGAATTTGTATTCAGGAATCAGATGTCCTCCCTAGGAAGTTGGCTCATAGCTTTCAGTGACAACAGTGAAATACAACAGCAGAATGAGAATGCAGTGACAAAATTACGCAGTTTGCTGTAATGACAATTATGTGATTATTATCCTGGGAGTCTGGACCAGAACTATTCAACAGCTTTTTACAGTTTTAAAATACTCCTTCTTAAAACCCTACAGGTTTCCTTAACATTCATGTTGATAACTATTACGCCTCTAGAAATCTATAAATATGTATTTTCAACAACAACCTGCTTCTTAATGAAAGGAGTTGCAGTAATACAAATTGCAGGGTGCCATTTATTCATACTGCATTCATTTATACTCGGTTAGACTTCTTGCTATACTTCCTCAAATTAATTGCCAGCAATACTACTACTACTACTACTACTACTACTACTACTACTACTACTACTACTACTACTACTACTACTACTACTACTACTAATAATAATAATAATAATAATAATAATAATAATAATAATAATAATAATAATAATAATGTGCATCATGCTTCCCTTCTTCTTCTTCTTCTTCTTCTTCTTCTTCTTCTTCTTGTTATTATTATTATTATTATTATTATTATTATTATTATTATTATTATTATTATTATTATTATTATTATTATTATTATTATTATTGACCAAATTCCGGGAGGCAGTGGAGGACAGGACGGCCTGGCGTGCTCTGGTCCATGGGGTCACAAAGAGTCGGACACGACTTAACAACTAAACAACAACAACTATTATCTCCTGCAAAGGAATACAGTCATGAAGTACAAAAACCTAGTTTGTCACATTTCCAGCCAAATGTCACATGATTTTAAAAAATAAAATTCTGGTATACAATTGTTACTGTATATTGAGGATAGGTGACTTTCAGGATATGCCTAATCCTAAACCTCATGCGGTCACACTCTTTCTGCATCCTCACTTAAAATTTAGGTATACTTTACTGAAAAAGCCTCCCTAATGCCCTCTGGTGGCCACATTATTTAAAAAAGTAAAAATACTCTTGGGGCATAAATGGCAAAGATGTCCATCATGCTTCCCCCTAGAGGGCACACTTCCAAGTGACAATTTTTAAAAATTGCCTTAGGATGCCAGAGGCACATTTGGGCTCCTATGTATGATAGAATAAATAAAATTAACAGTTAAGCAGTGGAAAATATGGCTACTTTGTAATGGGTTCAGCAATACCTCAGCTAAAGATGCTTTGAAATCTTGGCCATCATCATGATAATACACCTGCCACTGCAATCTTGAATTATTGAGAAGTCACTAATAGTCTTGGTCCAGGAGCCTGTTCGAGATCGGGTAGTCCTCTTGATTCCACCAATTTGTCAAAACCAAACACTATTGTTGTGATCTCTGTTGTGGTGTTGTGACCTTGCCCTTTACGGAACATCTGGGGCACTCTGTCCTGGCCAGCTATATTCTGCTGCAAAAAAGAATTCAGCAGTAGGAATATTTAACACAAAATATGACAAAATAACAAGGTTTTGAATAATCTTGACAGAACCTCATGTTTCCTACACTCCAACCACTTTAGTTCTCAGATATACAGTAATTTGCTTACGGTAAATTAGCATCAGTTATCCGAGGCTGTGTCGTTCATTAAAACGAGTAAATGGACATATACCAAAAATAGTAACTTTTTACACCTATTAATATGGAGCATTTGAGCCTTGCTTGAAAGCACAATCACAATTTCCTCTTCGTTAAACATTGTCCTCATGGGCTGAATTGTTTTTTATGACTGGTATATACAATAAATACCAATTAATTTATGAATAATAAGAGAAGTGCCCTAGATTCAAATTTTAGTCCCAGTTAGAGCAGACCCTTTGAATCAACGATATCTTCACGAGTCAGTGCGTATGTAAGTCCTGTTGACTCAATATGTCTGTTCTCCTTGGGAGTAATAACTGGGTTTAGACCAATAGCTGAAGACAGCATATCATAAAAACCAAGATATACAACCAAAGACAAAAGATCAAACAACAACAACAACAACAAACCCTACAAGCTAGGAAATCACCAACAAGGCAATGTGTATGTGTGTTTTTCAGGGTTTCCCAGATAGAGAATACTCAGAAATGGTTTACCATTCCTTTTTTCTGGGGGCATCTTGGGAAACTGCAGCTTGTTCAAGACCACACAGGTTGGCTGTACTTGCAGGAGACATAGTGAGGAATTGTCTGACTCCACAGCCAGATACCTAAACCATTGAGCTATCTAGCCAGCTCCACAAGGCAATACAGTACTAAAATCTAAAAGTACAAAATAAAATAAAAGTAACCTGATGTATTCTTTGAATTAATTTCCATTAAGGCAATTGTGCATAGCCCTGGAGGTATTTACTTAAATTCCTTTTAATTTAACATTTTGAGTCAGTAGCTTGTGGACTGCAGCCATGGACTTGCTGTTGTTCAGATTTTCTAAGACAAGTAGGAAGTCATTTCCTTCATATATCTAAATATTCATTTAAAAAAATTACATGAGGTGAGATAACCACAATCTATGAGCTATATTTTGCTCCCAGGAGTCCAAGTGCTACTTCCCAAGAACACCTGGCTGACCTTTTTGACATAATTTTAAAAGGCCCCTTGTACTCTTCGGGTGGCACAAGAGGGCAGTTCTGCTGCATTGCCCTGCGTTGTTAAAGGACTAGCACATGCTGTTTTTCTAAACTGGGTGTGACCACAGGCCCATGAAAAGAAGCAGCTTGGTTGTGGGTGAGTAGGTTACTTCCTGGTAAAAGAAGACGCCATTGTCCCAGGAATAGACATAGGGAAATCACCCTTGTAACCTCTAGAGGACGTGAGGAGGTTTTTCTCTCTCTCTTTTTTTTTTTTAAAAAAAACCCCTTTAAAAATGGATGGGCAGAGATAAATTCTCCAAATTCCAGAGGTGGGCATGGTCAGCCTCTGGACCTGTGGGAATAAGTCCACAGGCTGCAGATTTTCACCCCTGTTCTAGAATATACTGTATTTTAATGCATATGGAGAAATTCATATTGTTTTCTTCTTTCAGAAATAAACTATTTCTGTATTTATTGATTCTCAGTCTATAGAGGCACACATTTTCCCTTGATGAACACAGGTGCAGGTATACAGTTCACAAAATTGATCCTCGGCAGTGACCATGAGAGGTCTCTCAGGGTGAATCGGGATCAGCCGTTCTTTGTAGACACACTCACATTTCATATTGTCTGATGATTTGCCATTTTAAAATTTTGCCAGCTGTTACATTTGCCACACTTACAGTGTTGCAATTCATTGTTCCAGAACGGGCCCAAGAATACAGTATGAATGAATGAACTGGTCTAAATAAGCAAACTTGACTTGAATAAAAGGCAGACCACTTTTCAGAGGTGACGGTGTTGCCTAATTTTAACGCAGGAGTCCTAACCTCCAGCAGACAATAGCAATTAAATTTATCTCTTAAGAATATTCTATATCCAGTGGAAAAAGAGTTCCTGGCATTTTAAAAACTTTATTAATAAAGTAGGTTTTTATTTATTTAATTTTCTTCATGGATTTACTTAATTTATATCAGGCCTTCCTCCCCACTCCCCAAAAAAGAACTGTACCATCTTGGCGATGATGGTACCATTTGTCATCTTTCAGAAAAAACAAGAAACAAAGCTAAAGAAGGGAATGTAATAAGTTTCATAGAGCTGCTTACATTTTATTTTCCAAGTTAATGAAAACTGATCTGAATTAACATTCATGGCCATTAGAGTAAAACATCCCTGCTCCTTCTGGCAGACAGTACCCCCTACTCCAATACATTACCAGGGTATAGAGTGCCACAAGCTTTCCTACTATAACAAGGCTTGCAAAGTAAAAGAACCTGCCAAATTGCAGTGGCTGATTGTTCAGAAATGTATTTCACATGACTGGTTCCTCGCCCCATACCTCCTTTCTGAAGGGAGTAAACATGTGAGTGGAATCTCTGTGTGACTGTTTGAATGAGGACTCTGGGTCAAGTGAGATAATATCTACGTGGAAAAGGGAAAAGAGTTTGTACTACCATTTCACCCTGTTACTACAGCAGGTGAATATATATTTCACACCTCCATATATAAAGAAAAGCTTCTGATATGGGAGAAAAGAAACCCTCATTTGGTCTCTTTTATTTTGGGAATTACGAATGATTACATGCCATCAAATCAAGTCTTGCAGCAATCTTTCCAGGGCTCTCTAGGTGGTTTACCATTCCCTTCTCTCTTGTGGCCATTCTGGAAGTGGGCAGTTTGCCCAAGGCTACATAGGCTGGCTTTTCTCCTAGGAATCAAGGTGTGGAATCAAACTCACAGCCTCTGGCTCCCTAACTCACTGAGCTATCCAAAACAGAACTGCAGAATTCTACATTCCTCTGGTTAGAGATAGAATTTGTATTTTTTTTTTTTTGTAAAGCTGCATTGGTTCTATCAGACTTAATAGCATTAATCTCTCTCTCTCCCCCTCTCCCTCTCTCTCTCTCTTTTTCCTCACCTGCTCCATTCAGAATGGAAATGTCTGTTGCTCGGTGAATTTAGAGTGTCTTCAGAATAACTGAAGTATAAAGCTGGGACTCTTCTTTTTGTGAGAAAAACTGATGCAATTTCCCACTTTCAAAACAAATGCAGTTGTAAGAGACGGGAGATTTACACAACAGACAATTACCAAAGTCTCTCAGCCTGAGGAAGAAGACATTTGGGAGTTGCCTTTGGGACCTACCACTACACACTCATCCTTGCTAGGCTTCTCTCGGGTAACTTTTACAGTACAGTGCATATAAATCAATGGTTGTTAAAAGTTTTAAGTGTTGTAAATTACGCCCTTTTTATGTCATATCATTTGCAACTGCTTTGAAATTATTCCATCTCCAAAACACGATGTATTTATTTGTTTGCTTTGTGTAAAAACATCATGATGGAAACTCCTGTTTTACTTTTGGTTAGATCAAGGTTCGACAAAATAAGACTGCCTGTTGTGGTTCATACTATTGCCTATTTAGTTCTAAGGTCCCTGTCAGATGTATTTATGAAAATATGTATGTATGTACAGCCAAACTGCATAGTACTTATATTTCATAGCTGTCAAACATTGTAAAACATTCCAAGGTATATTTGACTTGTACAGGCTGGAAGTAATCAAGTCTCAGCCAATCTTTATTGCGGTGGGGAGGGGGGAATAAAATGGAATAATGTCACAAGTTTAATGAAGTGGCAAAAAGCACTTTTCTTTTGCAGACAAATAAGCTAACAGCAAAATTCCTGTGTGGAGAGAGAGAGAAAGAATGACACTGTTTTCATCAGCACCATTCCAGAACATACACGGGAAACCGTGCCACCTGTCAACATTAGGCGTAGCAATGTGTTGTCGTTTGCAAGTCAAATGACAAATACAGGATGTGGGTGTAATTCAGTCAGAATTGTGTAGCAGTCAATAAAACAAAGGGCTTTACACTTATTGACTGTAAGCAAATGGGGAAGATTTTGATATCAGTTACACTAGTATACACGAGTTTCTAATCTCTCCCCCGTGTTGTTGCTTTAGCATAATAAAGTCTGCCATCCTCCATTACATATGCCATCATGACTAAATTTGTTTCTGTTTGTATCATGTTAGCGTTTACAGGGAATGGTGTAAATGTCACTGCATTTGACTGTAATTTCAGCATATCTCATACTCGACAGTGACCTAGTCTTGAAAGAAGGATGGTACACACTATGTTCCAGGTTGTATTAAATGGAGTAAATTCACCAAACAATCTTGTCTACATTTTTCTTCCATTCCTACATTTTTTTAAAAAAAATTGAATTTATTAAGTTATCTAGCTATAAAATTCTGTTTGAAATCCCAAATTTAGCCAGAAATTATAATTAAAACTTCAAAATGTGCACAAAAGAGTAAGTTTGAAGAACAGGTAGCTGTTTTGATATTGCAAGGCTTGGATACTGAAAGTACTAGACAAAAATTGGTCTCAGCCTAGCTGAATTGTATTCATTCCTGTGTATCTGAATTCTGTGAGTAGTTCATGCAATAGCATGGCCTGTACTATGAAGTGGAGAAATTAGGAAGATGGCACACACCCCCATCCATTCAGACTGCCCAGTTGCATGCCGGGTTAACCTTGAACTCAGACCCAGAAATGCATCAACAGGGTGTATTTATCTATCTGCTAAACAAGTATTGCTTTTTGGGTGATATGAATTGTACGTTTTGCTGCAATTATGGATTGGGGTGGAGGTCACTGTGGTTTTAACCTGTTTGTTGTATTCATTTTACTTTGATATGTGATATCCTTCTATAATTTTTACCACATTTATTTAATTGAGCTTAATGTGCATTCAAAATTAGATTCTGCAGACAAGTTTAAGTTGTAAACATTGTAACTGGGAAACTCCTAGTTTTAGCTAAGAAATGGCAGACTTAAAGTGGATGAATGGAAGGCATCCTTCTGCACTCAAATATGCATTGATCATTCTATTATAAGAATATTATTCAACGAAATGAAAAGTCTGTGGTCACCCAGATTTTTTTCCTAGAGATTTCTTTGATTTTTTTTCTGTAAATGATATGACCAGGATCCAACGTAATAAGTCCAATAATTCAGTATTTTTGGTACACATGCAGGAGTTCTAGTGTGTAGATGAAGCTTCATACAAGTAGACACTGCTTTGTTTTCCCCAATGGCAGAGAACTCCCCTGAGTGTGTGTTTGCAAGATCCCTGTACTCTGAAGAAAGCAAAGGTTGCCCTATTTTGTATGACTCCATGTCAACAAAATTTCCTTTTTTTCTTTGTCTCTGTTTTAGCAACCCTTATATTTACATTGTTTTTAACAATGGTGTTATAATGTGTTTTTAATAGAATCCTTGCAAAGGCCATTTGTGAACAGCATCACTAATCCATTTTGTAAGACATGTTGTAAACCCAATGGTAATTCAACTGGCGCAAATGATACAGTAGTTTGGGATGTAAAGGGGAGTGATTTAAAACTTGTGTCATCTAAATAAACTCCTGTGTACAGATCTCTTTGCCTTCCTCAGCTTTATTTGAATCTTAAGTGTACAGGAAACACATTTTCCATTTAAAATGTTTATGTATGATCAGAAGGGCAATTTTGGTTTGTAGTATTTTCTGTTTGGTTCCTTTTCTTCCATCTTTGCATGCAGGAAACAGAAGTCCCAAGACTCTATCTTTGGAAAAAGAAGACAACCCATAACTAACATGGTCTTGGACCAAAAATATGGTTCAAGTCTCTGACTTTGGAACAACACTGATAATTTTATATTTATAATGAATTGTCCCCATTCACATAGATAGTAACATATTGAAAAATATTGGAAGTTCCTACATTGCTCAATTAATTATAATTACTTAATTAATGCCTAATGGCTAGTAGTCACTAATTCTTATTAAACCTCTTGCACATTTCCTCTGACCTTCAGTTCTTATTTTATTTTCTGTCCTTGGGATTTCAGGCCATTGAACTGTATGAGCTGATTTCAGGAAAAGCTGATGGCTAATAGCTGCAGAGGCATCTGGGTTTTCTTTTTAACTAAAATTGAAGGGGCTTGCCAGTTCTACACCTCAGTGTATGCATGACTCATATATAAATATTTTCACTTTGCTCAAATCTGGTATTAGGGTTCGAGACTGGAGAAACTCAAGTTCAAAATTCCTTTTGGCCACAAGCATCCTAGGTAGCTTGGAGGACAGTGGTGTATTGCCTTGTTGTGATTTCCCAGTCAGTAGAAGCTCAGATGTATTGGGACAAAGTTCCATATCGAGCCTTGACTTCTTTTGTAGAAGCAATTAATTTACTTGAATATTAGTGCATGCCATAAAAATTCTGCCAGGTCAATGATAAATCCTACAATGAGATGGTCCATGCACTTAGGAAGACAGAGAATTTCACCTTATACTGTCAGATCCATACAAGCCACTATTTTCAACTCTGATTGGCAGCATTTTACCACCATCGCAGATATGCTTGTGGGAGTCCATCCTAAACAAAGATGCTAGGTATTCACGAAAGATGCTAGGGTTTAAAGGCAAATGTTCCCCTTGACATTTAGTCCAGTCCTGTCTGACTCTAGGGGGTGATGCTGATCCCCGTTTCCAAGCCACAGAGCCAGTGTTTGTCCACAGACAATCCTCTGTGGTCATGTGGCGAGCACGACTAGGCACAGAACACCATTACCTTCCCACTGTGGTAGTACCCATTTATCTACTCACATTTGCATGCTTTTGAACTGCTAGGTTGGCAGGAGCTGGGACAAGTGATGGGAGCTCACTCTGTCATGTGGATTCAATCTTACAACTGCAGGTCTTCTGACTTTGCAGCACAGAGGCTTCTGTGGTTTAACCCACAGTGCCACCATGTCCCTTTCATGCTAGGGATTAAATAAGTGAATATCTGCATACAAAGCATTTTCCCAATCACTGATGTATGACTAAATATAGACATTTCTATCTCTTTCACTTCCCCACAATCCTTCTAGAATCAAAGTCCTTTCTACTTTGTTTATGAAGAAACCTGGGTATTTCTGAGGTAAATAAAACTCATATTCCTCCTGTCTACATTATAGAGAAAGCCAGTTGTGGTATAGAGCAAATAGGTTCCTCATCGTATTAGAGAACTTACATGTAATATAAGCAGAGAACTTATACTGTATGTAATATATCAACACTCAATGGGACTGTGATTTCTTTAGTTTTGAGCTAGCTTCCAATGTAATGACATCACCACAAGCTACATCAGTTATTCCACAGCAGTTTAGTTTTTTAATGAATGCAATAATTCTAAGGAACAGCCTCCAAATATTTGCAGATGTAACTTAGAAGAGAAATAATTAATAGCCATAGAAATGTTTGTTCCAGTATTTTCTGTTAGGAACTCTCAGTACTTTTCTAAACTTCATACATAAAATACAGAAATTAATTTGCTTTATCTCACAATTGTTTCATTTCTCAAGGGCCACCATTCTCAGTCCTGTGAAAAAGAAGTGAGGACATTCCCCCCTTTCTCATTGTATTTGTTGCCCATTTTTGCTTGTGTTTCCTTTTCACAGAACACGCAGAAACACATAACAGAAAATAAAGCACACAATATTTCAGTTTATTATGCACTAAGTGAAATGTCAATCAAATGAAAAGAAACAGTGAATTTTATTGTGATAGGCGGAACATCTCAACCTCTGTTGGGAACAGGAATTACAAAGTTTTTGCATCCTAATTAACCAAAAGATATTAAAACACTCTGTGACAGTTTCAAATAATACTTTTGAACATGTTTGTATGAGTTGGAATTTCACTGAAATATAATTTGCTATTAGGAAAATGCAATTATGCTTAATGAATGCTACCAAGGCCAAATGATGCACTAGAAAAGACTGAAATTACCATTGACAGAAGTCAACATGATGATGGACATAATGAAATATATGTCACCAAACTCTGCCGAATCTACACTCAGCTTTGTGGTTAGGACAGAGTTCTCCTCTTATCCTATACTCTCCCCCAACCCTGCTCTGGATGCAACAAACATAATTTAAAGAGGGTGTCGAAATAGTTCTTCAAATTTTCAGCAGAAGGATCTGAGATCTGTAAAATACAGTGATCCCATCAGCCACAGATCTGGATGGTCCCCCACCATTCTCAGGCCTTGCAGCAAAAATGTAGATTATTAAGCACAATCATTCACAAGAATGCACTACACAGAAGAGCATTGTTGATAAGGTTTGCTTTTCCCAATAAAATAACATTTTTTAAAAATGGTCCTTGTGTTTATAGGGAGAGATTAGATCGAAACATCCGTAGATGATGCTTCTCAAAATACTACAGGACAAAGACTTTGCCTTGGCTACAGAGCAAACTGTTAATTGTTTGAATAATCCCTCTGAGAAAATCTGTGGCTTTGTTCTTTTCAGAAAATCATTGCATTTGTAGGAATATACCATCCGTTTTTGTTTTCAGGGTCTAAAATGGGTTGGGAAAAGTTGTCACAAAACTACCATCTTTTCTTGCAAAGTACAAAACAGAGGACGGTAGCATGTCATGAGCATGGAACGAAATGTGGCAGTGCCTCTCAAAGAGTTGTACATTTTCAAGTTCTGCTCATTGACAATTGGTAATATTGTCTTCCCTTGTCTGTCATCCTAACATTGGCCTTCTAACTTTGAAAACTACTCAAATTTTCATTTTTTTCCTTGATTTCAATCATATGGCAATGGCTGTATTGGGAGAGGAAAAAAGAAAAGTGTCCTGACTCTCATTCCATAGGGCTTAAAATAGTGGTTTCTGAGAAAAGAAGTTTTCTCACGTGCTACTTAAATCTGCCAAGGATTTTTCCTGGATTTTCTCTTCCTAATGTAGAATGCCATCTAATGAAATCTTAACCTATAAAGTCATATTATTTTGAAGTTGGAAGGTCATCAGCTGAAGGTCATCTAGCTCACATTTCAGCTGAAGCAGGTAACCTATGGTTTATGCCTCTCTGGCATATAGCCATTCAGCTTCTTGTTCCAACAAAGGAGAGCCTTCCAAGGTTGATCTGTTTTTAGCACCAGGGTGTTGTCAGATTTTGTCAAAACCTTGTTTATGGAGGGACTCAATTTGCAAAAATAACAAAGCAAGGGAATGGGTCTTTTCTCAAGGTTAAATAATGAAGAAATCTGTTCCACCACTTATTATAATGTTAATTAATTACACAATTTTGGAATTGTATCTCACCTTACATTGTTGATGTATGTGCCTTTTTGTCCCATTATTCTTTTCTTTTGCTTACCCCTAAATGTCCTGGTTTGTTCCCCTGCAGGTATGTGCACCCCAGGTTGGGAATCACTGCTCTAGTGGAAAGGATGCAACACCCTATTGCATTTATATCATTTACTAGAGATCTGTGAGTAATTGCTCATTATTGAGAATGAGTAATTACAGTTCCAGCCTTCCTCTACATTCCATAAAATATGTTCTGATGTATTACCTCGACAGAATCCTTAACATTTGTTCTGAAATTCACTCTAGAAGAAATTCTTGCAGTACTCCACACTCAGCTCAATTTAGGGTGATGGATTCCCTAAAAATCAAGTTTTCAGAGGCATATTAGTCTGTTTTAGCAATCACAATAGCAGAGAAACAAAGTAATCTGGTAACTTTCTGACTAATAACTTTATTTCAGTGTAAGCTTTTATGGATACACATTTTCAGACACGTAGTGCATATTAGTGAGGTCACAGGTTTATACACAATGTAGCCAGTGTTGTGGATGAGAGACTGACCACTTTGAAGGTATATAACGATCTGCAGAGCCATTGGAAGAATTGTGGCATCTGCCGCAGCGACAGATCTTTATCACCACCTGTGTGGGGATATTTGTATACAAATATTAATATCCCCATCTCTAGTCTTTGTTAAAAATGACATATGAATCACTTATTGTGATGAAGACATCACAATGGAACAACTCCAGGCCAGACTTATTAGTAAGCATAAATCCAATCCAGGACAAGATGATCTTTTTAACGGTGCTCTGGGACTATGCAACTTGCCCAAGGCTACACAGGCTGGCTCTTCTCCCAGGGGGAATGGTGGGAAATCGAGCTCCCAGCCTTTGGCTTTGCAACAGGATACTTAACTCACTTTTACTGGCATAGAAAAGGAGTTCAGTAGACTCCATAACTCCGTGGAATGTGGAGCATTCCATGACCTCATTACTCTGTAAATACAGCAAAGATGAAACTGCAGGGAGGAACTTTTTAATTGTAATGGTGGAAAACATGAACAAAATCATCACTCCCTTCATAACAATGGCTTGCAGTTTTAGTCAAGGAAAGCCACCATTGCAGTTTGCAAAGCTCACAATCTCTGGCACATTCAAGGGTCCTCTTTGTGCCATTGGTGGGAAAAGGAGACAGATTTTCTTTTTCTTTTTTTTCCACTTCTTCAAGGTACACACGCAAATGACTTGTCACATACTAGCAGCCACTGGTATAAATATATATACAGTGGCTCACACTGAGTGCAGAGGGGCACCACATACTCTATTACCCTGTTGTCTAGACTTCTGTGTTAGTACAAGAGTTTGCTTACGAAACACATTTATTTCAGAATACCAGCATGATTGGGATATAACTGTTATGCCACAAGAGGTTTTTTTATAATGAAGAATCTATTACTTATTCAGAAAGACATTCCTATTTGTAGACACTCAGTTTAAAATTATACTCTAGCCTGCTTAACATTGACCTGCTGCAGACTTTATAAGTAACCATCATAAGAGAGTAGATGTGTTTACCCTTTTTACAAGAGTTTGGCATCCTTAATCCCATGAAACATTATTTCAGATCGATGTCATTACGTATGTTGCAGAATCCACCTGTTATGACATATTGGTTGCTCTACAGTTCATAAAGTGTCAGTATGTGTCATTGGAGATCAAGAACAAGATCATCCACACTCTTGTATTTCCAATCAGCATGTCTGGGTATGAAAGTTGGACAGTAAAAAAAGCTAACAGGAAAAAATACATTCATTTGAAATGTGCTGGAGAAGAGCTTTGAAGATACCTGCCTGGGCTGTCAGAAAGATGAACAAATAGGTCAAATTAATCTTAAACTATCTCTGGAGGCAAAAATGTCAAAACTGAGGCTGTCCTATTTTGAGCAAATCATGAGAATCTATTACTATATTACATCCATTCACTATGTATTTTGTTTTCTTTGCACAGTTCTTCCTGTAAATAATTTACCTTTTGCATTCAATTTTTTAAAAAAATCAAGGTGTAAGGGAATTGAAAAAGAAGAGTATATTTTCACACTGTCCCTAATGTCTACAACAGTAGGACTCCTTGCTCTGAGACATTTAATGTCCCCCGAACAGGTAGCAAGCAATAATCAAGATCCATATGTATTATTCATAGCAGGCACTGGCTCATTTTCCCTACCCCCAGCTTACTGGAGTGCCATCTCTTCTTAAAAGATGTGGGAGGAATTTGGGACACTTGTGAAGAAGGAGTAGTTCATGAACCAAACCCTGCTTTCTTTAGATATGTTGGGGAAATTGTGTGTCTTGGGGGTGGCTTAGTCACCAGTCCAAATGACACTTCAGTCACTTGTGCAGGATTCTCAGCATTTAATTTATTAGTTGTGTTTGGTTAACAACAAATAATCACAATAATTAAACAAAATGGTTTCAGGCTTCTACAAAAAAGTAAATACAAGACTATATACACAAACATACAGACCATATACTTTAGCAACCCTAAGTTTCATCATTCTCTTGGCAATGGTATCACATGGGCTTTAAAAATGGCCACCAGATGAAATAGCCGTTTTTCATCTCATATTCCAGAGCAAAGTATTTCACACATACACGCAAATATGCCACTTCCCTCAAAAACTGATTTTTGCTGGAATAGAAAGGAGGGGAGAGAGACACAGAAAAGGAAGACCATGCAGGAAGGGGGGGGGATGAGAAAAAAGTTGGACAGACTCCAGGAAAAAAGTTTTATTTGAGGAAATTGAAAAGGTATCTTAATTGTGCATTTTTCGGGGTCATAAACTTATTATTACAGAATTAAATTGCTTTTGTGGCCAATTTTTCATCTCACTTTACTTAAGGAACACATACTGAGTAACCAACAGAGAGGAACTAATAAGGGGCAGCTGCATAAGAAAGAGCCAGTGTGACTGCCACCAGTCGAAAACCTTTTGCATGTGCTGTTTATTGTTCAGTGTGAAAAGCACACAGTTCCTCACAGTGGGAAATCAACTTGCTCTTAGACTTCCAGTTTCTTTTCACCTGTGATTGCTGGGGACCCCTCCCCCCAGACTCAAGCTACACTGCAGAGTTAGTGCTAATGCTAGTTTCTCTCCAAACTGGAGCTGTCCACTGTAACACCTCTTTAACCTTTTCAAGTCATTCTGTTCAGAGAATGCAGTTGAAAGGGACCATGAAGTCTCACTATAAATTAATTTGCTGTAAAATTGATGAGTTGATAAAATGTCCTGCCACCTCAGCTGCAGCTGCTCATCTTTGTAATTTTTGGCATGCCAGATGATTTGTAACTCTTATACTGTTTCCTCTTACAATCTTGTTTAGCAGGCGATTAAAATTGCCAGTTCATGGATGGTAGGAAAGGGAAAGCAGAGTCAGACGGCTTTAACACAGGGTATGAAAAATCTCCTTTTAGCCCTTCCAGTCCCCACTGCCCAGGTACATGAATGAACACTGGGATGTTCCAATAAAACAACACCTGCCTTTCTGGATATCTCATGTGTTCCTCCCAGAACACCACAATTCCTAACAATAAGGACCTCCCTATTGATAAATGACCAAATTCCTACTGTTTTTTATGCCAGTATAATGCAGCCAGCATGAATCTCTGATTCATAAGCGGCAATTTCTCCCATGCATTCCACTATGGCATAGAGGCACAATTCCTCCATGAAAAAGAAGATCATGGTACCACCACCACCACCAAAAAGAGGACATTTCTGCTTTCCAAAAAGAGAGAGAAAAGGGGGAGGGTGAATAGGGCTGGGAGGTGTTTCATTTATTTCAGTAATATTTACCAGTAGTGTCACTACTAGATTATCTTTTATAATTTTAGTGTCCTGGGTGAAAGCCCTAATTGCTCCATCCTAGTTACAGCCCTTCACCCAAAGGAGTGCATGTCAAAAGCCACGCCTGCTGACATAAAGTCTTCTTGCCTATTTTCCTCCATGTAAGCTGATGTAACAGAGAGTGCTGATCCTGCAGAACTATACAAAAATGGTTCTTTCACTAGGCCTTATCCCTTTCATCTGAATGCAAGGGCAGTCCTGGCAGCTCAATCCTGAAAGAGGTGCATAAGTTCCATCATCTCAACTACAATCATCTCGATACACCTCTTACCTCTGGGTTTTAAAATGGAGAGTAACAGCAACTGTAGAAGCCACTAATTTCAATGGCACAGAGCTACTGGACTTAATGTAGGTTTTAGTCCAGACTTTGAAGGAGCTGTCTAAGGCAATGAACCTCATTTGTGATTGAAAATCAGCACCCTGGATAGCTCCACTAAAGTTCAAAGTAAAACCAGCCCAACTCTGGCTCTAGGCATTTAACTGCCGACTCCCATTTTACAGGCATCTTCATTAACCTTAGTGGTGAAAAAAGTCAATCCAGACACTCTGCTTACTCTGTTAAGATGCACAGAAAAGCCTGCATAGAATGTGAATGAGGTGTGCATTATAGAAAAGAAAGACAAATACATACCTGTTTCTGGGCCAAATACAGACTATTTAATATTGCCAACAAAGATACTTTACCTATCAGACTAACTCTGCTTCTAAGCACTGCTTGAAAAAGTTTAAGAACAATGTCTTCAGGCACTTTTTCTTAGCTATAAAACATTTGCAACGTAACTGTTTGTCCAAACTTCCTGTCCTTTAGACCATTTGGTTTAATTTGGAAGAAAAGTAATTAAAAAGACATTCGATCATCTATCAGCCTTGTCTGTTGGAAAATAATCAGCAGCTGGCCCGGCAGGAAGGGCTGCACAGAAATGGAAGCAGGCTTCACAATGATGGAAGCTGATAGTTTACAAAGTTACTGAATGAGAACTGATTATTGATTTGCTATCCTCCTAACATCAGTGCCGGGTGATAACGTACTGTACCACTTGTCTCAGAGTAAATAGCAATTTTTATATTACCACATTTCTTGCAAATTGGCTGCTAGCAGGGAAAGCAAAATATATGGTTCTCTAGTATCTTCAAGCAGTACACTCACTGTACCGAGAGGCTGCTGGCAAAGAACAGCAGAATTGTTGTGGGCATTTCATTCCTATTCTCTCCCCTAAAGCTCCAGATCAAATTAAAAGTCCAACAAATTGGACTTTCAGTGTGGACCACATGTTTTCAAATTTGTTTTTGCAGGCTGCTTTCTTTCTGGATAATATCTAATTTCTTATAAGCAGTTTAATTGTTGCTGTTAGCATTGTTGAAGAATGCTTAACTTTGGAACATCATGCATGAGCCAGTTCTCTTTAAAATAAAAATATAAGGCTGGGCTGATGTGAGGTCAGTAAGCTTCAGTGATGATTGAAGATTTTAATCTGGATCTCCCTGTTCCATGTCCAAGCAGGTAGATCCTAGTGGCTCCCAACCACAGTTCTTCTTCTATAAGAGGCCAGTGGAATTGCCACAGACTTTCTGTACTACTAGGCTCACTTCACATTTTCCATTAGTACATCCCACAATATTCCCTTCAGGCCAGTAGATGTGCCCTTGGTGCCATGGGTGTGTAAGATCTGATTCACCAGCACCCCATGTAAAGCTGAATAAAATTCCCATCAGGGGATACCATTTAACATCATATTTCTGTTATTCTAAATCAACCTTTCATTTTGTACTACATAGAACGTTTCTTTTAAGTATTTAAACAGCGGAATTTTCAACTGTCCTTATCACTCAGAAGGAGTACGACTGGTTATCCAGCATAAAAGTAAAGATGTATAAATCACCATTACCTTTTTCGCTGGTATCTGGTCTAATATTTAATAACTAATAATTAGAAACACATTAGCTGAAACCCTGTGGGTTAGCATAGAAAACTGCAACCTGAGTAGCCCTATTGAATGAATGGAACTTACAGAGGAGCTGACCTTCCAAGACCCCACTGATTCAGTGGGCCTTCTCTAGTTGCATCCTACTACTCTAAGCAACAGGATTTCAGCTAATAAGGTGTTTGGGGTCAAGATGCCTGGCTTGTCATACAAATATATTTGCTGAACAGTGAGAATTTGCATTGGAAGCCCATTATGGGTGAATGCCTGTCCTTCTAAATAAAACTTTGCAAATATTACATTCAGTCAAGCCAGCCTCTTCTACTCAAATTATTAAGCTATTAAGCACGCCTCCCTACTGTACTGAGCAGTTCGGGCTTCTTCAGTGGACTGCACCCTCAGATAATCAGCATCTGGATAATGAGATTTTATCAAATTTTTATTACTATTACCTGTTATTTAGCGGTTTCTCTTTGCCTGTGCTTTGTGCGTTGTCGCTATTGTAATGAAATATTTCTGAAAGAACAGAGGCTTTCAGAAAGACTCTTCTCTGTGATTTATGCACCGGATATGGCTTGTGATGAACAAGTGTTTTCTTTGTCACAATTTCTTCAGCGTCATCTCATTTAATCTGAACCATTTTCCCTGTCAGCTAGGTAATTTAGAGTCAAACCGGACTATCTTTGAGGGGGGGTGGAAATCCCACCATCTGAAAGAACTGTCAAAATCAAAATTGTAAATCATCTCATTGAATTCAGACATGCAATATTATTTACAAAATCTACCATCCCCTTACTCCCCACCCCACCCCACTGTAGAATATGCTACATGTAACTTCAGTGGGGTGGGGTGGATAAAAGTTCTGTCTGTACTGCAAACCAGCATCAAGAATAAATGTAGGTTATAAAGTATTTCACACTTGTAGCTTTTTCTTAGGGCTGTGCATGGGTCCTGTGATGGATTGTGAAGGTGTTCTTGATTCAGAACATAGTGATTCGGGCCCTCATTATATAGAATACCCAGATGAACTATGGTTTTGTGAGATCTGCAGGAGACAAGCAGGCAGTATTAAGAAAGGTAAATAAACATTACATGAGCCACTCACTAAAGAGGAATTCCCTTTCTCCCTGCAGCACACCATGGACCCCCTAAATCTTCTCTGAAAGTCTCTCCAGACCTTGAAAGCTTCAGAGCTGATGACAGGTTGGAGCGGACTACAGGTAGAAGAAAATTCAGTCTTCCAGCAGTGTCTGTTCTAAGTCAGGGAGTGAACATGTACATATGTGCATTCGCCAGAAATTTTGAGGTTGGTAAGTGAGAGAGAAATGGATGTATGCCTATTTGACACATTCTCACAAGAATTACAGATTCATATAATTATATAATTTTTATAGGGTTGGAAGGGGCCTTGGAGGTTTTCTAGACCAACTCCTTGCCCAAGTCAGATGACCTCCTACCACCCTGGATCTCATACCATCCTGGACAGATGGCTGTCCAATCTTTTCTTGAAAACCTCCAGCGATGGGGCACCCACAACATCGGGAGGCAAGCTGTTCCACTGCTTAATGGTTCTCACCATCAGGAAATTCCTCCTTCTTTCCAAGTTGGATCTCCCTCTGATGAGTTTCCACCGATTGGTTCTTGTCCTACCCTCAGGCGCCATGGAGAATAACTCAATGCCTTCTTCCCTGGGGCAACCCTTCAGATATTGGAAGACTGCTATCACGTCTCTCCTCAGTTTTCTCGTCATTAAGCTAAACATACCCTGTTCTTTTAGCTGTTCTTCATAGGATTTAGCCTCTAGTCCCCTTATCATCTTTGTTGCTCTTCTGTGCACCCCTTCCAGTGCTCAATGTCTTTTTTGTATTGTGGTGACCAGAACTGGACACAGCACTCCAAGTGAGGCCTCACCAGTGTGGTACAGAGTGGTACTATCAATTCCTGTGATCTTGATGCTATCCCCCTGTTGATGCAGCCACCCCTTTTGATCCTTGATGTCAGCATTCCCTATCCACCCCAGAGAGGTTATATTTGCAGGGATTCCTTGACTTTTAATAATAATCATGGACTATCAAGTCAATTCTGAGTTATGGTGACCCTTTTCAGGATTGTCTAGATAGAGAGTACAGTGGTGCCTCGCTTAACGAGCGCACCGCATAACGACGAAATCGCATAGCGATCCGTTTTTTCGGATCGCTAATGCGATCGCTCAACGTTTTTCTAATAGGGCTAAATTCACTTTGCGAAGACCGGTAAGCGTTTCGCTTACCGATCTTCGCAAAACGAAGCCCGACAATCAGCTGTTCGGCGGCCAAAATGGCCGCCGGAAGCCCGGAAATGGCCCAAAATGGCCACGCGCAGCGTTTTCGCACCCTCGTTAAGCGAGGCGAGGGCGCGAAAATGGCTGCCGGCCATTAAGAAGCTTCGCTGAACGGTGAGTATTTGGCCCATTTGGAACGCATTAAACCATGTTTAATGCGTTCCAATGGAAATCCCTGCCCCGTTCAACGATGCTTCAGCATAGCGAAGGTTAATCCAGAACGGATTAGCCTCACTATGCGAGGCACCACTGTACTCAAAAGTAGTTTCATCCTGGTATTCTACAGTGGGGCATCCTGGTATTTCTACAGTTTGCCTGAGGCCTCACAGGCTGGCTCTTCTGTCTAGGGAGAAATAAACCTCTCAACCTCTGACTCCACAGCCAGATACCTAAACCACTGTCTATTAGCACAGACAAATACATATATTCTTCCAAGCCCCATTGCAGCAATGACTGGTATGCACAGACTTCAGGAGTCTGGGGGGAACTCAGCATTGTCGCTGGGAATAAAAACTGACCTTTGGTTCAGCAATAATTCAAAAACATTATACAGCATGCTGTGCTTTTTCTCCTTTCTCCTCAATCTGTTAAGGAGCCTGCTTCATTGAATCTGGAAAATATTATCTACATGTTGAGCTGTGCTGTCAGTGTTCAAAACCTTCCCTCTACTCTGAGTTCACCTTTTATTTTCAAGTGGTCACTGCTGGCAGCCAGAAGGCTAAACAAAGTCCCATGAAATGTTATATTGACAGCCTTGGCCTCAAGGTGTTTCACAGCGTGTGATCTACATGCCGCATGCAAATCTTGTTTAATTAAACCATTGACTCTCAGTGCTAGGAACACACAGTACACCAATGACTGCCATTCATGCTGTGACCTACTGTCCTGTGAGGTTAATGGTTTGTTCCTCGTAGTGCATACATTTCAAAGCATTAATGTGGCACTGAATGGACTCGGGAGAGGAAAGAAAGGCTGTATCTGACAAAGAGAAAAGGGAAAGGAAAAAGAGGAGGCTGTATCGTCTGATGCCAAGCATCAGCAAGCCCGCAACACTTTGATTATCATAATTGTACCATTTATTCACTGGTTTTAAACGGTGCATTTTTATGAAGCTTGGCTTAAAAAAAGACAAGAATTACCTGTTCTTTATTCATATGTTAGTTTTCTGGGTTTGCCCAAATTATTAGGCCATAATATACCTACTGATGAAGTAATAATAGGGGAAATAAAATATTTTATTACATTAAAATATCACAGGATTGCAGTTAGGGAAGCTTGAGGATCCCCCTTCCTCATTCACAAAAGGACATCATCTGGTCATAGTAGATAGTGGCCATTAAATTCTCCTGTGGGAGATTTGCTGAGCTGCTCATAAGTGAAATACATTTTGTGTAGATGAACCCTTCCTTTAGAGAGAGAGGAAAAAAAGCAAGTGCAGTCAGTAACAAGGTCCTTCTGAATTATACCTCTTCAGGACTCAAGTGGTCTTACTTTACTGTGGTTACTGATTCAGAAGTGGAAAATATGACTTAATTGAAATAGATTTTGTGTGCCATTTCACACTGGTGACATAGCTAAGGTCAATTATATTGGAGAAAATTGTACATGCAGGCTTGTCAGGAGTATTAAGGCTGCCCATTGTTGTTTCTGTTTGGTCTGTTTTTGGACGGCTAAAAAATGAAATGAAAATGCCACTTTATACAAGTACGTAGTGGAATTATATTCTCTTGCAATGGAAGTAATTTAAAACTTCCTCATCTAGAGAAGATCTAATTGTTAATTAGTATGCCACTAATACATGAGAAAAAGAACGTCTTTTGTACTGATAGTGCTTTGATAAATCCCTTTGCAATTAAAATATTTAATTCTCCTCTTAAAAGTAGTTTTCTAAAGTTATGAAATGCTTATCAAAAAACCCTCTTTCTAATTTTTAAGTAAAACTCACTTTCATAAATACTTCAGAAGTGTTTTCATCTGTAGTCCTCCACATGGTTTATGTCTTCACAAATCCTTGTTTTTCTTATTAACAGGCCCTAGGCGGGGGAAAAAACCCCAGAACATTGTTGCACACATGTACTCCAAAACCTGTGAAGAGGTCACATTAATACATATACATACATACATACATACATACATACATACATACATACATACATACATACATACACACACACACACACACACACACACACACACACACACACACACACACACACACACACACAGTGGTGCCTCGCTTAACGAGTGCACCGTTTAACAACGAATCCGCATAGTGACACGTTTTTTGCTATCGCTAACGTGATCGCATTGCGATGTTTTAATAGACAAAACATCGCATTGCGATGATCGGTAAGCGTTTCGCTTACCGATCTTCGCATTGCGATGTTTTGGGAACAGCTGATCGGCGGTTCCAAAATGGCCGCCGGGTGCAGAAAATGGCAGCCTGCAGTGTTTTCACGTCCTGCCCTCGCTTACCGGGTGGCAAAAATGGCGGCCGGATGGAGGATTCCCTGCATAGCGGTGAGTTTTTCCCCAATAGGAACACATTAAACGGAGTGTAATGCTTTCCTATGGGTTCCCCCCCGCTTAGCGACAAATCCGGATAGCGACGTTAATCCTGGAACTGATTAACGTCGCTATGTGGGGCACCACTGTATACACACGCGCACACACACACACACACACACACACACAAACGTGAGTGAGTGAGTGAGTGAGTGAGTGAGTGAGTGAGTGTGTGTGTGTGTGTGTGTGTGTGTGTGTGTGTGTTCAGGACATGGCGAAACAGCCAAAAAACCTACAACAACCATTGGATCCCGGCTGTGAAAGCCTTCGAGAATGCATAACTTGCTTTTATTTGTGGCTTGTTTGTCAAGAGATAAACTGGGTTTGTTTGCTTGTTTGCAAGTTGTTATTTCCTATATGCTTTTAAAATTGCTTTAAACTAGTTTTAATAATGTATCTCTTTCATTATATTTCAGTATTATAATAATTCATTTCTTTTAGCTTTTAATATTGTTTGTTTTGGTATTGTAAGCTACCTTGGATCCTCTTGAGCAGAAAGACAGGGTATAAAGACTATAAACAAATACATGAACAAATAAACAAATAAGAACTTCCAAGCTGAAATGATAATCTGTTGATAGGAGAAAATGATAGCAAGACAAATATAAAGAGTTAAAAAGAGAACACAAGTCAAAACCGGTTAGATTTCAGTGCCACTCATACCAAACAGAACATGAATCAGTAGTAGGATGGGGGTCACAATAATCTATACACAGTACAACGACCTTATTCAGAACTGTTACTGACAAGTCACCATCTGGAGTACTGTGTTTAATTCTAGGTCCTTCAGTTCAAGGAGAAAGTTGGCAACCTGCAAAGCATTTAGATTAATGACTGTTGAAGGTACAACTTTCTTGTGGCTGGCTGGATTTCATGTTGCTCTGATAATGCCTGAAATAAGAATACAGACTGGGAATCGATTCAAGTGGCGTTTAAATACCAACCTCTCTCCAACTCAGGGCAGCAACACAGACATCAGATTTCCTTTAGCACAAACCTCTTCCAAAGGATTCCTTTATTTCATACTTTATTGACGTGTACTTTATGGAAGTGTAATCCTTGCTGCAAGTACCAGCTACTGTCAAGCTTAGTATAAATTATTTGGATCAGGTTAAATTAATGGCATTTCAGAAACCATCAGGAATGTTTTGCCCCACAAAGACAAGACAAAATTAAAAGCATTTTTAAAGATAGCAACAACCTAATGATTCCTAACATCCATTCAGAGAGTGATACGTTTGCAATTATATAATCCATTGGTCTAGATGGGTGGGGTATAAATCTAATAAAATAAATAAAAAATAAAATAAATAATCCATTACTGCGTATTGTACAACATGGTAATTCTGCAGTCACATATTTGTTGTTTCTTGGAGATTGTCAGAGAGTGTATCTTTCCTTAGTTTCGCTTCTGAACTTAAGGTACGAGTACGTGAGCAACAGAAAGTGATCTAGTCTGGATCACTTTGGAATGGTGGGGCTTTATTAGATTTCTTCTGTTCACACAGAAATTGCTCCTGCAGCCCCTGTAGTTGTGATCTAGTCAACCACCTGTTGGTGTTAGATTGCTCAGTTTGGGTCTGTTCAGTCTCAGCGCATCCCTCCCCTTCTTGCTCCCTATCTCCTGCCTTCTCTTTTGCAACAGCTGTCAGCCAGTTGGGAAACAGCTTGCTTTTGGTTGCTTGCGGGTGGGCATTAATGCTGGGTATTAATACACACAAAGGGGAGGGGAGATGGAGTGCCATGTCTCAGCCGTATGTTCCTCCTCTACCTTCTTCTTTTTTATTTGGTAAGTGGCAAAGTGCTTAAGTGATACGGCGTAATGGTTTTATTTTGTCTATAAATGTCTTTTTTACTTCAAAATAGGATGGAGGGTGCCATCCTTAGTCATGGCCAGACTACACCCACCTCTAAACATCACCAGTGATATGTGGGAAGAGCACACACTCCAATCCCATATTTTCACAATTTAGGTAATTGCACAGCAAGAAAACTGTGTCTATTTGGACCAATCCTAATTGTTCCAAATAAACAGTAAACTCTATCCCTAGACCAATCTGGGCGGGATTAGTCCCCATTAGGGATGGGTTAGAATGCTTGAACAAGAATGCTATGTAGTTGACATTTTAAAGCAATTCAAATCATTCCTGCAAGGGGCTACAGATCAGGATTAACTCTTGTGTAGCTACCCTCTTAGAGACCCTCTATTTTGTCTCTTTGTTAATGTGTTTTAAATTGCTGAGCAAGACAATTTCTACTAGTATTGGGTATGTTCTAGGCATATTATTACTTCACGTGTGGTTATGGTACTTGCCAGCATCCTGAATTTGTTGGAGTTTTATTTGAAATCTCACATGCTGCCTATGGTTTGAGTGACTGGAAGAAACTTTTCTGGGCTGTCAATCTATCCAGTACTAACCAATTGTTCCTTCCTGCCTCTGAAGTCAAAGAGAGCCCCGCCTCTCTGTTTTTCCTTTCCCTCTCTTTAGTGTGCTGGAAGCAGTCAGTTTTTTGTTCGCTGTTTATCTTTTCACAATTGTAAGTAATGAAATGTTTTTATTCTTTTTCCTACAGATGTCTCAGAGTGAGTTATTGAGACTTGTAAGTGCCAGGTAATGATAAAGGGGAGGACTATCTGGAGATATTATCCTCTGCGAATCTCTGTACTTCTGCTGTGTAGCAAATGGCAGCTCTGCAGGTGAGCAGACTTCACTGAGCACAGGCTCTTTGCCAGGATAGCACGAGACGTGTCAATCACGTTTCTGCAATCTGGGAGGGAAGGGGGAAAGAGCAGCTTAATTATAGCTGTTCCTTCCCTACATCAACATATTTTGAGGCTTACAACCCTCAGTTCTAGTGTGAGTATTACTGGTCACCCAGGGGCCGGTGTCACATTCCTAAGGGATTCAGCAGGCAAAAGTCCAATAAGCCAGTCCAAAGTCAGAAGGCCGGGAAATACAAAACAGATGCCAAATTGTCAAAGCCAAAACACAAACCGTAGTCAGAAGTCAAGAGTCCAAAAGCCAAGGGTTCAAGATATGCAGGAGCATGGACATGAGCCAGGAAATTGACTTGTTGCTTCCAAAAGCTTCCAAGCCTCTGAGTACAAATTATATAGCAGCAACAATCATCTAATTCCTAGAAACATTCCATCCTGTTAAAACTCTGGGCTGGTCAACCTGATGTTCCTGACCTCCATGTTGTGAGTCTCTGGCAAAGCTTATCTCTCACTCTGGCTAGTGGGGGAGGAGAATCTGGTGATGATTCAGCTGTCTGTGATACTAATTGCCCAGCATTTTCCTTAGCTGTAATTAACCCCTCTGATTCCAGGCCTTCTTTGGCTGAACTCATGACAGCTAGATAGGAATTTTATACCCACATCTTGATTGGCAGGTGGTAGCGGGGCTTTTTTGCCTATCCCACATGGGTAGAGGCATCAGGGATGCTAGTTATGGGTGGAGTTGTCTTCAGTCACACTGGTGGGTAGTGTGGAATGCAGATGGTACACAGAAGAGGTTATAGCCCATCCAAACTACCAGTGCTGCGGATTGTGAGATTACAGTACAAGAAGGGAGCATGGGCTGGGGCCACTTGTGGGCTGACGGCCACCAAAAGACAAGGGGCTCAAGGCCTGAGGGTGGTCAGATAAGGACCGGCTGCAGCCATGCTGTCTTCAGGACCACGCAACCTTGGGGCATGGGACTCACTCATTTTCATAAAGAAGGGGTCCAGTGAGACCTCTGCTACGAATCTGACTCCACACTATAGCAAGTCCCTCTTTTGGTTGGATTCTGAAGTTAATAATATGATTAATATTAATAAAGAGTGGCTCTAGTTTACCCCATCACCTGCATCTTGCCTCTTTATTCTGTGATTGGGGGGCGGGCGGGCAAAGGAATGTAACAAAAAATTCAAAAGTATGCACTTTAGAAACCTGCCTACATTTTTTTTGCAAAATATTTGAGTTCCTCACAGTAAATGTGCAAGAGTTCCTTATCAGATATTCTGATGTGAAGACAGCTCTCTATAAAAATAGCAAATTGGCTGTTTAGCCTATGAAACAGAAGGTGTGTGAAGTATTTTAAAATTGTTATTCATTCAAGTTGAAAAAGAAGGGTGTGATAATTATCCAACTTAGTGACAACAGCACAATAAAGAGATTAACTAAATGTAGGCAATATTATACATTAAAAACATCCTAATGGTAGAAGAAATTAGAAGCCTCAGGTGGTAGGCCTACACTTGCTAATAGACAATGCTATCATGCTATAACAATTGTTCACTAAATGCAAAAATTGCACAAAACAAGATTAACAAGAAATCTGCACCTGCAATACATTTCTAGTGAAGAGTTAATTACTCAAAAGGCATTTGACTTGATCACACTGCAATTCATCAATCTGTACCTGTTAGACTGCTCTCTTTTCCTCTTCTACAGCACTGCCATGTTGTGAGGCCTTTAGGTAAAGCCTATTGTAGGCCTTGGATTATATGACTCATTGAAGCTCTTGATCTTGAGGATTCTATGGCTCTTCATCTTTTAATCCAATGTCATATGACTAAATCGTTTCTCTAGCAGAAGAGTTGCAGATGACCAGCTAACCATTTCTGGATGAAAAAGGAAACTTAGTAATTAATAGGGTCCTTTTCACTTGTTGTTGAGGTACCACCTTGGTGGGAAGGTAACAGCATTCCGTGTCCAGTCGCGCTGGCCATGTGACCATGGAAACTGTCTACGGACAAATGCTGGCTCTATGGCTTGGAAACTGGGATGAGCACCGCGCCCTAGAGTTGGACATGACTGGACTAAATGTCAAGGGGAACTTTTACCTTTACCTTTCACTTGTTGCTTTAATACACCCACTAGAACGCCTTGTGGTTCTGACTCTGTTCTTGAGCCACTATTAACATCCAGCTATTTGTCAAGCACTCTGTGGTGTGTAAAAATTATTATTTCTCTTCTCTTTGGTGGAAAGGGCTATTACTAAATGAATGCAAACAGAGCTATAAATTGGTATATTCTTATTAAATAAAGCAGTAGTGAAAAGGAAGAAAGGCTATAGGGTGGTAAGAAGAAAACACACCTCCTTCACAAATGTGCAAACTACTTTTTCCAATTTACTTGAAACAAAATGCTTAAGAGTTCAGTGATGCCATTCAAATAAAGAGGGAAAACTCCCAGTTATTAATAGGTTTGGATCACAACTGTACTGACAAAAGAAAGGAAGACAAGTCTTATTGAAGTTTGAGGTTGTGTTTCAGTGAATGAAACTTTCTACTCTAGACCAGTAGTTCTTAACCTTGAGTCCCCAGATGTTCTTGGACTCAAAGTCCCAGAAGCCATCACCACTAGCTCTGCTGGCCAGGATTTCTGGGAATTGCAGTCCGAGAACATCTGGGGACTCAAGGTTGGGAATCACTGCTCTAGACTAAAACTAGTGCCCTGTTAAGAATATGGCAAATACACTTATGACAAAGTGCATGTCAACAACTTACATGGGTAAGCGTGGCCTTTTCAGAATCAGGTCTCTGAAGTAATTGTATAAGATACTCCTAAGCACAACAGTATGGCCCAAGCTGAGATGTAACTAGTTATAAATAATGAGTGGTTGGTAATTAATTTGTGTTTTGGCAATAACTAAGGCACAGCTAATTTACATGTGTTTGTTACGTGACAAGGGATAACTTTACTCCTTTTGCAACTGTAACTGGTATTTTTCAAAAATGTCCCTTTTAGACTTATGAATTGTGTATGGTCTAGCTATTAAGGTTTTGTCTCACTAGCTGCCTATCCTAGTTACTTATGAACACAAAGCAGGTCCAAATAACAACACTGTAAGATAGGTCAAGGAGGCACCCAATTTGTTATGTGTTATTTCCATTTCCAGTAATCCCACACAGTCTGCAGTTATACATCTAGAGAAGCTTATTTAAAATGCAAGGCTGAGCCTGCAGCAAAATATAAGGCTCCCATTTCTGGAACTTTCCAATATCCGACACCCTCATATTTGATCAGTTTTCCTCCTGTGAGAATTGAACTGTTCTATTTTGGAAACCCCCCCCCTTTTTTTTTTAACAAATAGTGCTATAAGCAATTCTGTTAAGCTGATTGCTGGTTGCTGAAATTTTCTGAAAAATGAAGAAAGACTGTGAGAAATATGGCGCAAACCTGTGCTACTGGAAGTTGCTTTTTTAGAGCAGGTCGAGCTGGTAAATGAAATCAAGGAAGGTAAGAATTCTGCTTATACTTCAACACCATCAGGACAAAGGGGGTTAACACAATCAGCAAACTATATGCCTTTCTCCTGTGATATCACTATACTTCACCATACTATCACCCTTGTTTTCATTCCTGCCACACAAGCCGTACACAGTTTGCTGTTACTACGAAACTCAAAAGGACAGATCACCTACAGATGTCTGCTGTTCATCGTACTCTGAAGCCAAAGACGGCAGTCCTAGCTCCTTCAGCCAGATCAATACAGTCCAGCCTGCCTGAGGGTTGCTCTTATTGTATTAATAAAGTGCTGTATGTGGACTTCACTCTGTCAAGAGTGGAAGGGGGGGAAGCCGACTTGATTGTTTATTCTGGACTCTTTATATCCACATGTCTTACTAGCTAAGTGATTTTATGGGCACACCATATTTTTCTATATCGGGACCAATTAATTGCTAAGTTCATCTCTGCTTCCCTGGTTGGAGCATCACATGCCTGGGTTTGACTTGTTTTGGAAGGACATCACTGAGGGGTTTCAAATTTCTTTGTATTACCTTTTATTAGCAAATAAACACTGGCTCTGGGTGGAGGCTGTGCTTAAGACAGTCCCAAAAACAGCCAAAAGAGAGCCACTGTCTCATGTAACATATAAAGGGAGAAACGTGCAGTCCTTCAGAAAACAGTCTTCCTGACTCTGTCTGTGTGGCTCCTTTCTTCTCTACTAGAGATGTCAATTTTTGTTGACATCCTTATATGTGAGAATGAGAAACTGCAAAATTACATTCCTTGATCTTCGAGACAACAAGGTATTTTGTGACACTCAGCAAGAGACAGATTATGAGAATTTTAACCCTCTTGTTATGTCCTATCAAATAGTTTCCAACATTTGGTGATAATTGGAATTAATGCATCCCAAAAGCTCCTTGTATTAACAGCCCTGATTAGATCTTGGAAATTAAAGGCTGTGACTTCATTTATTGACTCAATCCATCTCATATTCTGTTTTTTTCCCTTTTACTACGGCTTTCTACTATTATTACCATTGTTGTCCTTCCTAGCATGTCTCGTTTTGTCTAGTCTTATCTTGTCACGATGTATCAAAAGTACTATAACCTCAATTTAGTTATTATAGCTTCTAGAGAGAGCAAATTCAAGCTTGATTTTATCCTAAATCCACCTATGGGCTTTCTGGTGGTCTCTGTTTTCCATAAAGCCCTCAGTTCAAACTACAGTTCAAATCAGTTGATTTTCCCCCCTCTGTCAGCTCTCTTCATTGTGCAGTTTTCACATTCATGCATAATAATTAGGAATATCATAATCTGGATTATCTTGGTTTTGGTATTGAGTGAGAGATTATTGTAACAAAGGATCTTCACAGTTGCCTTTGCAAGTCTCAGTCTTTTTCTGAGTTTTTGCACGTCTACAGTCTTTTTATGACTGTAGTTTCAATTGGATTGATGGCTGAACTATAAAACATTGTAAACAAGTCAGATTTCTTCATTATCACCATTAATTCTTCTGCCTCATCATTGTTGTTTTCTTAATAGTCAACCTTCTTTTGCACTTTTTTACACCTTCCACAGTAGTTGTTTGAAGCCACTGCTATTTACTGTCACTTATATGGTGTAATCTAAATATTTTGAATTACTGGTATTTCTTGCACCACTTTTCACTCTTCCTTCGTCTAAATCTCATCCAGTTTTCTGTTTGATAGGTTCTATAGATAAATTGAACAGTCAGGGAAATAAAATTCATCCTTGTCTGATACTTTTGCCTACCACCCTATTTAACCATATTCTGTGCTAATAGTAGCCTTTTGTCAAGAGTCCAGATTATGAATCACGACAATGAAACCATTTATTTATTTATTTATTTATTTATTTATTTATTTATTTATTTATTTATTTATTTATTTATTTACTTACATACATACATACATACATACATACATACATACATACATACATACATACATACATACATACATACCTTGCCTTTCTCCATAAAAGGACGCAAGGCCATTTCTTTTAACATGACTGATAGCTTTTCATGATCTATGCTGTCAAAGGATTTGCTGTGATCTATAAAGCTAAACTGAATGTTCTTCTAAAATTCTTTATTAGACTACTGTTGTTGTTCTGTGCTGTCAAGTCAGAATTGACTTATAGCAACCTAATAGGGCTTTCAAGGTAAGTGAGACATTTAAGGAGTGGTTTCACCAGTTCCTCTCCCCAATGATTTTCCATGGCTAAGTGGGGATTTGAACCCTGTATTCCAGAGTCCTAGTCCATCATGCTATCCACTACACCAGTGGTCCCCAACCTTTCTAATGCCAGGGACCGGTTTCGTTAAAGACCATTCTTCCAAGGACCGGGGGGGGGGGCTGCCGCCATCGCCGCCCGGGAGTGGGGAGGGGCGTGGGGGGGCATCCGTGCATGGGGGTACTTGTTATGCAGTAGGTTGTTGGAGGAATTTCCAAGAGATTAGATATACCATGGAGCACAGTGAAGACAATCATCATCAAGTGGAGAAAATATCGCACAACAGTGACATTACCAAGAACTGGACGTCCCTGCAAAATTAATGAAAAGACTAGAAGAAAATTGGTCAGGGAGGCTGCCAAGAGGCCTACAGCAACATTAAAGGAGCTGCAGGAATATCTGGCAAGTACTGACTGTGTGGTACATGTGACAACAATCTCCCGTACTCTTCATGTGTCTGGGCTATGGGGTAGAGTGGCAAGACGAAAGCGTTTTCTTATGAAGAAAAACATCCAAGCCCGGCTAAATTTTGTAATAACACATCTGAAGTCTCCCAAAAGCATGTGGGAAAAAGTGGTCTGGTGAAACCAAGGTTGAATTTTTCTGCCATAATTCCAAAAGATCTGTTTGGCGGAAAAACAACACTGTGCATCACCAAAAGAACACCATACCCACAGTGAAGCATAGTGGTGGCCGCATCATGCTTTGGGGCTGTTTTTCTTCAGCTCGGACAGGGACCTTAGTCACGTCAGAGGGAATTATGAGCAGTTCCAAATGGCAGTCAATATTGGCACAAAACCTTCAGGTTTCTGCCAGAAAGCTGAACATGAGGAGGAACTTCTTTCAGCATGACAACGACCCAAGGCAGACATCCAAATCAACAAAGGAATGGCTTCACCAGAAGAAGATTAACATTTTGGAATGGCCAAGCCTGAGCCCAGACCTGAATCCAATTGAATATTTGTGGAGAGGGCTGTGCACAGGAGACGCCCTTGCAATCTGAGAGATTTGGAGCATTTTTGCAAAGAAGACTGGGCAAATGTTGCCAAGTGAGGATATGCCATACTGATAGACTCATACCCCAAAAGGCTGAGTGCTGTAACAAAATCAAAAGGTGTTTTGACAAAGTATTAGTGTAAGGGTGTGCACACAAATGCAACCATATTATTTCAGGGTTTTTTTATTTTTTATTTCCCTCTACCTAAAAAATTTCAGTTTGCTGTTCAGCTGAGTTGTACAGTTCATAGGTCTCATTAAAGGTGGAAGAAGTTCCAGAACTGTCTTACTTTTGCTTTCACTGAGATTTCATAACACTGGATTGATTGATTGATTGATTGATTGATTGATTGATTGTGTGTGTGTGTGTGTGTGAGTGTGTGTGTGTGTGTGTGTGTGTGTGTGAGAGAGAGAGAGAGAGAGAGCATTCCCAAATTTTCCTTGTAATATTTTATGTATACTTTTGTTTTATCACAGGGGTGTGAGGTGTTTCTGCTTTAACCAGTGCTTATCAAGTAGAATTTAAAGCAGTATATTATACATATGAAATATAATGAAATCACTTCTCATATTAAAGCAGATTACCAAAGCTCTTCGTAAAATATGCAGATAAAATAATAATTGTGAAGCAATAGTAAAGTATAGCATATCCCCAAAAGATCCTGTCCTTATGAAATTATCATCTCATCAAATCATCACACCATCATCAGGCTACAGTTCTATCTATGAACAGCCTGCTGAGTAAGTTGTCAGGACCAAACCCCCATTCTCATGGCTTGGAAGGTGCAGGATTAGTCCTTTTGCCAGCATGAGAGGGGGAAGGAGGGGGTGGATGTAACCCTTCAGGCAGCAGAAGGGGTTGGGCTCCCTTCTGGCTGCCTCTCCTGCCCAGTCTTGGGGGCTTCCCTCCCCTCGGCTGCATTTGGAGTTGGGGGACCCTCACTCCCCTACCTGCCCCTCGCCTCCCGCCAGCCTCCCCCAGTCCTGCCCCCGCACTCACCATCCCAGGCAGCCCTGCTGGGACACACTCACCATCTCTCCCAGTTGCAATGGTGGGGGGTGTTGGGGGGAAGAGGTGGAGGCTCCCTGGATCCCAGAAAGGGAGAAGCAGGTCCCAGGCAGCCTTTCCAGCCACCCAAGCCTCACTTTCCTCCAGAGGAAGAAAAAGGACGGACAGGAAGGGACATGTTTTTAGAGAGGTAACATTTCCAATGGGGACAGAAAGGTCTCCTTCTCCCAAGCTCCCCTTCCCTTCTAGGAATCCCCACTCGGTGTATTTAACCCTTAGTTGGCTCGCCATCCAAAAGAAGTCCAGGGAAGCATTGCGTGGAGTTTTGGTTCCTTGGATTCCTTCTGGGTTTTTGAAGGGAAGGGCCGGCACCTCCACCCGCTTGCTGCCTAGCTGAGGAGCAACCCTCTCCGTCCTGCTCAGGAAGGGAGCCCGGGGCTGCCAGCTGGGAGGTGCATGGCGGTGGGAGAAGTGGAGTCCAAGTCAAGGGTGGCTGTTGCTGCTGTTGCTCGCCGACCCCACCCCAAAACACCTCGAGAGCTCTCTTTGACACCCCTCCTCCTCTTCCTACCCCTCCTCCCTCCACCACAACGAGAAGTGCTTGGCTGTGTGTGCTGCCTTGCACATAGCATACTGGCAGGAGCGACCATGGGCAGGCAATGAAGCGCTCCGGCACCAAGTCACCCAAGTGGCCGGTGGGGCAGCTGGCCAGAAGCGCCACGCTTCCTCTCACCCTCTCTGAGGAGGCGGCCCCTCCTGCTTTCTTCCTCTTCCTCTCTTTCTTTTTGGTCGGTTCTTTGTGTATTCTTTGCCCTGAAAGCACACCGTTCTCCCTTGAGAAATATATTTCCCAGGTTGGGGTCGTGCAAAGCCCCTGCGGGGGCCCTGCCTCTGCCCCAAGGGACCCTGGGGGAGTCCATGCGCCACAAGGAGATGCAGCCACTGGGTGGGGTGGGGAGTAGGGGAGAGGCCACTACAAAGAGGACCCTCCGAGTGACCCTCCCGGCCGGGCCCGGGAAGTCTTTTGCCCAACGCCAGAAGAGAGAAAAGCAGCCCCCCCGGGGGGGGGACTAACCGCCTGTGCCCGCCTCTTCTCCGTGGCTGCCTCCAGGGAAGCCTCCGGCCTGGCCCAGCCGAGCCCTGCAGAAGAGCTTGGGGGACTCAGGTGCCAGTCCCATCCCCTTTGGCTGCAGAAACGGGCACAGCCGCCGCCGCTGCCAAACACCTCCTGCGAGTAGCCCTGCTGCAGCAAGAGCTCCGGGATCAAACGGGCGGGCTGATGACCACCGGCTGCCTGGCCTGGCCCCGTCCAGACCAGAGCCACCCCCCTCCCATTCCGCCATGTAAAAGTAGCCTCTCCAAAGTTGCAAGGCCCACCCGCGCGGCTCACTCCATCCATCCCTCTCCCTCACCCCCGGGAGGCGCTTCCCTGGGGCTCCCTTTTCTCCTCCCAAGCCCAGGAAGAGACCCAGGCTGCGGCCCCGAGTGGGCTCAGGCGGCAAAGAGCGGGGTCAGCAGTGGCCGTTTCCCTTTCTCCCTACCCCCGCCCCGCAAGTCCAGCAATGGAAAGGGCAAGGGAGGGGAGTGGGCCGCCCCGCCCACCCCGGGCTTCCTGACAGCCCTTCCCGGTGAAGCCCCTGCCCCCCACCCCCCGCACCTGAAGCGGGGCGAGTCCTTGAGGCACTCCTTAAAATCGACGGCCACCTGCATCACAGCCTTCCTTGCTTCTGCTCCTGCTTTCAGAGGGCAGAGGGAGGAAGGGAGGCGGTAGGGCTTTTGCGGAGGGGGGTGAGTGCGGGGGGGCAGGAAGTCTGTCTCCGCGGCCCGGTCCAGCTCAGACCAGGGACCGGTACTGGGCCGCGGACCGGGGGTTGATGACCCCTGCACTACACCACAGTGGGAATCCATAATAAGGTGCGATAGATGGATTTTAACACCACTCCTCATGGAACAGATGGTTCAAAGTCAGCAGGATTCCAACTTTTGCAGGGAGACCCCAGTGAATCACATGTACTCCTAGTTATTCATTTCTTCCTGTTGATTAGAGAGAGGTTTTCATTCTGCTTTCTAAAATTGCAAGTTTTTCATGACAACATTCTTCTTGAAAGGAATCTGTCATCCTTTAAGCTCTTCTATATAGCTCTTCAATGTATTGTTTCAATCTTCTCTTTATTTTCTCTTTGTCATACACTTGAATAATAGTTATGTTGATAGGCTTTCCATGAAATCTTATAGATCAAACAAATTTTCATTAAAAAGCCCTATAACATAATAAAAACCAATTGTGTAAAAAGAGAATGGCTACTGATTTGTTGTCTTGACCTTTAGGGATTAGATACATATGATACATTGTTTGCACCTTCTAAAAGTAAATCAACCAGTGTTCTGGGCTTGCTGTGTAAATCTGTGCTTTGCTTCTCACAAGCAAAAGATACTACTTTTATGCAGAGACAGTCTATGCAAAGTACTGTATAAAGACTTTGATGAGAAGGAATAACCATACTTCTCTCATTCTCAACTGCCGGAAAAGTATCTGACAGAGCCTAGAAATTCCATTTTCTTGCCCAGTGAAGATCATCCAAATAATTAGAATAAAAATTAAAATATGTTCTATATCCCTATTTCATTCATTCATTCATTCATTCATTCATTCATTCATTCATTCATTCTCTCTCTCTCTCTCTCATTATATTTAAAGAAAGAGGTGTGTCTTCTTTCAAGTATTTCCCAGACATTCAGAAAGCTGTCCCCATCAGCTATTAATCTCCCTAACAATTGGTGACCACACTGTATTGCCATGTGCCACTGTATTGCCATGTGCAACTTTTGTTAAGGGAGAAGCAGTGTTTCCATCTACCTCAATCCTTTCCTGCCAAATCACTGGCTTTTCAGTGTGGACAAGGATTATCATGAATATTGTTTAGCAGCAGTTTCTGTGATCGCAGCGCCACATTGTCCAGTCAGTGCAACTATAAACTTGTTGCTACTCGTATACATTGCCTGTCTCCTACAGTCACTACACTCATACTTCAGAAAATATTCCAAGCAAGGTCTGGAAGACAACAATACAAATTAAGTCACCCTCAGATTTTACATAGTCTTCCCCCCCCCCCAGATCCAGGATGCCGAAGGATCCACTGAGTAACCATTCTTTCACCTCTTAAATGTCACTGCCCACATCAAAGACATGCAGTTATTCTAATGGAAAGCATTTTATGATAACAATTTTAAAAGCTACTCTATTATCTGCAGTGTAGTTATAAAATCACGAGGACATTCTAGATCATAAAGCATGATATGGTTGTGATTATAGTAATTTACACTTTCTTAAGCATACAAATTAGGCCTCCTTTGAACTGGCTTGGCTGGAGGCATTGCTAAAACAACCATGGATTATTGGACCTCTTTTGGTAATGAAAGAGTGGGTCAGACTTTGGGTATCTGGACCAATTACCTGGAAATCAGTGCCTGAGGCTTGAAAGAGGTCTGTTCTGATTAGCATTCACTAAACTGCATTGAGATGAAATGAAGAACTGAACCAAACAAGCAGCAGAGGAGGCAAAAAAAGGAAGCAGGGAGAGAGACAGTTCTTCCTGTCTGGCCTTTAGGTTTCACATCTCTAATGAACCCCTTTTGAAATACTTTAAATAAGGCTTCTGGCTCATACCCTGTTTTCCCCGAAAAAAAGCCCTATCCTGAAAGTAAGCCCTAGTATAATTTTTAGGATGATCATAATATAAGCCCTACCCCAAAAATAAGCCTCAGTTAAATAAAACCCCTCCCTCCACCATTGTGCAGCAACCAGAAGTTGGCATGACTGTATTTGAATAAATGTAGATTGTTGTACATGAAAAAAAATTAAACAACCCCTGAAAATAAGCCCTAATGCGACTGTGTGTCACTCGATGTTTGATTAAAAACAAACACTTTTTTTAAAAAAAGTCCTCTCTCTGTCTTCAGAGAGTAATACTAAGATGTGCCTCCATCTGTCAGTCCTTAGATGCAGCCCCACCAAGAATAAGTTAAACCTGAAAATTGCCTCCTATAAGGAGGAAGGAAGCTATGCAAAGCACGTTGGCCAGAATGCTATTTACCTCCATGACTGCCTAAAGTACAACTGTGTGGGTTTTTCCCCTTTGTGGCTAGCTTCCCTTTGCCTGTTGGATCTCACACTTGTTGCATGATCAGGCATGCAACTGTTCTTGCACCTGTTTATAAAAAGGAGAGCACATGAGATCAGGGGAAAAATGACTGAACAATGGCCCTTCTGCACACCTTTCACTGACTGTGTTTTGTATTACATATATATGTAATTGGCAGTTTGCTGTTTTCACAGTTCATCAACACCAAAAACACATTTCACTTCCTATGTAACAATTAGGCACAGGTATGCTTGATGCAGGTATTTTGACACAGGTATGCCATTTGATTTCTGGTTTTAACTCTAAAGTCAGATGCATCATTGCTTAGCTCATTTGGATACGGCATCTCATGTAATATGTAAGACTTCCCATGCAAAAATATTAACTTTTTTCAACACAGGACTTTTTGACAACAATAAGTATTATTGTTGTTGCATTTCTGGCAGCTTTTCTGGCCCTGGAGGATCATTGGAATAGAAAATTGGGGCCTGGTCTTGGCAAAGTTGCTTACTTTGCTTCAAAATCATGGTTTGAATGGCTGTTAGGCCATTACATCTTCTGCCTGCCAAATCAAATTCTGCAGGTTCTGCTACAAATGATTATACAAACTTTAGGCTCTGAGGATGAATTTATATAACAACAAATGTTAAAAGTTTTGTTGCCTCCTAAGCGAAAAAAGTAAGGATAATAACTTTCCACTTCTGTCACCTACCCATTCAATTAGCATTTGCTGCTAAAATCACACTAAAACATTCGGGACTTCTATTTGTACCTAAGCGAAGAAGGCAGAGTCACTGGCAATTCAGACTCGTTATGCAGCCTTCAGTATTAGCCTGGCTACTTTGGCCTGCTGCCAAATGTGAGACCTGAGGGCACCATCTGTTTGATGCTTGTTTGGCTGCAGAGTCTTGCAGCTTTATGGCACCAATCTCTTTTCAACAAATTTCTGGGTACAGGCTTACAAAAATTAATTATTTGTCGTGCTGTCCACAAACTGTAAAGAATATTACATTCCATTCTTAATTGGCTGTCCTTTAGAATGCAGGAGACATTCAAGAATAGTTATGTTTGTGGTCTTTTGATCTACCCACTTATGCAAATAGGTTCAAACCATATACAGGAGCCTAAATATAAGACTAATAGACCTTGGCTGACTTTAAAGACTCCAACAAAAGAGTCCAGTGCTTGGCCAGAGACACTCTTTGGCTGCTTCCAGCCATCATTTTTACCTGGAGACACCAGGGCATGAACCTACAACTTTTTGCTAGTAAAGCATATTCCCTAACACTAAGCTGTGGGGTTTAAACTCATCAAGGTGCAATTTGTGAGAAAAATTAAAGTTTTTTTTTAAAAAAAATTTCATAGGTCCCTGTGCTGAAACATATAACGAAAGACACTAAAATGATCTCTTCCCATAGAAACTGTTAGAAGGATATACCTCTCACTGTTGTTAAGGCATGTGGAGCTGCAGAAACAAAGCTGTCATTCCATGTTTTCCATTCATTTGGACCCAGGAGATAACTCTGCCCATGAAAGACAGAGGAAGAAATTTCCACTGTGTCTACTTTCCTACTCCAGCTCATTGAAAAAGGGGTTCTAACTCCATCAGAGCTCTGGCAACAAAACTATGTACAGAGAGGATTTCCTCCACCCCCATCCCCTTTGCTGCCTCTATATAAAGAAGGTAGGAAGAAGAAAGTCCTATCTGAAATGTGGTCCTAACTCTTGGCTTGTGGATTTTGCTATGGAACAATAGGTTAAAGAGGTTTCGAGTAATCTCTCTGCAACAGCATCCAAGGACTAAAGTAGTAGAAGAAGGAAGAGTTATGGGAGCAAAAGTAGTATGTATGCACACAAGGGACAGGCAAAAACCTGGCCAATGCATTTGTGTGACTCTTGAAGAATATGACACACAAATATCCAGTGGTAGTTGTAATGAGGTATGCCACCCTTAGCCTAATTTCTGGGTATACTTTTGAGTAAGCAGGAATGGGGAGACTTTGTTTACCCACATGTTTTGGATTTCAACTCCCTCAAGACCCAACTGGCATGTCATTTAATGTGGAGAGACATAAAATAGCAATTTGCACTTGGGGACAAACCTATAAATCAATTACATCATATTAAAAAAAATCAGAATTACAGGCTGAGGAATATAAGAACCATAAATGGGATGTGAACAATCTGAAGAACATCGGTTAGTTACCCAGTGACTGAGAACAGAATTTCATGAACCCTGGTCATATGATTGTGCCGTCATCTATTCTTAAAATATCCTAAACAAATCCCCTTTCGTTTATACTCCATATGCAAACACACACACACCCCTTCATGGCTTCTTTGCTCACCATATAGTCAGTGCTTGGTTTGTTAATTGTTAACCTATGACTGAGCTGGCCTGGCCTGAATAAATGGACACACAACAACAGTGATTAAAATGGAAAAGGCCCAAACCTTATTGGTTACAGCAGCTCCTTCCCTGGAGATGGATCCATTTCATTGGGAGACCCAAATGCTGCCTGATGCCAACCACCATCTCCTCCAGACGCCAACCGGAAGGCAACCTAGGAATGGCAATCCCATGGAGCTCCATGTGGGCATATGCATTTCTGTTGCTCCCTGCTACCTAAAGGACAGGGCTGGTTTTCTGGCCCCCAAGCTAGGCCAAGCCCACTGGCACTCCTAAGGAGATTCCACTATAATAAGGACATGCAAGTCCCCCACCTGTCGCCCTTCCACCACCTGGAACCATCCTAAAGTTCAGCTCCTGCCAAAGGCCCTACAGGTGCAAAATAGCAAGAGGGGAAGGCAACAGCCCCTGCCTAGTTTTAAACTGAGCTGTGGTATGCTGTGATGACACTCCCACAACAGTCCACCAGCCCAGAGCCCACCCCTTCCTACCACCCTGCCTTGAATGGACTGGCCATTACAGTCACCCACTGTTGGCCTCCCAGCACCCCTTGGCGCCAGTCACATCACCCTGATAGGCTGACCGCACCACCAACATCTAACTGGGCTGTTGCATCGACAAAAATATGGGTCCCAGGTGAGTCTGGGACCCAGCTTGATACATAAATTGAAGGGGGGAAAAACTGGTCTTTCATTTCAGCATGTTAAGATGTAAACAAATTTACATGATATTAAGAAAAACTTTTAAAGGGGGAGAACACCCACTGGCAGAAAAGCATGGCTAATTTAACAACAACAATACCAAAACAAACATTTAAAAAAAAAAGAAAAGAAAAAAAGGAAAAGCCTCTTGTGTGTTAGATAGCATTTTTCACATAAGTAACTATATATTTTTTGAGGCGAGTGGACTAATTCTTAATTTTACAATGTCAAAACAAAATCTGTCTTTTATTCCAGCTGACTATTATTCATTTACAGAACTAAAGTCAATTTATGCCTATTTTCACGTATTCCCCTTCACAGCTTGTTTGTTCACTGTGAGGTCAGTAGTCGGTTGGTCAGTTATACATAATTGCTTTTTTAAAAGCTGTTCTTTCATTTCAGAATATTAAGATTTAAATACATTTATAACAGATTAAAAATTAGCTTTTAAAAAAGAAAAAAAACACCCGCTGGCATAAATGTATGGCCGAATTAACAACAACAATATCAACAAAAACATTTTTATAAAATAAGATTTTATTATACATGGCAGTAAAGATTTCTGTCTTGGAACATTTTCTCACTATCTACAAACTTTCAATGCTGTGAAACATTTAGACTGAAACTGCACTATTTTATGACACAGCGAGATGAATAGAGCCCCGTGAAAATCTGTTGTGTTGCTTTTTGCAGCCCCAGATAGGCAGAATTGGACATTGTCTTGTGATTCATCGACATCGTTTCCTTCAATAAAAATCATTCCTTTTGCTGATAATTTTTTTATTGCAGAAAAAGTCATCGCTAGCAACATTCCTAAATCCAGTCCCTGCCCTGAAAGCACAGAGTGTTTTGTACCATGTCAAGTACCTTTTCCTCTATGTAAAATAGGATGAATTTTTACATTGAATAGAACAAAGTAGAGACATACACCCAGATAAGCCTGAATTACAATGACAGGAGATTGGGAACTTCAAAATATTTCCCAGCCAAATACACCGATCCCTTCTGGGGCTTAGCAATGAGCACAGCTACAAAGACAAGAGAAGACAGAAGGAGGAACAGCCACCAACTCATAGAATGGCTATGATCCTCTTTCCCATAAATTATTCAGATAAGAAAGATGTACATTAAAATTAATCATATGATTCTGAATTGCTTCTTGACATCTATAATGAAACAGCTTCACTTAGCACAAACAGATAAAGAGACTAAGATAAGAAATCATTTTAAAGTACAAAGGAGAAAAGCAATATTTTAGCTATATGGCTAATTATTGATTTACAGCAGAGGAGTATTTTCAGTCACCTAAAACAGAACGTTTTCTGTTTAAAGCAGGAATCTGTCGGATAATCAACCAAGATTTAAGTCCAAGTGTTTGCATCCAACACCAACTCAGAAACCACCTTCCCAGTCACCATCACCATGGCAGGGATGAAGGGAGGCCTCTTGCATGTGTGTATCTCTTACGTCAGGACCAATTTATATATCTGCGTATACCAACAAGGAAAAATAATTGCTATGACTTTTGCTAGAGCAAAGTTGTTGGGCTTTGTATTGGAATTGAATCTGAAGATTTTTCTTTTTGTACTTGGTAGTACTTCAATATCTTTATGTTCATTTCCTCTATATGGAATAAATGTGCATCTAGAGAAATTTACAGGCCCTTCATACATTTAACTGTCACTGATCTGTTCATTTGTTGTCAGCTACCATATTTTAAATAGCCACCTTTAGAGTTTTCCCTGCCATGATTCACAATTGCAGTAGAAGACACTAAAATGTTCTCTTCCCAGGGAAACTGTTAGAAGGGCACACATCCCACTGTTGGCTAAGTATCTGGAACTGCAAAAACAACGAGTCTGTCTACACTGTCATATAGATATGATATATGGCTTACTTATGGCACAGCATGGATTGGGGGGGGGGAAGCCAAATCCCTCATCTGCAAGTGTTTCTACTCAGAAAAATCCATCCTTCTCCTTTAAGAGTTGTTGCACACTTTTCTGACCCAGTGGTACAATATGCATTCTTTTTTTTGTCACACTCATTGTTCAGGCAGGAGATTGTTCAAAGTCTCAACTTCCAGCAACTTCAGCTTTCAACACTGTGGCTACAGAATGAGGGAAGGGATGTAGGAAGGGAAGGGGAGTGAGAAAACAGAACAGCATTAACAGAGGGAGATATGGCTGATGCTTAATAAATTAATTCACTTCCCCAGCCTCTCCACAGATGATCAGGGTAAATATTTAATCAACAGCTGATTGGGCTACAAGGGGTTGTTCGCTGTTCGGATGCGAGAAGCACATGAAATAGCATGTTGCTCCTCACTTCCCAGCAGACCCTTTGTAGCCCGAAACAGCCAGTCTAAACAGACCCAAAGTTGCCCTTCCATGTTTTTCATTCATTTGGACCCAGGAGATAGATGTGCTTATGGAAGGTAGGGGAAGAGATTTTTAATGAATCCTCCAGGTCACAAAAAATGGGTTCTAGAGAGTCTGTCTGAAGAGGAGATTGGTGAAGTTTGTTTCTCTCCTTTCCATCAACAATGGCTTTCACTAAATCAGAGGCGGGTCTTTGTCGCGGTGCTGTCAGCAGCTTCTGGGAACAGCTCCTGGGAAAAGCTGAAACCGCCGGTCTGGGGTCCCTCTAGAAATGGGGGATCAAAGGGGATACCAGGAGAGGTCTCTCTGAAGCAGTTGGTGAGCAACAGAAGGAAGAAGATTGGGCAGCAACCCGGTATTTCTTCCCTCTGAAAATTCACCCGAGCACAAATTGGATGTGGAAGCCATTTTGGCAGTGAGCTGTGAGCAAACCCCCCCCCCCCAAGGAGAGGAGAATAAGCAATACGGTGTTGAAAATATACAAGAACAAAGTAAGTCAAAGCCTTTGATTTATGAACAACTCCATTAAGCTGAAAAAGAAATTAGAGTGAAAATATTTGGCTGAAAGAAGATAAGGAGCAGTGAGTTTTGCTTACCAGCCTGCTTCTTCAAAACAAAACTGATTCTTAAACAGCAGGCTGGTTCAAGGCCGAAAGAAAGACAGTGAGACAGAAAAAAATATTTCTGGAAAAAATCCCAGAGTGAAATAACACTGGACAGGCTTTAAGAGATTGAAATTTTATGAATGCTGTTTAGCCTGGGCCTTTCTCTCTAGACTGTGTGGGACTCTGACAACAGAATCTTATTGGGTTTTTGGAGAAAAAGGAATAAGCTTTTGGAAGCAAGAAAACGGACTGTAAATCATCATTGAGATGACGTAGGTGACTGGACTGAGGAGCTAGGAAAACCAGCACTGGAGTTTTTTTCTTTTATTGAATTTTTGGATTAATGGAAAGAACATTAGATAGATTACAAAGAGGTCTACTGAAGAGACTGACCCCCTGTGTTTGCTGTTTAGTCTGGATTTTTTTGGCTGGACTGTGTGGGACTCTGATAATATTGCCACGGTTGTATTTTAAATTGTTGGGCTAAAAGTTCATTTATATATTATAATATCTGTGTAAGGATGGAAGGAAGAACCTAGGGGAGGTTTATGATTGTGGGTTTGGTTTTTTGATAAAATAGTGGAAACTTTGGAAAGATATTTGAGGGTTGGTCATTTTGGTCAAGGTTATATATTATTTATACAGACCCTACTCATTGGAAAGATTGAAATGGCCTCCGAGAAATCAAAATATCAAATGTTGGGGACTTTGTCTGCCCAATCTCAAAATTTGGGAATAGTGGCACAAAAATCAGATAAAGAATGGCAGGCTACTATGAAAAAAAATAACAGCAGGATTTCAGCAAGTTAATAAGCGTCTCAGCCAGATAGAAGATCTGATGAAAGAGAAGTTATCAGATGTTAATTGAAACTGTACTAACTCCAGAACTGCTTTTATTGAGTACGGTACCAAGTAACATAGATGAGATAAAAAGTTACCCAGTGAGCTATTTAGCTACTACAGTCAGAAAATGTTATGCTAAAAATTGGACTACTGTCCTGGATTCATCCTTCTCTTTCAAAAATTGGAAGAAAGCAGAGCTACGGAAACAAGAGGAGCTTACTGAGAAAATATGGAAAGCGACAGAAATGGATACTCTTTCAGGCGTGCTGAATGACTGTCTAAATCAAAAGGAAATTGAACGATGGGGTGTATTTTACAGATGACCTCAGTTCCCTGATAATATTGGAGTAACTTAGATTTGAAGTAAAACATAACTGTAAGTTGATAGCTGGAGGGTAATCAAATAGTAAAAAAACTAGAAAGTTGATTCGTTATTGAAATATGAATAGATTGGATGACTGCATACTATGTGTTCTCCTGTCCCTCTAATTTTTTCCCTTTCCCCCCCACTTCTTTTTACCTTTTGTATTCCCTACCCTATTCCTAGTAGTTAAAACATAAATATTATTTTTTTAAAAAAACAATGGCTTTCACTAAATCAAGAGCCCTTCTGGCATGCGTGATTTGTGGACCAGGATGGGGGTTGCCTTACTCCAAAATATCAGGTAGGTACCCCCAGTCTACAATCTGTTATTATCTTCTGGAATAAGATGAGGAACAATTGGTGCAGTTAAAGAAACCCACATTTTCTAATGATGTGTTCTAGGATATTTAGGTCTCTAGAACAGAATCATTAACAAAAATATAAAATAATACAAATTCCATTCTTCTGCTTCTAGAGCATGATTGAATTACTGCATAGAGTTCTAGAGAGAAGAGAATCAGCTGCATGAGAGAAGGGGGAATTCATTTGGTTTGCATTTTAATAAGAACTTAATTAGTTTGCACTTCCTGAATCAACTGAAATATAATCATCCCTTTATATCTGCACTTTCCTGCATGTTGTGAAGTGGTTTTCCAATAAAAAATGCATGCAAACTGAATACATTCATGACAATAACATGAAAAATGAATTAATTTAAGGAAAAATTGCTGGCAAGGGTGCATACTAAACCAAATTGCATGGAAAATGTGTACACCAGTAGAAATGCTTATGAAATTTGATGTAGTTTGTCTAAAGAAAGTATTGTAAACCGATGCAGAAAAGGGAACAAATGAGCTGAAGATTAGGAAAAAGAGTGAGAATGACATAGACGGTGTTGTACAAACCTTGATGAAAGCTGTGTCTATAGGGCAGAGAGATATTCCACTTAATAAGTAAATAATTGCCTTCTATATGTTTTCTAGTCTCACAATGTAAAATTGCCTAGAAATGGAAAAATTGTGAGAAATTCTGGCCCAGTAATTAAACCAGGTTGTTGTTAGACTCCATATTCTGAACTGTGGTGCTGCCCTGGTAGAAACTCTGTTCAATTTGTGTTTCTTATGTAATAAATTATTTCATTACCTTAAGCACTTCAAGCCTTACAGGCAGTACAAGATTATAGGGTGTGTGTACAGCCAGAAAGAATCATAGCAGCAAGATCAACCTCTGTGTGAGAAAATGACAATATCATTCAAAAGAGAAGACATTTCTTAGAAGAATAATTGAAACTAATTAGAAAACCTCCAGTTGTGCTTTTATTGGGAAGACAGTGGCATTAGATTTAATTATAAGAGGTCCCAGGTGAACCATAAGTATAATAAAGAATATCTTTTATTAAGGCAATCAGTATATACAATTGATGCTTACTATTATTAGAATATTCAACTACACATTTCCTTTGTATTAAAAAGAAGTTTAATGGTGGCAATTGCAAGGCTAATTTTCAGTGAGTGACAGAACAATCATTGGAATGAATTATAGATACAAAAATGAAGCTTTATTTGCATTTTTGCATACCTAGCCAGATTTTATAAAGTAAAATAGGTTCAAGAAGTATTGCAAGCTCCTTTGCCAGCAAAGGTTGTTGTAAACCACAACCCACTTAAAATTAATAGCAATAATTAAATATATATAATAATTAAATATATAATTAAATATATTTTGACATCTTGTATTATATATGTTATACTGTATGCTGTTTTAATGTGTTTTAACTTATGTAAGCCGCCCCGAGTAGACGTTGTCTAGAGAGGCGGGGTAAAAATCGAATAAAATAAATAAATAAATAAATAAATATGTATTACAAATTCCAGTACAAATCAAGTCCATTGAAAGTATAAAACCCAAATGAAGAGCCTCATTGGCACTATATCCTTGATTTCCATCTAGCAAAGTTCTCATTGTTAATATGTCACTTATGTCATCAGCAGAGACAATATTCCAGATTGGTGTTGTCTTAGCGCCATAATTGCTAGTTTGGATGTTCTACTGTTATTTGGAGCAGGAGGTCAAATTTGGAACATGGGTGCATGGAATTTTTTGTTATTGGCAAGAAATGATGAACACATCTGAAATGAAGCTGACATTTTTATGAGGAAGTTCTACTAAAAACTAGAGGATATAGGGTAGGTGTAATTAATTGATTTCATTCATGTCAGTGGCCCTTTGTTGCATCTCTTTACCACTTGCTTTTACAGCTTCATGGAAATGTTGTCATATTATATTGCAACCTTTTACTATTAGAAAAAGATAAAGCCCAACACCATCACTGTTGAAATATTCGCTATCTGCACAGGAGCCCACCCTTTTTCATTTCCTGCTGTTTGAGGTTTTGGAGCTGGCTGCTAAGCAAAGGCCTTCAGTTTTGGGTTCTCTTGGTGCTAGAAGATGTCCTTCTAGCACCACATTTTCCAATTACAGTGGTGCCTCGCATAGCGAGGTTAATCCGTTCCGGATTAACCTTCGCTATGTGAAAACTTCGTTAAACGGAAAGCAAAAAGCCATTGGAACGCATTAAACTTAGTTTAATGCGTTCCAATGGCTTCCGTACTCACCGTTCAGCGAAGTTCCTCCATACCGCCGCCATTTTTGCGCCCTCGGTAAGCGGGGCGCGAAACTGGTGGCCATTTTGGAACCGCCGATCAGCTGGGAGGCGGGCTCTTGCAAGGAGGGAGCCACCTCCCTCCTCTGGAAGAGCCCGCTGCCCAGCTGGGTAGAAACGCCGGCCGGCTCTTGCGACGGAGAGCAGGGACCTCCACCTCCCTCTTTCGCAAGAGCCGGCCGGCGTTTCTACCCATCCTGGGCTTGGATCTGCCCCGTGCTCGGCTGAGCGCGGGGCGGATCCAAGCTGCGGCAGCGGCGGCAGGGTGTGGGGGGGTGTCAGGACCCCCCTACCCTGCCCCAGCCGCCGGGAGCTGACCCACACCGTCTATTCCAGTCATGCTAGCATGACTGGGATAGGCAGCACGGGGCGGATCCAAGCGGCGAGCCGACCCGCGCCGCCTATCCCAGTCATGCTAGCATGACTGGGATAGGCAGCGCGGGGTGGATCCAAGCGGCGGCGGTGGCGGCAGGGTGGGGGGGAGTGTCAGGACTCCCCTACCCTGCCCCAGCCGCCGGGAGCCGACCCGCGCCGCCTATCCCAGTCATGCTAGCATGACTGGGATAGGCAGCGCGCGGTGACTTCAAGCGGCGGCGGCGGCAGGGTGTGTGTGTTCCGGACGGCTTCCAGTGCTTTGCCTGGAAGCCTTCCGGATCCACCCTACCCTGCCCCCGCCGCCTCTGAGAGCCTTCCGAGCTCTCAAAGGGGTTCTCTCCAATGTCGGAGGGGGGCCCTTTGAGAGCTGGGAAGGCAAAATGTCGGCAGTCCGGTGGTGGCTTCGGGGTCCTTCCAAGGCCGCCGCCCACTGCCGACATTTTCCCCCAGCTGAGCTGCGGGAGCGGTCCTTCAGAGGCTCCCGCTGGTCAGATGGGGGAAAATGGTTGCCTATGGGGACAAATCGCAAAGCGATTTGTCCCCATAGGCAACATCGTAATGCGATCGCAAATGCGATCGCAAAATCCGCATCGGTATGCGGATTAATCGTTAAACGGTGCACTCGTTAAGCGAGGCACCACTGTAGTTTCAATGTAATTATTATTATTATTATTTTACTTTTATGCTTCTTTTTCTTTCTTTTGGGTAGTTTTATTATGCATTTTGCTTGTTTTTATGTATTGGTTTTGTACTGATGGGGAGAGCATGATATGAATTTGAATACAGAACACTAAACAGTAAATTTTCTAATCTCTATAGAAAAGAGCCTGCTTGATTAACAATGGAGTCAGTCTGGAAGCTGCCCTGACATGATTAAGCATTGGGATTTGATGAGTCTCCTTTACCAAACTACATCCAAATTAACTGTCTTGTTATGCATTCTCTAGGCTTTGAAAGTTTGCTAATTTTTCAATTTATGATTGCTTGCAGATTTGTAGAAAATGTGCATGTGTGCACGCGTATGCTATAATTTTTATAGGGCCAGAAGATATGATGCCCAATTTTATCAATGTATTCTGCATTCTAGAAAAATCAGTTTTCTGATCTACTTGCTATTGAGTATAAAATATATATTTTTAAAGATGGAAGAGAATTGAAATCTTCATGATGAAATGGATGATCAAAACTAGAAAAACAGCCACCCTTGCTTGTGACAAGCTGCAAAGATGTGAGAGGCTCTCCAGCATCTATTAAAGGGCCTCTCAGCTCATACATGGAGGAAGGATGTCTTTCTGAAGGAACTTCTCTTATTGCCTGCAAAAAAACTAGGGAGGATGTCTAGAAATTGTCTTCCACGCCGCTTTATCTATTCTCACTAAAGAGAATATGAACCTTTCTTCAGGATCACCGAAAGCATGTCACAAATTGTGTGATGATTCCACAAGTGAGTTGAGCTTATTGTATCTAGCTGAAAGAGGTACAGGAAAGGAGGGGGTGGAGAGGGGAAAGCTAAAACAAGAAGCTGACATGCACAAGGCAACTAGGAAGTGAAAAATATTGGTATCTGAGTAAAAAGAGAAGAGAAGAAATTGGAAGTACTGCAGGTGAAAATCGGCCACGGCCAATGGGATTCAGAAATAAAAGGGGACAACAACAACAACAAAACTGCTCCTCATGTCATAGAAGAGCAAACAAGTGAAATATAGGACCAACAACAAACGTAAAGCAAAAAATAAAAATTCTGACCTGCGTGGAGTGAAATTTGTCATATATGAAGCATTTTGGGAGTGCCCATCAGAAGGGACTTCCTGCACGAAAAGGCAGATGAATTGATCAGAAACTTAACAACAATAACAACTACTACTACAAATACTGTGTTGCCCAAAAAATAAGACAGGGTCTTATATTAATTTTTTTCCAAAAATGCATTAGGGTTTATTTTCAGGGAATGTTTTATTTTCCTATTTACAACAATCTACATTTATTCAAATACAGTCATGTCATCGTCTTCTGGTTGCTACACAATGGTGGAGGGCAGGGTTTCATTTAACTGGGGCTTATTTTGGGGGTAGGGCTTATATTATGAGCATCCTGAAAAATCATACTAGGGCTTATTTTCAGGTTAGGTCTTATTTTCATCGCATTCCAATGCATTTCAATGGGAAATGGTGCTTCGATTTATGACCATTTCGAGTCTTCTTCTGGAACGGATTATGGTCGTAAATTGAGGCACCACTGTATATATAATTTGGGCAGCCCCCATTTTTAGAATTGCCTTGTAGAATGTTGATTTGCTTTGTCTGCACAATAGGATCACTGAACTCCCATGCAATGATAATAATTTTGAAAATTCCAGTATTCCAGTAATCCAGCATTAGGTCAAGAAAAGTCCTCCCTGAAGTTAATTTAAAAGCCCAGGTCATCCCTCTACACCGTACATCTACTGTGTTAAAGTAAATACAGTACCATTTTGCTTACTTAGCAATTTTTTTTCTCTGAGGAAGTAATGATTAGTGCAAGGCTATTTTGCTTTGGTCAATGGCATAATTGCATTACAAGCAAAGATCATCTTAATGCTCTCAGCATTACAGTGCATGATGTTATTGAAATCTAACAAAGAGATACCATAATTTTACAAAGTTGACTCAGTTGAAAACATGTGATATGGCATTATCATATTTCTTCTCTGTAAGATAATTACAAATAGCTTACTGCTTAGCTTCAGGTCAAATAAATATTAATTATTATGAGGAGAAATTATTAGCTGAAGATTGAGTAAGGGAAAACTGAACATTAAAGTTACCTCAGGGAACATTAAACTGTGAATATATGTATTATCAAATTGCACATATTCCGAACAGTTTATCTGTGTTAATATAGAGAACTTAAGTTTGTCTCTCTCTCTCTCTGGCAGTCACGCCAAATTAAATTGGCAAATACTCTCTATTCCATTGGGGCACTGAGTGCATCCAGTAGTAAAGACTGGTCTAGAAGGATGGTTTTTCATGGGGAATATAGTCTCATCTAACACTACAAAGCAATGTAGACGAACCACCCACCTTTCTGGTCTGGGCAGAATATCAGCTTATGGGCCCTCTTCCAGCCCATTACCATGGTCAAAGACTGCTACTCCCTTACCTAAATTATTTGGAAACAATATGTACAACCCAGACTGATGACACCTTATTCCACATCTAGATATATAAATATTTATAGATGGATGACTGCAGAATCAAAACAGAATGCATGTATGTTCAGATATCATACTGCATAAATAAGGATAAATGAACCACAAGCCTTATTTCTTTCTGTCATATCCCACATGACTCACATTCTTTTGTAGGGTGTGATGTAATTCCTTAGTTGTTCTTTTATTTTAGGGAAGCTTAATGATTTTTCTGTTTCCTGATACAGTGGTGCCTCAACTTATGAACATCCCTATTCACAACCATTTCGAGTTAGGACCAGCTCCGGCCAGAAAATTTTGCTTCTACTTGCAACCAGAGCTTCCACTTATGAATAGAAAAAGGCAGGGAAAAAAGACGGTGCTAACTGCAGGTGGCGAAGAGGCTGCTTCTTTGTAGCTCTTTCTCCCCAGCAGTTAGAGAGTGTGTGATTGGAGGAGGTTTGGGACTGCCTTGCTTCTGCTTCTGAGTTTGTGTGTGTGTGTGTGTTTGCAGGGAGGCTTCAGGCTGCCTGGTAAGGTAAGGTGCTGTTTTCTGCTTTTTAAAAACAGTTCTGGGTATTTTTGCAGCGTGGTTTTGGGCTGGGGGGGTTATGTTTCTGTGCTGTGATGGGTTGGGGGGATTGTTTGTTTTTTTGGGTCCCCCCATTTCTGATGGGTATTGGGGGGCATGGTTGCTTTTTGGAGTGTTTCCCCCCCACTTCCGATGGATCTTGCATGCTTCCCTTGCTTTTTCCTTTGTTTTCTTTGCATTTCTGACCTGGTCCCTTTGTTCTCTGTGCATTTGTGATCTGCTCCATTTGTTTTCTGTGCATTTCTAATGGGTCTTGCACGCTTGATTGCTTCCCCCCCTTCGGCCAGAAGAGATTAATCGTGTTTCCAATTAGTCTTGCAGTGTTTTTTTCCCCCTTTGGCCAGATTGGATTAATTGCATTCCAACGGGAAATGGTGCTTTGACCTACGACCATTTTGAGTACATCCATCTTCTGGAACGGATTATGGTCATAAGTCGAGGCACCACTGTACTGTTTGGTATGAACATCCATTTTACACTCATTCTCACAGTTAGTTCCAGTTTTCATCCAGGAGGAGCACAAATAACTATACAAAATGTTCAAGGAATTCTAGTAGAGTTCTTTTAAATAATCTCTTTCTTTATACTGCTCATTCTGTTTACCTATTTGCCTTCTGTCTTGTCTTGCAATGATTTTAATAACCTTCTTATAATAAGTTCTCTTTTTCAAATATTAACAGAGTGCAGAGCAGTTCAGTTTCAGATATTCAGTGTTCCTTTACTCACACTTATCAACAATAATCTAATAATTACTACAGGAGCTCAGCTGTACATGCACTGTACAAACATTTTAAAGAGTATATTTGTTTCAGAAGTAGAAATTAATGTGCATTTCTTCTTTTGCATGACCACAATAAAATCTACTAGTAACTCCAATGTGAGTAAATGAAATTATCTTATTTGGAAATGATTCTAGCCAGTTTTTGCTGTAATATTGGAGATTTAATATTCTAAAGTTCAGCCTGTATGCAGCAGCTCTGGGCCACCACCAGCACCATATTATTGTCAGCATCACCTTTATACTGCTTTCCATATCTACTGATATCTCAGAGCAATGTATTAGCCAATATAGAAATATTAAACTGATTAAAATATAAAAAGTAAATACAAAACAAACTGGACATGAAATTCTATTTCAAAATACTGAAATACTGGACAACACCAGCAATCATTACATCAGACTGCACAGGGAAGCCATTGAAATCTACAAGCACCAGCAGAACTTCAAAAAAAAAAAAAAAAAAAAAGAGGAAAGTGTGAAGCTCAACAAAACTTGGCTCCCAACTCTCAAAAATATAGCGTGCAAAAGGTCAATGAACTCTACCCAGCCACAAGGACAGGGGATTACTACACACAAAAGACCAGCTAATGACACCCATCAACCACAGTGACAGATAATCTCTTCTCCTTATCACAACAATACACCCACAACAAGACACACAAATCACCAAGCCAACTACACCTGAGCACAGAGTGCTGTCCTCTGAAGATGCCGGCCACAGAGACTGGTGAAACGTTAGGAAGAACAACCTTCAGAACACGGCCAATGAGCCTGAAAAACCCACAACAACCAGTAAATACAAAACATTAAATAAATCATGAATTGAAACCATAATCTATTAAATTCTGTAAAATTAGACACTCATAAACCAGCCATGAAACTAGGCAACAACTTAATTTACTTTATAAAATAATTATAAATAATATAAGTATATTATTAGAGTTTGGTCATAGACCATATTGACTGAGAGTAACATTTCGAAGTTGTGATTTTATGTAACACATAATTAAAATGGAATTTAGTAGCAAAACTACATGTGGTGATAGCTACTAACCACACTGAACACATCCACCCTATATATGCATTCTGTTCCATTTATGTGTGCCACAGGTGTATGAATGGAAGAAGAAAGTGTTAACAACAATTAATGGGATTAAGTTCATCAATCGTTAAAATAAATGGCTGCCACATTTTTAGAACTGCTTTGTAGGGTGTTGTTTTGCTCTACTGCACACTACCAAAGTTGCAACTCTTATGAGCCTTTAATTTAACCCAATAGATTTGTCTACATAAATTCTATAAGATACCACGCAACACCACTGGAAAATGTCTGTTAGAAAATAACTTTTTGCTGGTTTCATTCCGCATTAGCTTCAAACTAGAGCTCTAAAAGCGATATCTTGCTTTGTGTTAGCCAGGGTTCTGTTCTTGTTGTTCATTGTAACAATCATTAAAAATACAGGCTAAGACAATATGTTTACAAGGACATCCCAAAAGACATAAGAAATGTACAAGAGCACGACCAACTAAGCAAGCTTCAAGAAAAACACTCTTTTTACCAGGCATATGTAAAAAGTAAGCAAGAAAAAGGGAAATGGGAAGCGCAAGTCAAGCTCTTGTTTGAGGCCGTATTGAAATGGATGCAGGTGAATGTCTGAGGCTGAACCTAGACAAGATAGAGGTCCGGAAGGGTGGGTGGCCCTGATGCTACTGGTTTGGGGAACTCTCTCTCTTTTGGGGGGGGTGACTCTCACCAAAGAAGTCTGGGGATCTATCTTGACCCAACGCTTACCATGAAGACCCAGGTAGTGTCAGTGGTCCATGCCACCTATTTCCATCTTTGGTGGGTTGCCCAGCTCTGTTCCTATCTTGATGTGGGGGCCCTCACCACTCTGGTCGATATGCTTGTAGTCTCGAGATTAGACTACTGTAATGCGCTCTACTGATGCTTTTGAATTGTGGTGTTGGATGAGGCTCTTGAGAGTCCCCTGGACTGCAAGGAGAACAAACCTATCCATTCTAAAGAAAATCAACCCTGAATGCTCACTGGAAGGACAGATCCTGAAGCTGAGGCTCCAATACTTTGGCCATCTCATGAGAAGAGAAGACTCCCTGGAAAAGACCCTGATGTTTGGAAAGAGTGAAGCCAAGAGGAGAAGGGGACGACAGAAGATGAGATGGTTGGACAGTGTCATTGACTGGGAGGCAGTGGAAGACAGGAGGGCCTAGCATGCTCTGGTCCATGGGGTCATGAAGAGTCGGACATGACTAAATGACTAAACAACAATGCACTCTATGTGGGGCTACCTTTAATGTGGAAGCTTCAAATGGTGCAGAACATGGTGGCCAGACTTCTTACTGGGGTGAAGAACATCAACATATCTCCCCTGCTCTGGGTGCCCTGCATTGGCTGCTAGTTCATTTCCGCATTGATTACAAAGTACTAATGATGACATATAAAGCCCTAAACGGTTTAGGACCTCAATATCTGACAGAACACCTCCTCCCATCTAGATCTACCCTAATCACTCTCTTTAGTCAAGATGGGTGGCTGAGGGGCCTAATGCGGAGGGAGGCCCAAAGAGAAAGAACAAGAAAGCAGGCATTATCGGCAGTGATCCCTCACCTCTGGATCTCCCCCCAGAAATTTGTCTGGCTCCCTTGCTTGGTGTTTTAAAGAGCCAACTCAAGACCTGGCTCTTTAGGCATTTCTTCCCTCCTTTCAATGTCTAATTTATTTGTTATTTTCAATTGTATTAATGTTGTTGTTTTATTTTTTAAATTATTCTTGAATGTTGTTAGCTGCCCAGAATAGACTTCGGTCTAGATGGGCGGGATATAAATTAATTAATTAAATAAATAAATTTAGTAAAACTGCAGTAATTCCCATAATATCCCACCAGATGCCAATTTCAAGGTAGACCTTAATTTAAAGCAGTATTTCATTTTTCATTTACATTGCAGGTGACTTCTCATTACCACTCTAAGCATCTAATCAAAGACATTGCTCTTGCCACTAATAACTTTCAAGTTATTTTGTTTTTTCCCCTCAAGCAATGTTATTATTTGTGCTTGAATTATAAATGATCTGTCTTCCTGCAGCATCTAGTTTTATGTTGTCTGCTAGAATCTGATAATTAAAAGAGGTCTGAGAACATTGTCACTGTTCCCCTGCTCCATGACTCATCCAAACTAAACATTTATTTGCTGTATTTATCATATTAAAGGATCAGCTAATTTAGACAGCAGTCTCCTAACTGTCAGTAGGCTCAGATGAACCCAATGAAACTTGCTTCCAAGTGAACATGCACTGGATCATGGTGCTAATGTTGCAAGGTCTCAATGTCTCAACAAAATGTGGATCCACACTAGGACTGGCATTAGCATTTGGTATCTTTTGGAATTTACCAGAGACTTTTGTAGAACCTGTTGCCATTCTCTGCCTTGTGTTTTTGGCCAGGAACTTCAGTGGCCTGCAGGTGGCTGGTTCCAGATGACATTTAAATTTCTCAAAGCGTTGAAATTTAAATATTCCGACAACATGAAGAGGAATATTTATTTATTTATTTATTTATTTATTTATTTATTTATTTATTTATTTATTTATTTATTTATTTATTTATTTATTTATTTATTTATTTATTTATTTATTTATTTATTTATTTATTTATTTAACTTATATGCCGCCCACACTACCCGAAGGTCTCTGGGCGGCTTACAGCAAGTTTATAAGAAGCTTCCTTATAAATTGGTTCACCTAGCCCAGTATCGTCAACGCTGACTAGCAGGATTCTTTTCCAAGTCAACCTAGAGATCGCAGGTATACTCGGAGTCCCTCACCTAAGTACTAACCAAGCCTAAGCCTACTTAGTTTCCAATATCAGACAGAATTTGGAGGGTAGAGTAATACACCAATTATGTACAACAAAAGCAATGATACAATGTATTATTAGGATAGCAATTTATCGGATGTGTACGCAATGTCCTCACTTTGCAGAAGCTCTGTTATCTTATATAACAACATACACTGGTGCCTCAATTTACAACCTTAATCCTTTCCAGAAGATGGGCGTAACTCGAAATGGTCGTAAATCGAAGCACCATTTCCCATTAATCCATTCCAGCCAGAAAAACAAAGAAACAAAAAATAAAACACTGCAAGCCCCATAGGAACGCCCTGGGCTGAGAAACAAACACACCAAAACAAACAAACACAAAAAACACAGCCAGCCCCAGTGGAACACTATGGGGTTGAGAAAAAACACAAAACTCTCTCTCTCTCTCTCTCTCTCTCTCTCTCTCACACACACACACACACACACACACACACACACACACACACAGCCCCAGCGGAACGTGATGGGGCTGGGAAAAAACCACAAGCCCCCCCAGCCAGCCCCAGCAGAACACCATGGGGCTTGGAAAATACACACAGCCCTTCCCCACACACAACCAGCCCCAGCGGAACACCATGGGGATGGGGAAAAAAAACACAAAACTCCCCCACACACACACAGCCATCCCCAGCGGAAAGCCACGGGGCTGGGGGAAAAACCACAAAAAACACACACCATGCCACACATAGCCAGCCCCAGCAGAACCACCATGGGGCTGGGGGAAAAACACAAATCCACGCACACACAGTCAGCCCTAGCGGAACACTATGGGGCTGGGGGGAAAACACAACCCACCCCACAGCTAGCCCCAGCAGAACGCCATGGGGCTGGGGAAAAGAAATACAAAAAAAACCCCCACACACATCCAGTCCCAGCGGCACACTATGAGCCTGGGAAAAAACAAAAGCCCCCCACACAGCCAGCCCCAGTGGAATGCCATGGGGCTGGAGGGAAAAAACTACAAAACACCCCCGTCCACAAATACAGCCAGTCCGAACCTGATGGGGCTGGGGAAAAAAACAAACCAAAACACAAAAAAATATCACAGCACAGAAACATAACCCCCCAAACCCAAACCCACCCTGCAAAACAAAATACCGGCCGCAAGTCGAAGCAAAATGTCCAGCCAGAGTTGGTCGCAACTTGAAATGGTCATAAGTGGGGACATTCATAAGTCAAGGCACCACTGTAATCCCTACATATCTGTATGCTTATTGTGCCTATATTTCTGTCCATCTTATAGAGCATTTTTGCTGAGAAGTAGAGGTGCTATCAAAAAGAATCCAGAGGAAGTATTAAAAAAATGACAACTTTTCCTTCCAAACAAGCTCACTAACTGTTCTTTAACATCAGCATCAGCCTTTGTGATAACATAATTGTTACCAATTACCACTTTCATTTCAGACATATTTGCATGCCCACTATTCAGGGGGAAACTGGAAGCATAAAGAGATGAATGCCTGTATGGAAGTATGCAAAAGCCAGCATAGCTCCAAGACAGAGCAGAGACTGCACAGAAATAGAAAGACATTATGAGACAGAAAAAGGCAGAAAATAGTGGTTTAGGAAAAAGTCGGCTGAAACCAGTTAGAAAGGAAAGATGTACGTTTACAATGTTTATTATGCATTATGAAAAATAAAGATTCAATTCTTCAAAACAGTTCCAATTTATGAATGTGGGATATTGTGTTTATATCTCTCTCACGCAGCAATAATGCAGACAAAGACATACACAGATTTCAAAAATGTGCATAACTAAAATGTATGCATTCTGAAAATGCACACAGACATTGGCCACAGTACAATTTTTTTAAAAAATAAAAGCATCCAAGTATGGAGACATTTCCATGTGGTTAAAAAGAGGTTGTGCAACCTTGAAGGCAACAGGGATGGAAGAAAGGTTCCAGTGGAAAAGCTAGGAAATGCAATGAGAATGAAGCTGACAGCTTTTTCATTTCAGGCCACACACTAAGCATAGCCTGCTTGCGTGATTACAATCACACATGTGTACATTTCCACCATTTAGTGGGAACTAGAGATCGGCACTTACCACTCTTCAGTCCTTTGGCGCACTTTGGCAATTCCATGCCCCATCTCCTCCTACAGGTGCCCCATCAGAAGCAGTGCCAGCTCTGCCCTGCCTCCTCTTAGTGAGCACCTATGGGCCTGATTTGCCGAATCATGGTAAGTGCCCATCTCTAGTGGGAACCCTTGTAAGCTTTCCAATAAGAATACCTCATTTACAATGACAGTGTAGCAGCAGGTTTGAGAAAGCTGGATTTCGGCTTTGAATTATAGCAATGAGTGCTCTAAATGTGCTAGACATATAAAGTAATTTTATTGCATATTAAGAATTACAGCTAGGTAGCCTTTCTGATACAATTGATTTATGACTCCCTGAAATTTAATTAACAGATCTGTAGTGCTTTTGCAATAGTCTGAGACCATCATATTCAGCACATTGTTATAGAAGATGATGTATGTGGTGCACACTTTGCTAAAGGACATATATTTGTTGGCTTTCCCAGAAGAACATTTGATTGGGAAGAGAAGGAAGAACATAGCTTGAAAATGAAAGGTCCCCTCCTGGCATAACTGGCTGAGGATAGTTTCTTAGGCTGCCAGAGGGCCATGAAATGTCTGACAGAGAGAAATAAGGGTTGTCAGATCTTGGTTGAACCATCAAATAAAACTGAAGGCCATACTTGCTTCAGTTCAGAGGCATTTATCAGCTCAACAAGGTTATAGAGACTGAAATGCAATTCTCCATCTTCTGCTTCTTCTCCTTCTGTCTATGGGGAAAACAGCCTCTCAGCAGCGTGACTCAAGACCACTCATTTCTGCACTGACAAGGGATTTTAAAGGAAAATGAAAAATAATCCAGAAGGATTTTTGGCAGCGTTATCTTAAATACTGATAATATTGCTTCTATGGAGAGCCAGGCACAGGAACCAGTTATAATTTGTTACTGAAGTACTGAGTGCTTGACACAGAAAGACAGGGCAACAATTTTAAGCAAAGGCATGAATCCATACAACGATAACGTAATAGTAATAATATATTTTGGGCCTTCAGCTCTATGACACCCCAAGTGCTTGACAAATTGCATGGCTCTATGAGGGAAGGAATCCTTCTTTACTATCCTTGAAGTGCTTCTATTTTTTCAGAGCAAATATCTACATGCTGTGGTCTGCTTTTTAAAACATTGATTTTTGTGACAGGATTAACATCTAAGGTGGCCCTGAGACAAATAAGAAAGTTTTGTGTGGCAGCCAGGGAAATTGTGTTCAGCAAGGGGAGTGTACTCATGCTTTGAGCTGTCTGATCTGGCCATGATGACATATGCCTGTTTGGATTGCTGCAGCATGCTGTACATGGGACTGCCTTGAAGAGTGTTCAGAAATTTTAACAGGTTCATAATGCTTCAGCTAGACTTTTGAGTGATGCTGGTCATAGGAAGCATGTAAGTTACTTATTACAATAGCTTCACTCACTGCCAGCCTATTTCCAGGCCCAAGTCAAAGTGCTGGTTATTACTCATAAAGCCCTAAACAGCTTGGTTCCAAACTAGAGATGGGGACGAATATAAAAACGGATCGGTTTTTCTGACGTATATAGCTGATTTGTTACATATTCATCGATCGGTATTTGTGGGTTCCAAAGATGCTCACAAATATGAAGGGATGAATATTTACCCATTTTTATTTGTCCTTCAAATTAAAAACAAAAAAAAACCATTCTGCCTACTGGCCACTGATCAGCTGGCTGGCAGCAGAAAGGCAGCCACCACCCCACATAGCCAACCAACACCACAGCCTACCCCACCCCTTCCTTTCCCTACCTTATGCACCACCCCACCCCCACCGACATCCTCTTACCTTAATTGCTGCTGCCGAGGTCTTATGGCCTTGCAGCCATGCATGTAAAAATGAAGACTGGCTGCCCTTTTCAAAGATGGTGGCTGCAGCTTCATTTAGGGTAGGGAAGCTGCAGCTACCATCTTTACAAAGGGCGGCCTGGATTCCCTTAGCCTGCCTTAAGGGAATCCAGGCTGCCCTTTGCAAAGATGGCAGCTGCAGCTTTCCTACCCTAAATGAAGCCACAGCCGCCATCTTTGCAAAGGGCAGCCAGTTGTCATGAGTTCAGCCGAAGATCCGGAACCTGAGGGGTTAACTACAGCTGAGGAGAATGCTGAGCAATTAGAAGCACAGACAGCTGAATTGCCACCAGATTCTCCTCCCCCAGTAGCCAGGGTGAAGGCTCGACTTTGGCAAAGACTTATGACACAAAGGTCAGAGGATGGCTTGAATGCTGCCCGCAGAAACATCAGGTCAGCTAGTCCTGAGTTTTAACAGGATGAAAGACTTCCAGGAGTTCAATGACTGTTTTGCTATATAATCAGCTCCCAGACAGCTGGGAAGCTTGTGGAAGCAGCAATTCAATACTTTGGCTCGCCTCCATGCTCCTGACTACCTTGAACGTTGTTCTATGGACCTTTGGCTTTGGCCTCGGCCTTTGACCCTGGACTATGTTGTGTGATTTGGCTTTGGACCCAGACTTTGGATTACAGTTTGTGATTTGCCTTTAGCATTTTGGTATTGGCTCTGCATCCTCTGAACTTCTGATATTGGACTGGCTTATCAGACTTTGCTCTTGGGAATGTGACACCACTTTCCCTTTTTACATGTTGTGGCTGCGGAGGCCTGATGGAGACCTCTGCAGCAGCTATTAAGGTAAGGAGTATTGTTGGGAGTGGGGTGGGGGCTAAAGGAAAGGAAGGGGGTGTGGGGGTAGGCTCTTGGGATGGCTGGCTGTGTAGGGTGTGCGAGGGTGGCTGCCTATCAGCTTCTGATCAGCTGATTGGGGGCTGGTAGGCAGAATGGGCTTCTGTGCAGTGTGGTAAACTCTCCTGGGAATACCCAATTTGTGGGTAAATAACTTGAATGTCCTATATCCAATCTTCACCAAAGTTGGCAGGGATGTTGAGGAAAGACATTGGAAGCTCCATTGTGATTCTGGATTCTCTAAGTACCTGGGGGGAGCTTTCCTGGGGGTCCTCTTTCTGACTATGTAACTTGTGGGCCAATGATCCAATGTGCACCACACCTTCAGGATTTGTAGAAAGGTGTCTGAGGAAGCTTCCCTGCAAATTTGGTGTCTCTAGGTTGTCGGGGGCCAGTGTTATAATCATTTAAAATGCACACAAATTGACAGATCAATTTGTCAATCCATCGAAGAATATTTGTATGTTTGTATTCATTGATCCATTAACCTTTACGAATAACAGATAAAAACAAATTGCCATTTTTAAAATTTGTCCCCATCTCTAGTCCAAACTATTTGAAGGATTATTTCATCCCATATGAGCCTTCTCAGGTTTTAAGATTATCTGGGGAGGCCCTTCTTTCAGATCCACCTCCTTTGCAAGTTCATTTGGCAAGACCATGAGAGAGGACTTTCTCAGGGGCTGTTCCTAGGTTTTGGAATGCAATGTCTCAAGAAGGCAGGTTGCTCCCCTTCCTCTTGTCCTTCCATCATTAGGCAAAGACCTTCCCTTTCAGGAGGGCTTTCATCAGTAAGTGTCTTAGGAATGCCTTGTTTATTAACGTAAATATTTTAAATGTTTTAAAAATGTTTTAAAATTGTTTTTAATCTTGGCTTTAGCCTTGATATATGTTTAATTGTTTTTGATATGATGTTTATATGGTACATTGGTGCCTCAACTTATGAATGTCCCTACTTATTACCATTTCGAGTTACGACCAGCTCCAGCAGTAATTTTGGTTTCTAATTGCGACCGGAGATTCCGCTTACAAACAGAAAAAGGCAGGGAAAAAAGGTGGGAAATTCAAATTGCTAACTGTAGGTGGTGACGAGGCTGCTTCTTTGTAGCTCTTTCTCCCTAGCATTTCTAAGAGAGTGTGTGTCGGAGCAGGAGGCTTGGGACTATCTCCTTTTGCTTCTGAGTGTGTGTGTGTGTGTTTGCAGGAAGGCTTTGGGCTGCCTTGTAAGGTAAGGTGCTGTTTTCTGCTTTTTAAAAACTGTTCTGGGTGTTTTTGCAGTGTGGTTTTGAGCTGGGGAGGTTATGTTTCTGTGCTGTGATGAGTCTTAGGGGGTTTGTTTGTTTTTTGGCCCCCCATTTCTGATGAGTCTTGGGGGTTGGTTGCGCTTGGGTTTTTCCCCTCATTTCCAATGGGTCTTGGGGGGTTGGATGCTTTTGGGTTTTTTTCCCATTCCCAATGACTCTTGGGGGTGTTTGTTTCTTGGCTTTGTTTTCCCCCATTTCCGATGGGTCTTGGGGGGGTTGTTTTTTTGTGGGTTTTCCCCATTTCTGAATGGTCCTGCATGCTTCCCTTGCTTTTTCCTTTGTTTTCTTTGCATTTCCGACCTGCCCCCTTGTTCTCTGTGCATTTCCGATCTGCTCCATTTGTTTTCTGTGCATTTCCAATGGGTCCTGCATGCTTGATTGCTTTTCTTCCCCCCCTTCAGCCAGAAGGGATTAATCACATTTCAAATGAGTCTTGCAGTGATTTTTTTTGGGGGGGGGTGATTTTTTCCTTTGGCTGGAATGGATTAATTGCATTTCAATGCATTCCTATGGGAAATGGTGCTTCAATTTATGGCCATTTCGAGTTACGTCCATCTTCTGGAACAGATTATGGTTGTAAGTGGAGGCACCACTGTATTTTAAAACTGTTCATAGCTTTAGACTTTTGGTTGTAAGCCACCTTGAGTTCTCTACGGGGAGAAAGGTGACATATAAAAATATAAAATAAATAAATATATTGCATTTGCTAGGGCTAGAAAAGAAGCAAATCTTTACAGTCTTAAAAGCAGAACTAAAGGCAAGACCATAAGAACAAGATTCAAGACAAGATTAAGACAAGATTTTGCTAGATGACTTCTGGGTCTTACAGTGAATGTTGTGTGTGACAGATAAGAGCATCCACACAGTGGCTGAAATCCTGTTGGTGAAGTTGTGCCATGCAGTAAGGATAATATCATGAGCTGTTGTGCCAGGGCCATTTCAAGGCAATAAAAAACTTCATGGAGCTTCTCATATTTCAGGGATCCCTAGGGGTCCCCTTTGTCTTGGGCAGTCTTTGGATTCACAGAATCAGGCAGGGAACAATTTAAAGGTGTAAAACTGCTGCCATTGGTCCTAGTCTACTGCTGGGACCTGTGGCAGTGATTTTCTAGCTTTAAATAATTTCACCTCCAGCTCTTGAAGGTTTGCCCAAGATGAAAAGGTGGGGGTGATGGTGGCAGATGACACCATCTTCACTTGTTGCTTAAAATGATTTCGGACAATTTATTCAATGGCGAAGTCTTTTAAAGAGAGGTAGTCCTGCATCCTTCAGCTAACAGATCTTTTCTCTGAAATTTTAGTAGACACTGGCTCATACAGCCAACTCCATGTAAGCTGTCCAAACTCTCTCTGAGTGGAAATAATATGTCTTCTATTTGAGAAACAAAACATATACAAACACAAAGTGAGCATAGAAATATATTAGTAATCAGAAGTCCATGAAACAAAGCAACAGCTATTGTTAATCTGCCATATTTATAGGATGCTGTTTGTGTAGTTTTGTGGAATTTGGAACCACCTTCGTGCTGTTTGCCAATCATGATCTCATCCAATTACCAAAATTGTTTATTTCAAGACTGATAAACTTACAGCTGAAGTCAAATGGAGATCAAACCCCTGATTTCCTGGCACTTTTCCTGTCTCCTCACACTGCTTTTTACAGAAAGGAACACCACAATGAACCTGCATGTTGGACAGTTAGTTATATAATAAAAAGGTCATTCACTCGAGTTGATATATTGCATTTCTCCTCAGGTTTTGTATAATCAATAGAACTAGATTTTTGATGTGGTAAATTGTTCCATGAGTGCAATTATTTCTACACAGCTCTTCATGTGGGATTTAGGAAAGCTATGTTTAAAATAATGATTATTATGAAAGACTAATCCCAAATAATGAAGCCTATTTTACTTCCTTCATCTCTCTCTCTCTTTCCCTTTCTGCACTTTCCAAACACCTATTAGCATTTGGATTTGTGGCAGTAGCTCTCAACCATGAAAAGCATGCATTTCAAAATGAATTTCCTTTGACTTTTCCCATATTTTCTATCCAATACTTCATAAAATCCTGCAAGGTAGCAATCATTATCAAAACGATTATTTGGTCGGATGGTCCAGCTATTATCTGAATTGCTCATTCAGCCCTGCTACAACTCTGCAGCCGGCTTTGCCTGTCTTACCACAGTGTTCTCACTTTTTGGATGGCATGAAAAGCTTTTAACCTTGGTGCACAACCAAAAAGACAAAGAAGCGCAGCTCGAAAGATCCTTTCAGCTGTGTCTGAAGGCACATAGATGCAAGAAGGATAAAAATCAAGGAAAATGAGGGAGTTATTAGTTAGCTCATTTCTATTTCTTTTAGAGTTGACTGAGCAAATATAATACACTTCAAGATATATATGTTATTAACCTGAAGGGGCATTGCTTCTTCTGAGAGATTGATATCCAAAGTTACTGAAAGAATTTTCCCCCCACTAGCTCTTGATGATTGATAAAATCATCCTGTTAAAAAGGGATTTGATGTAATAGCATGTCTAGTGCTCTTGACGGTCTCTCGGCTGTGAATTAGTGGCACATACTTCTTCGACAGAAATACCTAAGCTTGCTATATCTTGAATAACAAGCACTAATAGCAGTGGGCAGGCTTACAGTGTCCATTATGACAGTAATTGAACCACCTGGGAAAAGACAGAGAAAGCGGGAAGAACAGATTCAAAAATAGCCCACTAGTGTAACCTTTATCACATTGCTACACTGTGCATGCCATAATTAGAGCTGCACTGAATTTTGCCGGCCAACATGAAACCTGACAGATAGAGAATATATTTGAATCTGCCAGATGGGCTTTGTATGATGATTTCTCTATAGTGTGCGCCACTCTAGAATCTCTAATCCCAGTTCATCGACTAGCACAAGACATGTCATTAATGTTCCTTCTACTACTACTACTATTGTTGTACTGCTACTAGTATTGTTGTTGTTTATAGGTTTTAAATGACATAGTTGAGGCAGCTTCCAGAAAACAAATACTGCATAGAAGCAACAATATATTCCAGAGTTTGAAAAAAAATAACTTTAAAAGTTTCCTTCTCTGGAGATGGTCCAATTTGTTCTTCAGCACAATTCAGAGTATTGGCTTTTCCCTCTCAGATCCCAAACAACTCGGAACTACATTATGTGAAGGAAGGTTTTTTCCACGTGTACTGCACAGTCTTTGACAGGCAAGGTTGTGCTCTATTTTCTGTAACCTTCAAGGTTTCCCTTTATGAAGCTTGAGAGTGGGCCTGCTTAGAAGTGGAACCCAGTTTCTGGAAACAAACTCGGTTTGTTCCTCATCTGAGTTGTAAGAGGGTGGCAAAGCCTTTATATGCTTCTGAGCATTTGGTTTATAGTAATGTTGTGGTATAGCAATGCATTTTTAAAAACTAGCCCAGCTCCTTAGTGCTGCTGCATTAAAGGCTTTTAGCTCATATACTGACCAAAATCTTCTTGTAGAACTCTATGGTTGTAAATGCTGATGGACAAAAATCTTTAATTTAAAGTTTCTTCTCCCCTTTCCCCATCAGGTTCCACGGCTCCCTAGGGATCCTTTCCAACCTGGGAGCTGTAAGATGGGAGTGTGGTGGGAAGAAAACCTTTAATATCAGAAAATTGTTTCTTAGAGTTCTGCTGCCTGGATTGAGACCACTAGTAGCAATTAAATTCCGATATTGTGAGCCTCAGGGGAGGGGAATAGGAAGCTTTAAATTTAAGATTAATGTCCATGGCTGATGATGTCATCAGCATTTGCGATTGTGTGAAGGATTTCACCCACTGTATTTTTTTCTAACACATTTAACTAGTTATTTTTTTATTCTATTTTTAGTCTGCAAATTAAATTAAAGGCCCTTTACTAAGGCAGGAATAAATAAATATAACCTATAGTTTTTATTACTGTTATTCAAAAATTCCAGGCACAGTCTAAATTATAAAAACATTGACTGGTATTACATAACAGATACAAGTTTTAACCAAAAACCTAAGTATATGTTAAATATTGGCACAGTATGTATGCTGTTCCTAATATTGCCAGTTTTTGTAGCTCTGATGGTGTGATTTCTAAGATCTGCTGCTGCTTATAGTACTGTGTGAAATTTCTTGATATTGTTCCCAAAGCCCCAATGACTATGGGGACTGCTGAAGTGTGTTTCTTCCAGAGGTGAGATGTTTCGATTGCCAGGTCTCTGTCCTTGGTTAGTTTTTCCAGTTCTTTATTTTCAACTGTGGCATCCCCTGGAATTGCAGTGTCAATGATCCAGAGATTTCTTCATTCTATTACTACTATGTCTAGAGTGTTGTTGTTGTTGTTAATTATTTCTGCTCCAATAAGGGGACCTTTATTAAATTTTCGGATTAAATATGTATATTTTAACAGACGGGATTCTGAATTCACACTTTTCAAGAAGAATTTTTATTTTAACGATGTCGTCTTGTGTAGCCTGCATAATTAATTTGTAAACCGCCCAGAGAGTGCTTGAAACACTATGGGGCGGTATATAAGCAACACACTTTGCTTTCTTTTGCTTTGTCTATAATGTGCATGCCTACTTGCCACCTTGCCCCACTGTTGTGAATAATGTGAATGCTTGTAGAACTAACTGTGACTAAATATATAATTATGTGAGATTAATTTCAGCTAATAGTAACCCTCCCAGAATTTTAAACACATAAGCATTTAGAAACGGTTAACTTTCCCGCCATCTGATGGCACCCCAGGACTCTGTAGCTTGTCTAAGACTACACAGGTGGCAGATTACTAGAGAAATTTTTTTGTTTTGCATGAAATAATCTACATTCTGTTCCTCCACTCCAGGTCTTCATTCCAATGTGTTTTCTCAGCACACATACTCTTCCCTTTCTATATTTTTTGTATTATAATTGTGCTTCTTCCCCATCAGTTTCTCCTTGGTGTCTTAATGAAAAGTTTGCTGAGGGTTTATCTTTTGATAAAGTATTTTGAAACTTGCAGTTTCATCCTGAGAGGTTCTGGTTTTCTTGATAGTTGCCTTCTGCTATTGGTGATAGATTCTATTCTGCAGCATGTTAACACCAAAAAATAGCCATCTGATTGAAGAAAGCACATGCCATTTGTTTTTAGAAAAGAAGATTCACTGTGAGTAGACCCATTGAATCATCTGAAAGGGACCCCAAGGATCAAGTCCAGCCCCTGCTGAAGCAAGAAATCCACAGCTAAAGTTTCTCTAACAGATGGCTGTCTAACTCAGTCTAAACACCTTCACGATCTGAGGCAGTTGATTTTATTGGCCAACAAATTACTGTCAAGAGGCTCTTCTTAATGTTTAGTCAGATTCACCTTTCCAATAATTTAAATCCATTATTTTGGGCCCTACCCTTTGAAACTGCAGAAAACAAGCTTGCTTCATCTTTCATGTGATAGCCCTTCAAACATTTGAAGACAGCTATGTTATCACTTTTCAGATCTTTTCTTCTCCAAGCTAAACATATCCACTCTCCTCAACTGTTCCTCATAGGACTTGGTTTCCGAGTCTTTTACCCTCCTGAATACTCTACTCTGAACATAAGCCAGATAGGTGATATTCTTCTTAAGTAGTGGTGCACAGAACTCCACACAGTCTCATGTCTCATCTAATTAAGTCACTGTTAGGAGTAGAGGATGACATCCTTCAGCCAGAGGAGGCCAGAGCAGAAGGGGGATTTGATGTTCTGGGAGCACTCTCTCAAAGTCTCAGGAGAGGAAGACAGAGGCCAGTACTTGTCAGAGAAGACTCAGAGGGTCAAGAGAGCTTTCGTAATGTGCAGACCACTTACCTGGGAGAGTGCTCTTAGCTCCATCTGCCAGAGCAGAAACAAAGGAGGCACCTCAAGGTTAAATAGTCTCGTGGTAACTTATTGAAAATAACTGGACTCTTGGGACAGCCATGTTGAAAGTGATAAATCCTAGTCTCACAGTTGGCTTGGAGCTGAAGCCAATTGATTACCTTGTTCCATCACATGCCATTTTTGCCTATCTTGACTCTTTGGATTTCTTTATGAACTGGGCCAACTGATGACTGTGCTGTACTGCTTTACTTGGTGGACTTTTGGTTTGGCTTCTAGAATAATGGACAAATGCTTGATACAAGAAAACAGACTGGCTTTGACACAGCCTCCTGCACTTGCTGCTTGCTAACACTACACACAATATTCCAGGTAAGATATAACCAAAGCAGAACAGAGTGGTATGTTTAAATCTGTTGATGAGGGCACTATGCTTCTGTTCATGTAACTTAAAATTCCATTCACTTTTTTAATTGCCACATCGCACTGTGGACCCATGCTTACCTTGTAGTCTGCTAAAACCCCTGGCTGCTGTTCACATGTATTACTGCCAAACCAGATATCACCTATTCTACTGTGTTTCCCTGAAAATAAGACAGGGTCTTATATTAATTTTTGCTCCAAAAATGCATTAGGGTTTATTTTCATGGATTTTTTTTCATGTACAACAATCTACATTTATTCAAATACAGTCATGTCATCTTCTGGTTGCTGCACAATGGTGGAGGGTGGGGTTTCACTTAAGTGGGGCTTATTTTTGGGGTAGGGCTTATATTACAAGCCTCCTGAAAAATCATACTAGGGCTTATTTTCAGGTTAGGGCTTATTTTTAGAGAAACAGGGTATATCTCTGCATCTTTTCGTTCCTAAACATAGAATTTAACATAGAAGCTCATTTTGTTTGTTTTGGCCCAGTCATCCAATCTTTTAAGGTAATCTTGAATTCTGATTCTGTTTTCTAAAGTATTAGCTCTTCCTCCCAATTGGGTGTCATATGAACATTTGATGAGTGTCCTCTCTGTGCCCTCCCCCCAAGTCATCTATAAAGACATTGAACAACTCTGGACAGAATCCTGTGGCACCCAACCTCTCCAGCACTCTTTGGATACAGCCTGTTAGAGAGTCGTATCTTCTAGCGCACATTTGACCAGCTTGTCTGCAATAATACAATGGAGAACCTTTTTCAAAGCCTTGCTGAAATCAAGATAAACTATGTATATCCACATCACTCTTTTCAACATGAGTGAAGGCTCAGGGTAGCATAGGGATTCTTTCTTGGTAGTCTGTGCATGTTTAAACCTTCTTATCTACAGGCTCTGTTGAAATACATTTCATGAGGTACCAGTAATTCCAGTTGCTAGCCCCAACTAGAGTAGCAGCCCCATTGAATTGACTCCTGAATGATAAGTCAACACTCATTGGTTGTTATTGATTCAATAGGTTGACTCTAGCTGAGCTAGCAGCTGTATTTTGGCCTCTATCTGGCATTAATATGTGTGTGAAAAGGCTAATCAAAGAATCAGTTTTCCCTCTTGGCACTTCTATCTATGTCCATTTAGCAAATGACATTCCCCATAGTGGAATCAGGAAACATTAGTTTTACAAACTTTGCCTTATAGTGTAAATCATGTGTTCCATGTGGAAGATCCCAGATAAAATACCTGCCATTTATAGGCCAAAATTCTGTTGCAGACGTTATAGCTGTGGAAGGGTGATGCCATCACTGGTGTGAGGAAATTTTCAGTAATTTCCTTCTCCCCCACAGTTGCCTGAGTTGCATGCACTGTTTGCTCTGGGAGCCCTAGCATGGAAGGAGGAAATCTTTGATTACTGAAAAGCTCACCTTCTGACTACACTTTTGCAGAAATTAATTACATAACAGGATTTGGGCCATAGAGGCAAAACAGGAAGCAATATGAGATGGTGGAGATATATTTTAACTGGACTTCCATCTTCAGGTGACTTGGACTTGCTATTCACTATTGCTTGAATATTATTTTGGATGTTACATTTTTCTCTCAATTGATTACAGCATATTGCAGAGCTCTACATTCAGATAAATGCAGTCCACAGTATGAAACTTCCATCCCCTTTGTTGATACATATTGCTTTTTAAAATGCAATAGAGTATCACATTGTACTCCCAGAAAACACCAAAGTAGATATAAAGGTAGATTAGCAATATTTAGCAATTTTTAAATGTTGTCTTGTTCCTTTTTGCCTCGCCTGAATCATTAGTGGTTTGAGATAATGGCATGAAGTGCAAAGAAAGAGAATGGAATCCATGAGGGGACACAGTAAAGAGAAATCCTTAAAATGGCCCTTCCTTGAATTTTGGTGCAATTAAAGAAAAAATAAATGAGAAATAGCTGGATGACTACACACACATTTTGGCAAGACCTTGATTTATATTTTATTTAACCTGTAAGAATGGTCTCCTGGCTATCTGTTTCCATACAATGGGGAGATATTACCAGGTATCTGTATTAGTTGTTTTTTTTTTCAGTTTTACAAGAGGCATCTAGTTTCATAATTTAATATCATTGCCATCCTTCTAACCAAAGGCAACAATTGCCATATGTGAAGTGTAGCCATGTATAATTGAATAAACCTGCCATACATTGGCTCTTGAGCTTTTTAAAAAACCCACAGGTTTTCCATTTATTCTACAGCTCCAGTATTGTTTTGTTTAATTTACATTTTTATTCTATTCTGATCTTATGAATGCCCTCCCCTACACATTACACATTTATGCATGCAACTGTATACATAACAAAAAGCAATACCAAATCGGGAAGAGCTTGGAAATCTTTAGGAGTCTTTTTTTAAGGGCTGCTTACTTCATTGCTGTTTTGATGATGACTTTCCTTCTGCATCACTGGCAGCTGAGAACTGGAATTCTTTTGTTTATTGCTGTTCTGTCCAAATGCACTGTTCTAGGAGGCTATTTTCTAAATGAGTACTGCAAACGCATTAACTTTGCAAAGATCTGAAGTTTTAAATCAAGTATTGACAATAGCAGTGTGACGGTAGCGGTGATGTCATCTGCCCGTCACTGCTGTAGCTAGAGTTTATCTGCCTATAGCAGGACAGGAGGTGGGACTTCAGAGGGTGGAGCTATGGTATTTAAGGGGGGAGTGAATGAGGTGTGAGTCAGATAGGGACTTGGTTAGGGTCTGGTTAGGGACTTAGGGAGTCAGGGCTTATACCTGTCGTGTAGTACTGTGCTATATTTTGAGAGAAGGTCTGAAAGAGAGAGTGTGTGTGATACTTTATATTGATTGCCTTATTATTTCGTTGATACAGTGATTTACCATTTCTTCTGTTATTATAAATAAACACAAGTTTTTATTTTAAAAATCATTTATTTGCCTGAAGAGTCTCAGATGAAGGAATGGTTGGTGGCAGCGTGAATATAGTGTGTGTGAGAGAGTGATGTGGCAGCTCCTGTGTGACGTGTGAGGAGGCTGTCACAAGCAGTAACACAAACCTAGCCCAAATTGGATGCTACGAAAAAAAAACCTTCTATGAGGTTCATGCACAAAGAAAGTGCCAGAGAGCAGGAATCACCTATAGAAGTCACCTAAAATCTGTCTAATCCAAACCTATCAGCAATCAAATGTTGAGGCAGCTGAAGCTCAATGAGCAGTTGTGGGTGGGGGGAACTTCAGTATCCTGCAGTTACATACAACAAAAGTACCAATGCCGGGTACTGACTGTCCTGCACATATGTATTGATTTTCTGTTACCTAAATCAAGGTGATAAAGGCATAATTTCTCTTCCAGTTGAACAGAAGCTTTTTTCTTGTCTACCTCTCTCTAGCTAAACCTGACATTTGCAGTTACAGCTCCTTTCTCAAGGTTTTCCCCATTCACTGGGCTGAACCAAATAGCTAATGGGAATTACACAAATACATTGAGTTTAAAACAAGTGTGGAAAATGATTTTATTGGTTACATCTGATTAATGCTTCTGGTACACTGATATTCCTGACTTTGGAAGTATTGTGAAGATACTGAGTCAAAATGTGAAATGTTTGCACCCACCTACTTGTCTTTCTGCAGACGTAGACAGCAGGCAACCACTATTAACCCCATTTTTCTTTGCATTCTAGCATGTTTCTTCCCATGGGTCACTTTACTGGCAGATGCAAGGGATAGCAATAACCAGCAGTGACTGAAATGTCCAATCTATATGTGTGTTTTGGGGGAGATTTTATTTTTGATGCTGATAATAATCCATTTATGTGTGACATCTTGAAATGTGGAATTGTATTGATTAAGTTTTTGTTGTCTGCGAGAGAGATCATGCTTCACTTTTGAGTGGCTTGACGTTAGAGATTATTGGAACACCTGCTGCGTCAAATAGACACAGCCTGTGAGCCAATTCCTGCACCCCATTTTCCATTAACAATAGATCAGCAGTCTGTGCACCTCTCCACATGATCTATAGAAGCAGAAAATGAGCAACCACTGCTCATGTAGCACCGCATAAGCCCCAGGGCATCTTTTGATAATACACTTGTGATTGTTTTCTTATGGATTAAAAACATATTCAGTAAAATGTCAGTGATACTATCAAAGCAGTGGCATCATTTGTCTGTTCTTCATGGCCTCTCCATATTTCACATGGAAGATTCTCCCATCATGCAGTAGTAATGTAGTAACCAAGTATCTTTTTACCCAGTGCTGTATCCTTACATCTCTAGGTGGATGTCAGCTGAAACAACAAAAGGTCTTGTAGCATCATGCAGATTCTCAAGTTTTATTTCACATAAACTTTGGTGTTTGCAGACCAGACAAACGTCCAATGAAATGGACTGCAGTCCCTGCAAAGCTAGGCCAAGAAAAGCACTTCATATTCGTTAAGCCATCACATAGCTCTTTGTTGTACTGTAGCTCACTGCAAATGCTATGTTTGTGGTGGGTAGGGGTGGGGGCCAAGACAGGAACTCAAACATTTCTTTCAGTAGGATTTACTATGGCAGCTTTCATTAAAAGACATCAAGAGAGAAAGGCCGGGCAGAAAAGGAAGGAAGGAAGGAAAGAAAAGATGTAGCCTAGCATTTTATATGACTTACCATTGTTGTTCTCAGCATAAAAATTGCAGGGCTACATTTTATAGCACTATTTTTATTTTATAGCCAGCAAATGACACTTAGGATGATAAATTAGTCACATGTAATGATATTTCTCTTTTATGTATTAAACGTAGGAGCCAGAGAGATGTAGTTATTCTTCTGAAGTGATGGCGCAAAAAGGCCTAGGCTGCTGTTTTTTAAGGTGCTACAGAAACAGTATAACATTCACACTTAAGTCAGTATTTGAGACTTTGTTAACAGATTATGATGCAGGGGTTATAACCATAATTGCACATGGATTTTGTAAGCAGGTTCTGTATCGAAGGTTAGAAGTGTGAATAATATTTAGCAGAGATGTTTGCCAAAATAATGGAAATGCCAGAGAATTTGTCTCTCCCTCACCTTTTGGTGCTGCTTTAAATTCCAGGTGGATGTATAATAAAACATCTGGTATCTGCAATTTAAACATAACGTCCACTTCATATATATATATTACTGAAATGTGAATGGATGGACTAGAGGACCTGGATCTATCCCAGACTAAGTCATGGCAACTGGGCTTCTTTCTTGTTCGGTTCAAACACTTTGCTACTCATGTGAGCAGCTTCTTCAGTCTGAGGAGTTAGTAGGAGATCCCTGATATATCCTCCATGTTGGCTTCACATTCCCTTGATTTGAATAGGCTCTTTAGAAGGACAAAGGACTGGAGTTGTGGGATAATCACCCCCTAGTCCTTTGTCCTTCTACTAACAGACCCTGATGTTGGGAAAGTGTGAGGCCAAGAAGAGATGGGGACAACAAAGGACGAGATGGATGGACAGTGTCATTGAAGTACCAACATGAATTTGACCAGACTCCAGGAGGCAGTGGAAGACAGGAGGGCCTGGTGTGCTCTGGTCCATGGGGTCACGAAGAGTCGGACATGACTTATCGACTAAACAACACCAATACCAACTATCTTCAGATTTGAAGAAGCTACTTGGAGGAGTAGTGAAACATTTCAACCTAATAAGAAAGAAGTCCAGGTGGTTAACTTCCAGATAACCACAGCTGGATGACTGAGAAACTTCACAGAAACACAGACTTAAGTGCTTTGGCTTGGGTGCTGCCGTTAGTTTTAATAACAATGGACAACTGTAGCCTTCCAGATGTTTTTGACCCACAGTTCCCATCAGCACTAGATAGCATAACTAATAGTAAATGATGATAATGGGAGTTGTAGTCCAAAACACCCACAGGGCCATAGGTGTCCACCCCAATCTATAAGGGACCCATTTCCCTCAGACCAGTTTTCTTGTCTACTGAGTATTGCCTGCTGATGTATCTGGTGGTCCGGCAACTGGGACAGGTCAGGAAGTCCACTAACTTGCTGTGCCTTACTCCCCACCAGTGTCTTAAATAACCAAGGGTACCGTTTAGAATTTCAATATTCATCTCATGATCTCTTGCAAGGGGAGGGGGTGGGAAGGATACTGCCTAGTCAGGAATTCATGCCAACCCTGGCAACCATAAAGCGTACAGGACACAACATAAACTTCACATTTTTGAGTCTGAAAATTTTGTGGCCTAACAGCCTCTAATTACACAGTGGATAAAAGTCCAGGGATCTACACAGCGGAATTAGTTTCAAGTATTCCCTCAGTAGACCATCTCTTATTGCTTGGTTTACGTCAACTGGCATTTACTGTCTCAATAACTCACTCAGAGACTCTGGCATGAGAAAGAATAATAAAGTTCCATTTACTCACAATTCTTCATAGATCAAACAAATAGCATTCTATAGAAAATCTGGTTACATGAACAGAGCTTAACTGAGTAACTAGGTTCATGACGGTCTCACTAGATGGCTGACTAGCTATTTCTAACAGATAACATAGCTTGAACTGTCTTTAGTCTGGCTGACTAAAAAGAACAGGAGAAAAAAATTGAGTAGAAAAGCATGACTCTCTTCAAAATTTTGAGGCAGAGAGGGAACAATTGGCTGCTAGCAGACTGATTGACAGTAACCCCAGTCCAGAAAGGTCCCTCTGGGCCAAAACCTCTTAAAGGCAATATAATTCCAACATGAACCAGGTGCTTGAGGATGTAAACTTGAGCACGTCATTCCTTGAAAAAAAAGTTCAGATTAGCAGCTCCTTCCCTGTTTGGCCAGGATAGTAGTAGATCACAGGGCTTTTCTAGCAGAGCTTGGTTATCTGAAACATTTCTATCCGGAGCATGTTCATCTTATAATGAGTCTTTATATCTTTTCTGCTCTATCCCTCCTTTCTCACAAAAATATGTTGCATCACCTTTTAATCAGATGCAGCTTTGGGACCAATTAACAAATCCTACTGAAATGCTCCTAGGCACTTGCCCTATGGCAAAACAATCTCTTGCAGAAATCTTCAGTACATGATTAGAGGAGCAAATTATAAACAGTCCCGTGAAGCTAAGACAGAATTCAGACTAAATTTGCAATAAGTTTTCAAGGATAAAAGTAAGAAGACTCTTGTTTTAGATTGTTTAGGGCATTCATATAACCATAATGAATGAATATGTATTGAGATACCTTTTAGTTTAGAAAAAAGAACAATTAAGGAGGTGTAGCGATGTATAAAATGTTGTACAGGACAGTTTTCATATAACATTAAAATGCCAGATTAGCAAAAGAACAACTTCCCATGTGTTACACAATACAATATTAATCCATGTCATCTGTTAAAGAAATTATTTGGTGATAGCTTTAAAAAGGCATTAGAAACATTAATATAATCATAGAGTTGTAAGGGGTTTAAGGGCATCAGGTCTTAACTCTTATCAGCCCATGCTTCTGGTACACTGATATTCCTGACTTTGGAAGTATTGTGAAGATACTGAGTCAAAATGTGAAAGAAGCCAAACTCTTTCTGATTCAGAATATCTATAGCAATGGCGTATTTAATAGGTGTTCAGGGATGTTGATTCCATCATCCAGATACAATGTAAGAACCTGTAATGAAGTACAGCTTCCATCTTTGTAAGGCAGCCTGTTCCATTGATAAATATCTGGTACAATCATATAGCTCTTCCTCATGGTTTATGGAAATCTTCTTTCTTGTAATTTGAAATTATGGACAGGGTTACAGTCCCTCTGCAAACACCGGTGCACACCTTGGGGATATTCTTGGATTCATCTCTTGAGTCTGGATGCCCAGGTTTCGGCAGCGGCCAGGAGTGCCTTTGCAAAGTTTATTATTTATTTATTTATTTATTTATTTGATTTATATCCCGCCCATCTGGTATATCATACCACTCTGGGCGGCTAACTAGTTAAAACTAGTGCATCAGCTGCACCCATTTCTTGAGAGGTCTCATCTGGCCATGGTGACACATGCCCTAGTTACATCTTGGCTCCATGTGGGGATGCCTTTAGAAAGTGTTTGGAAACTCTAGTGGGTCCAAAATGCTGTAGCCAGATTGCTAACTGGGACTGATTATAGAAAACATAACTCCCCTGTTACAGCAGCTCCATTGGCTGTTGGTCCACTGCTGGGCACAATTCAAAGTTCTGGTTTTAACGTATAAAGCCCTATGTGACTTGGATTCAAATTATCTAAAAGACTGCATCTCCCTCTAATGAGCTTGCTTGGGCATTGAGATAATCAGGGAAGGCTTTTTCTGAGACCCACCACCCTCACAGGTATGCTTAGTGGGGAGAGGGCCTTCTCTGTTGCTGCTCCCAGCCTGGAATTCCCTCCAACAGAAAGCCAGGCGGGTCCCCTCTTTGCTGTCCTTCCACAAACAGGCAAAGTCTTATCTCTTCAATCAGGCTTCTTCTTAGCGACTGACAGTCTGGGAGAGATATTTTAAATGGATTATTGCTTTAACATGTGTTTTTAGTATTGATTTCAGTTTTCGTTTTTAATATAATGTTTGTTTAATTCTTTTTAAATATTTATATTCTTACTGATTTTAGCTTTTAAATATTGTCTTTTTAATGATGTAATATGCCTTGGGTCCTTTTAAGGAGAAAGACAGGGGAAAATATTTTAAATAAATAAATTATTAAAAGTTGACCAACCCCAGTCAAATAGATTGAATTAACCTAAAACAAAACTTAATGGGTTTAGCTTTTAAGTAAAAACTGTTTTAAAAAACCAATAAAAGATCAAGGTTTTGACAGGAAATCATGTCCTGCCATCTTCAGGACATGAATGGCATATTAGCTGCAATTGCACATGGTAATATATACTCAATGGGATTACATCACAAAACATTCCAGGTGGACTAATTGCTTAATTGCTAGACGACATGAGTAGGCTGAGTAAGCAGTTAGTTCACCTGGAATGTATTATGCTCCAAGAAAGTAGAAAGGTTTTGAAATAAATTATTGGTTTGAGTCTTCTCTTCCGGAGCAGTGATGGGGAACATGTTGGCCTGCAGTTGCTAGACTTCAGCTCCCTCATAATTGGCAATTATGACTTGGGCTGATAAGAGTTTTGTTACAGTTTTCCTTTTTCCTTCTTCTCCCCATTTCTTCAGTAAGATTTAGACCAGTACATGGGAATCATTTTGTTGCTATTGTTAACCATCAGATATCTGTCTCCAATTTGCCTTTAACTAAACTGTCTACAGACAAATGCTGGCTCTCCAGCTTGGAAACGGGGATGGGCACCGCCCCCTAGAGTCGGACATGACTGGACAAATTGTTAAGGGGAACCTTTACCTTTATGGGAATGAAGTACAAGAAAATATCAGAATACCTACCAATTTTGATCAGTTAAATATTATTTCTAGTCCTAGCTAGCGAATTAGAACACAGATCACTATTTTAGTCTTGATATGCAAAAATAGTTTCCTTACAGGCAAGGGAAGAATATTTCCCCCCCTATGATTTGAGAAAGTAGTGACAGAACAGGTTCTTCCAGTTGTTCTGAAATATTTTTATTTTAATATTGTGTTAAGTGCTTGCTGAATTTCATTCATTTTTCTTTTGTGGTATTGATATTTGTCTTTGTATTACCATTGATTTTCTGTTTTTTTTTTCCCTCTTTCTCTGAGTTGGGTTTGTCTGTTTAAATAACAACATCAGATAGCTAAGAAATTTTTCTGTGTGATAGGATATGAAGTGCTTTATTGCTGCCTTAGATACTAACATGTTTTTAAAGTAGCAGTACAGTGTCCATTTTTCTTCAGTAGAGTGTACTGTTAGGACATAATGGTACTTTTTAAATGCAAGCAGAGTACAATGGAAGCAAGCAAGTTCATATAAGCAGAAAGCAACTCTGCTAATTTCCAAAGAAAATCCCTCTGCCATTTCATTTCCAGCCAACTCTGAATTTTTCCCCTCTCTCTTTGGCCACACTACATATTTTAATGGAGTCAAGCAACTAGAACTCTTCATACAATTGTATTCGGAAGCAGCCAGGGACACACACATCTTATTCTGATATCACCTAGGGGTGGGGATTTCCAAAACTTATCTGTGCCACACACTCAATCCAAATCTTCTTGGTCGCTATTAATCATGGAGATAAGAGCATAGAAGCATCAAATGTTGTTGTTGTTGTTGTGACGTATATACTGCCCCATAGTGCTACAGGACTCTCTGGGTGGTTTACAATATAATTATGCAAACAACAACCTGCCCCCCCCCCATGAGCTGGGTACTGTAGTTATATGGTTTCCCCTTCATGAGTAATAATAGCTGATCAGGTATGGATCCAGAGATACAATAATTTCCTAGGATTATGGGACTTGAGTAAACATGCTGGATAGTACAGTGGTTTCAGTATCTGGATTGGGAGTTTTATTACCCATTGTGCCTCTTTGACAGTAAGATTATTATTATTCTAAGATTATCTGTAGACACAACATATAAGACCGAAATGTTTTTGTGAAACCAATTATTCCATGGTTGGCTGTAATAATCTTAATTTTATAAGGTTGTTACCTGTCTTTATTAGGGTATGGTTGGTTATAAATTTGAAAATTAGTGCAGCAGCAACCACCAAAATGTTGAGCATCAATAGTGTTGGTTAGTGCTTTTTGAAATATGTTGTATTTAAGTACTCTGGAAATGAGGGACTTGTACTTGAGACTAATATAACCACCATTTGGAAATGTGGAGCATTAAATTTCAGCTCCTGGAGCTGACAGATGCTCATAATTGTATGATACTAATAATGTTTACAGCTATATAAGCCAAGATGTGGGAAATTAAAATTCATGCTTCAGGGGCCCTTTGGGGGTCCATATTGGAAGGTCTTCAATCCTCTTCATCCTAAGCAGGTGTACAAAACTGAATGGATATTGTACACCACATCACATCCACTCCATTCAGTATCAAAATTTAAAGATAATGAAACTCAAGTTGCAGCAATGTAGGATGAATTTTGTGGATTTTCATTGCCATATATTAAGCAAACTTTATGGCAAGAGACCAATCTATCCCTCATTAATAGTTTAATTGTTTTAAACATTCTACAGTAGATGTTAACACTCTTAAGGGTCACTTCACAAAAAAAAATTTCATAGATTATGGATTTGGAAGTTGTAGCCTTCCAGATGTTGGTGGAGGATGGTTCTTTGTTTCCTTCACAGCTGAGCATGTTGGCTGGGCCACAGGGGACCTGGAATCTAACAACAGCTGGAGAAGCATTAGTTCCTCACTCCTATTACAGATGTGCATCTGTTGTGGAACTATTGTATGAACTGAATAAATAATGTTTCCTCTCCAGAGACAAGGAAATGGCTACAGATTTCTTTCAGCATTTGTTGTGTATAAATGTTTGCTTCTGTATTATATGTGAAATGACCCTGAATGTTTTCTATTGAAATATCTTGCTTTGCCATTTTTACTGGTACCAAAACCAGTCACTGATCTGTTTTGATGTCACTAAAATGATTTGAAAATGGGACGTGGTGGCACTGCGGGCTAAACTGCAGAAGTCTGTGCTGCAGGGTTAGAAGATCAGCACTCGTAAGATCGAATCCACGCGACGGAGTGAGCGCCCGTCGCTTATCCCAGCTCCCGCCAACCTAGCGGTTTGAAAGCATGCAAATGCAAGTAGATAAATAGGGATCACCTCGGTGGGAAGGTAACAGCGTTCCGTGTCTAAGTCGCACTGGCCATGTGACCACGGAAGATTGTCTTCGGACAAACGCTGGCTCTATGGCTTGGAAACGGGGATGAGCACTGCCCCCTAGAGTCGAACACGACTAGACAAAAATTGTCAAGGGAACCTTTACCTTTACCTTTACCTAAAATGATTTGAAAGGATATTCTTTCAAATCATTTTGAAAGATTTGAAAAAAAAATCCTTTCAGATCATTTTAGTGACATTAAAACAGATCAGTTTTTGTATTCCTTCCAATCTTAAATGTTTAAAAGTGTACAGTTCAGGTGAGAAGTGATTTCAGAATGATTGCTAGTGTGATAATATAGACTGGCATCCATTGCAATCAGAGACGAAAATCCTCTGGTTTCAGTACAAGTTCACTGATCCAAAGAGAATGACTCACCTTGTTTAAAAGGAAAAAAATGTATTAAAGAACAAAGTGTTTGATATTTGTTTGTCAACAAAAGTTCTTTTTTAAACTTTTAAGACTGGAAGGAATACAAAGACGTCCTACCCCTTCTCCTCCTTTTGTTGTTGTTTAGTCATTAAGTCCTGTCCAACTCTTCGTCACCCCATGGACCAGAGCACACCAGGCCCTCCTGTCTTCCATTGCCTCCCAGAGCTTGGTGAAATTCATGTTGGTAGTTTCAGTGACACTGTCCAACCATCTCGTCTTTTGTTGTCCCCTTCTCCTCTTGCCTTCACACTTTCCCAACATCCGGGGCTTTTCCAGGAAGTCTTCTCTTCCCCTCGTTACTGCCCTATAAACCACTGCTTTTAGTTATTCCTAGTACAGTACACATATGAGCAAGGTGGGAAATGTCTCAATCTAAAGGGGCTGGGGAAGGCGTGTGAGTTTCACATCTCTCTTGTCAGCTCCTTAAGGACAAGAAAATTAACACTCTTGCTGAACATGATTTTAGTAAATACACACTCCTCTGTTTGGGTCCCAAGGTTAATTTATGACATAGGTTGCTAAACCATAGAATAAGTGTCATGTAACTGAAAAATCTTCCTTCATTAATTGCATGGACAAGTATCTTGCTCATCCACAACAGAAAGTAATGCTCTGCCCATCAAGTTCCTTAAGTGTCCTGCAGCCTTTAGCTTACCTTACCTTTGATAGGTGTGTATGATTGCACATGGATGTACTAGATATCCCCTTGTGCAAGCCATGGGAAAGGCAATCATCTCACATGATTCAGTCTTGTGTGCACAGAATGGAGAAATTAGATTTAGCCAAGTAGTTGATTCATTAGTTAAATTTGCAAAAATTTATATCGAGGTGTTTGGAAGGAGGTCTTGATTGTGTTCCATTACCGATTGATGATGTCTGGAAAGTGATGATCTGAAGAAGGGCCCATATCCTTGTTGTGGAACTCCATTCCTGTAGAGGTGTGTCAGATAGCTTTAGTACCTTGGTTTTGTTGATTACATGGGAGTCACATCTGTTTGATTTAAGCTTTGGGTCCTTTGGATGTTGGTTGTGAAGAACTCGGGAGGGGGCAAAAGTTTGTTTGTTTGTTTGTTTGTTTGTTTGTTTGTTTGTTTGTTTGTTTGTCTGTTTATTTATTTATTTATTTATTTATTTATTTATTTATTTATTTATTTATTTATTTATTTTGCCGCCCACACTACCCAAAGGTCTCTGGGCGGCTTACAACAATTAAAATACAATACAATTTAGAACAATTAAAATACAATTAAAATATATATAAAAATTGCCATCGGACCCACAGCTAATATTATTTCAATTAAAAGCCTCATGGAACAGGAAGGTTTTGACCCGGCGCCGAAATGTCATCAGCGTCGGCGCCAGACGAATCTCAGTTGGGTGGGCATTCCGTAGTTTGGGGGCAGCTGCCGAAGAGGCCCTTTGTCTACAAGCCGTCCCTCTTACCTCCTTAAGGGGTGGCTCTTTCAAAAGGGCCCCCTGGCTAGATCTTAACTGCCAGGTAGGTTCCTATGGAAGGAGGTGGTCCTTCAGGTATCCAGGGCCCAAGCCGTTTAGGGCTTTATATGTCAAAACAAGCACTCTGAATTGGGCCCAAGCAGCAACTTGTAGCCAATGTAACTTATACAGAATCAGCTTGATATGTTCCCTGGCGGCTGCACCACTCACCAGCCGCGCAGCTTGATTCTGGACCAGTTGCAGTCACCGGACCATCTTCAAAGGCAGCCCCACGTAAAGCGCATTGCAGTAATCGATGTGTGATGTTACCAGTGCATGTGTGACTGTCATGAGACTCCGCTCGTCCAGGTAGGGCCGTAGCTGGTATAATTTCTGCAGCTGAAGGAAGGTGCCTCTGGTCACTGAGTCCACCTGGGCTTCCAGGGTTAGACTGGGGTCCAGGAGCATCCCCAAGCTGTGGACCCTGTCCCTTAGGGGGAGTGTAACCCCATTCAGGGCAGGGAAATGGCCCTCCAGCCTTTCCGGTGAAGCACCCACTAACAGCACTTCCGTCTTGTCTGGATTGAGTTTCAACTTATTAACCCTCATCTGGTCCTTTATCAGGTCCAGACACGAGTTCAGCACAGAAACTGGCTCACCTGGATTGGTGGAAAACGAGAGGTAGAGCTGAGTGTCGTCAACATATTGCTGACTCCTCAGCCCAAACCTCCTGATGACCTCTCCCAGCGATTTCATGTAGATGTTGAACAGCATGGGGGACAGTACTGAGCCCTGAGGAACCCCATGACATAAATGCCATGGGGCAGAGCAACTGTCCCCCAGCATCACCCTCTGGACACGGTCAGCTAGGAAGGAGCGGAACCACCGTAAAGCAGTGCCCCCAACTCCCAACCCAGCCAGCCTATCCAGAAGAACACCATGGTTGATGGTGTCGAAAGCCGCTGAGAGGTCCAGGAGTATCAACAGGGTCACACTCCCCCTGTCTCTCTCCAGCAAAGGTCATCGTACAGGGCAACCAAGGCAGTCTCCGTGCCAAAACCCGGCCTGAAACCCGATTGAAATGGATCCAGAAAATCTGTTTCATCCAGCAGCGCCTGGAGTTGCCCGGCCACAACCCGCTCCAACACTTTGGCCAAATAAGGGAGGTTCGCCACTGGTCGGTAGTTGACCACCAGCCTTGGGTCCAGGTTAGGCTTTTAAAGGAGTGGTTGAATTACCGCCTCTTTCAAGATGGTAGGGACCACTCACTCCCTCAAAGAGCCATTCACGACCTCCTGGACCCAGGTGCAACCCCCCCTGGCTGATCTTCCAATTAGCCAAGATGGGCAAGGGTCAAGCGGAGTGGTGGTAGAACGGACAGATCCAAGCACCCTGTCCACATCCTCAGGTCCCAACAATTGAAAATGTTTAACTCTACATTGAGTTGATCTCTCTTAAGTGGCAAAAGATACCTGCTTTTCTTTGTATGAGATTTTATTACCTCTCATGTCTTGCAAATTAATTTGTGTTATTCTGTGATCGGTCACCAGGAAGAAAACATTGGTTTTATCTGCAAATCTGATTGCTTCGGTACATATACAGATCTAGAGGAATCTCATCACTGGAGGATCAATATGCTGCCAGTTACTCAGAACAAACTGAAATCTTGTGTAGTTTGATTCTTAATCTTCTATTTATTATTCAATGTACTGTATAATGTTACTAGTGGTCAGATTTGATTAACTTTTAAAATGCTAATCATCTTGTACATTGTATTTTGTATGTCTACTTTTACTTATAAATCAGTCCATGTGATATCAAGATGAGTTAGTATATAAATTTAATGACAAAATAAATAAAATCTTAGTCAGAACATGGGGTTTCAAACTGAAAGCTCAGTCCCATTGCTTTTAGACAGCCCATGCTTATGTTGTAAGTTTCACCTTAGAAAAAGTGAAAGGGGAGTAATGTTTTATTATGCTAATTGCTACCCAAGATTTCCCTGGTCATGTACATATTGACTTAGATCCAACAAAAATTTAAGGGCTTCCATCAGTATGGGAACATAGGAAAATGTCATGTGCTGAGTTAAGCCATTGCTCCATTTAGCTCAGTTCTGTTGACGCTGACTGGCAGTGACTGTCCAAAGTTTCTGGAAGTCCTTCCTTTGTCCTGTCTGGAGATCCCTTGTATTCACTGATGGCCTTAATTAAAGGCAGCATCGAAGAGGAAAATCTTCAAAGTTAGTCTGAATGCCTGTACAAAAGGGGCAAGGATTAAATCAATGGGAAAAGAGTTCCAGAGATTACGTATATATAAATTGCTGCTTGATTACTCAGGACACTTTTTAATCAATGCAAAATTAATCTATTCTAACCCATTACTTGATTAGACCTTGTATCACTCAACACAATCATGAAACAGCAATGATCGGCATGTGCTTCAGCATTTGTGAGGCTGTGGGTAGACATATACAGCATACATTTAGTAGCAGTCTTTTGCATATTTTCTTTGCAATTCAGGCTGTTATTGTGTCAGTTTCTATTTGTCAGGGCTTCTGTTGCTTCTGTTACTTAATATAATCTATGGTCCTACATGAGCAGCAGGGTCAGTTTTTGGAATGAAAACAAAACCATGGCTGTAGCCTTTAAACACAAGCAGAATTTATTGTGACATGAGATTTTGCTGCCAATAGTCTACGTGCAGTATGCAATGCTGCAATTCTAAGTGATTTTTTAAAAAGTCAGAATAGAACATCTGCTCCTCAAAATGTTTTGCTTTCACAGGGTACATCAGATGACTGCCTCCTTTTCCTTAGGCTCTGATTCTCCTGTCATTTTCTTTAACGGAGACATTCTCAATTAGCTTAATTGAATCAAAAATGGAAGAAAGCCAGGAGAGAATTCTGGAAGGAAATTCCAGTGTGCTTCTACCAAATAATTGCTTAGGATACTGGAATTGGAATCTTTGGTTCACAGCAGGGCTGTAATGGCAAATTGCTCCACCTGCCATGCCTTAGATCACTTTGTTTTGTTTTAAATATGGTTCTTAGTTCTTAATTTCTGTTTAGAAAACAAGAGGGGTTTTTTGGACAATAATATTACTGGTTTTAAAAAGCCAGTGGCAGCAGTTCCCACCCACCATCCCAGCCTACAAGTAAAGGTTTGAGTAGTCATCTAAACTCCATCACAATCCACAGTTTGAAATCTGACACTGCCCTAGTGGAAGGCACTTCATGCAATGCATCTATGCCTTCTCCTCCCTCCTTTGTTCTCCAGCACTATGGTCCAGAGTTTTGGGAGAGCTACTGAACACTGACACCTATATCATACAACCCTAATAAAGAATGTGAACACTAGTGCGGCATACTGGATAGGGTCCACTATGAGGGCTCAGCACATCTGGGTTCAAATCTCTGCTTAGCCATGGAAATTCACAGAAGGCAGTGGCAATGGTAAACCGTTCCTTAAACATTTCTCATGAGATATTCTCTTCTCCCAAAACTCTGGAAAGGCTTAAGGATTAGGGTTTCGGAGACCTCCCAAAAGGGGAAAGGGGGAAGACCTTTTGCTTGTTAGCACTCGCACAATTACAAGGACCTCACTAGTATTCTACTGGTTGAAGAACCACCTAGAAAAACACTAGTGAGGCAGACACGCTACAGTTCGGGAGTAGAGTAGGGGTAATGTTTGTTGTTTGATTTGGTTTTCTGTTTTTGTGAAGTGAAAATGGATGCAATGCCAAGGCTCTGTAGATCTTATTGCTACAGAGCCTGGCCAGCATTTATAGTACATAAGGTACTTACAGTACATAAGGCAGCGGTTGTGTGGAGGTAATTCCTAGAAAGCTGGCATAACCCTCTCGTTTGCTTGTGATTGTTCCTGTCAAGGAGGAGACTCCTATTTTCAATTCATTTCAGCAAAACACACAAACCTTTCTTCTGAAAAATGAATCGGTAAGGCTGTTTATTTTACTAGACCCCCTCATAATCAGTGGCATCATCACCCCTTGTCCCTCCTTTCAGTGACAAATGAGAGGAAAATGCTTCTCACTTTGATCAAATGACCTTGGTCTTCTTTCATAGAGCACACCATGATTGCTTTGGTTCTCCCATGACTCTCCCACGTAGAGTATTGGGCTAAGGCTAGAAGTCAACTATACTTCCTGGAAATGCCATGATAAGACCATTCTGTTTTGTAGGAAGGAAGGGATTTGCTGTCTATATGAAATGTGTTCTTTATGTTCACTTTCTATGATAGCACCAGACCTGCTTCCATCTGTGCTTTACTCTGTTTCTTGTCTTGCATCTCAAGTAAATCACAGAACATGCTCTTGAGAAATATGTTCCTAATATAAAAATACCCCATAGGTGTATTGTGATATATTTGCCCGACTGGTTCTAATGGTATGAAATTGCCCTGAAGAATGTAAAATGAGTAATGCCTGGTGCACCTAGCTGAGAGGTAAAGATAAATCTCATATATTTTTAGGGGCCAGCTTCCCTTGGAGACTTCATTTGAACAGGCAGGTGCAATAAGAACTCAGCTGATATGCCATGGAGCTGCTGCATCAGAGCCAGAGTTTCTATGAATCATTAGACTGGCTATTTCAGCCCCTCTTCAGCTCTCAGGAGCTGCTCTCATAATGAAGTCTTTGGTTCCCCTTTTTCTTTCAGCATGAAACGGTGCAGCATCCATTTCGAGCCTATTGTGGTTGCTAAATAGAGACATTGAAGACACTAAGGTTAAGGTGCACAGCCATTTCATTTACTTGGTTGTCAATATTCCATTCGTAATTTGTCAGCAAAGTGACGTGCTTTGGCTGCCTGACAAGATTTTAACAAAAGAAATTTGTCGGTCGCAATATTCCTGCTAGCTTTGATTTCCTCAGCATGGTCAGACCAAATCAATATAATGCATTATTTTTTTTTAAAAAAAAAACTTTTATTTCCTCAAGCCCCATTTTCCCTTCCTCATCCAGCTCCCAGAGTTCTGTTCTGTTTCTCTGGACAGAAACTTTCAAGAGAAGAACATTTCAGGTTAGCCCAAGAGGGTTCTGGCCGGCAGACATATGTTTGTAATAGCTAGGAAATGGTTTGCAGGTTCATTATCCATTTGTAGTGACTACCCTACAATCATATTCTGGAAAAAAAAGAGAGAGAGAGAGTGAGTGAGAGAGAAAGGCTGACCATTGCTGCCAGTCCTAAAAGGGATGCCAAGGAAAGGATTATGTTAAGCCAGTAAATCTGAATTGCCTTTTTACCTTTGAGGACTGGCCCATATGGGCAACTGTTCAATCATACTCATAGAACCAGTTCCATTGTGGCTGCCTTCATCTCTGAGATGTCAGTGCCATGAATATATTTCCCTATAATGCTTACTATCTTCCAGGTATTACAAACACGTTTTTCCTAAAAAACTGGAATTGGTCCGAAAACACTTCTCTCTAGCACTTCTGCTTATAACGGTTATTCTTTTTGTTAAGACTTAGAGTTACACAAAGCTTGCAAAACACAGCTTGTCAACCCGATGCTGAAAAGTCCACATCCACATGATCATTACAGTGCCATGTATATTAAAAGAGTAGCCATGGACAGCCAGCTGGCACTTTATAAACTGCATCCAAGAGCCAATACAATTTTATCTGTGCCTCAGAAATCACATTTTGCGCAAGGAATTGGGAAAAAGAAATTATACCACGATTCCACATGAAAGAATTTATTTTCTGCCATAACAGTCTTTTCCTATGTACTATGCAATGCTTGAGTGTGTGTGCTCTGTAGTGATTAAGACAAATTATTATATAATATAAACTTTATTGCAGAGACAAGCCCATGAGAAGGATGGCTTTCATGGTAAAAGCAAGTCCTAGCTCCTGGACTTTCTGTCTCAAAACAACAGGAGCCTCTGAGGCTAAAGATGCTGACAATCTTTTGTGTAGCTGTCCTCTGGGAATGTGACAAAACTAAGATGTCTATAAGGCAATATGCAATTTTGAGGATGAGGATGTTTTGCATGAATCCAAGTTTATACAAAGAACTCCATGCTGTATAGTAAGTGTATTCTAAAAGTATTTCTGTCAGAACCAGGAAAGAAAAGAGTCACTATAAACAATGGAAGAATCTAAAAAGTATGTTGTAAACAATGGAAGGAGTTGTCTTACATAAAGGTGGGAAGGTTTAAGACATTTGTTTGATTATTATTATTTATTTCATAGGTAGATTTGCAATGTTAGTAGATTTGCATAGTTGGTTGATAAGTTTAATTTGATTTTTGTATTATTACGTTGTGATTTTATTTAAAGTATTATTTGTTATTTGATTATATTATGAACTGCCCAGAGTAGCCTTGTAGCCAGATGGGTGGTATAGAAATCGAATAAATAATAAATAAATGTCCCCATGGGAGAGTCACTAATCACACTCCTCATTCACACACAAAACTCTGGAACCTTCACTCTAAGCCCAGCCAGCTCATTTCTGCTGCTAATTCAGAACTTTGCCAAGGGACAACCATCCACAAACCTTCCTGAAGTACTTGGGGTACCCAGCTGGGGTAAGGAGTCACCCAGCCAGTGCCTCCTTACCCCAGCTGGTGTCTATATTTTAATTTCTTTGTCAAATGCAAAGGTTGATTTAGTGAAAAGTACCAATCATACATCATCCACAACTATACCCCATACTGCTGGGTAGAGTGGGTGGAATATTTGCCACACCTCTCTTTTCTATTATTTATATCCAAAGCGGCTGGCACAAAACATGAGCAACCAAGATAAATCAATACATTCTCACTATAAAATAAAAGTTAATATAGACCATTTAAAAGCAGCATCAATAAATTAGATGGAAAGTCAAGGAATCAGATACCAGCCCTCAAAGACCAACTGAAAAAGATGGGCCCAACAAGCACCAGAAGAAAGTGAACTGACAGACCTGCCCAATACAGATAGCTGAGGTACCTAGGCAGAAACAACCTCCTCTCTTTTGCTTATTCACCTTGTCTCTAATGATGATGGGCCAGAGAGCATAGATTCTGAAAACAAAACTAGATGTTGGGCAGCTTCATGGGGAGAAGGTAGCCTTTAATGCAAGGATGGGCAGGTTTGCCAGCATTGAAATCAGCGCTAGAAGTAGGAAGTCTATATCCAGGGGCATGTTAATTTGCTTATTTACTTTTAAAACATTTAAATAGAGTGGTTTTGCATTGGGGACTGCATGCATGCAGCTGATGGGCCACAGGTTGCCTACCCTTGCCTTAAAGTACGCCGTTCTTCAGTTCTGAAGACACTTGATGTTAAGAGGTTTGACTGAAAATGAATAAATAATTAAGGTGTTATGCTGAGTTGGAGTGTTATGATCTGATTTCTGGGCCCCTGCAAAGGTGTTGGCAGCTGGCGTTTTGTTTTGTTTTTGGAATGAGTTAACATTTCAAAGCTGCCTTCCACAGAGACCAACACAGTACACTCAGCATAGAAGTTAAATGAGGTATTAATAGTCGGGTCCATGAGTGGACACTCGTTCTGGAATGTTGGGGCCAACAACCTTTGCTAGTTCAAGCTGCATGGCCTTCTACATCTCCTTAGGTGACCTTCAGCCAGTCATTACCTCTTAGCTTGACCTACTTGCTGGTTTTAAGCAGAATGAAAATAAGATGTGCCATCCTGAGTTCATTGGAAGATGAGTGGTCTGGTGGTCCAGATAGGCAGGGTATAAATCAAATAAATAAATAAATAAATGAGCAGAATATAAATGTAAACAAATTTTACTACTGTGCAGCCTTTTTAAGGAATCCATTTTTAATAGTAGAGGGGGGAAACCACCATTACTTTGCATCGTATGATGTTTGCTTTCGATGTGTGGAGAGGTGAGGTGACTGCACATTTTGGATGTACCTCCAATTTCACCATTCCTGCTGTGCCTTGACAGCTCTACTGTCTTGACCTTTATAGAGTGAATGGAAGGTCTGAAGGAGAAGATGGGTAAAGCTCCAGAATTCCCACCCAACATAGTGAAGTCTGGTTGGAGAAGGCAGGAGTTGATGGATACGGTGGGGTAAACATGCACAGAGTGTCCTCTCCTTCCATAAACTGAACAACTGCAGAATATGCAATTTTCCAAGAGAAACAGTTTGTTTTATTACCTACTTTTAGCACAGCATTAAAGTTAGAGCTAGAAGAAGGACTAGCTCATATCCTGAGAGGGAGAAAACACACACTGAAATTTTGCCATGAAATCCCTCCCTGTTCATACAACAGGTGCCTATGACTGTGAGATTTAAAAGATATAATGAGTCTGTATAAATAGGAAGAACTTCTGTGGCAACAAAAACCATAAGATTTAGCCAGAGGTAAGCACATCTGGGAAAACATTTGTAATATAGGGCCATAACAGAAAAAGACCATGTCTTTGTCACCATGTGTCTCATCTTAGTGGGGAACATGAGGAGAGGGCTTCAGAAGGCCAACAAAAATACTTGGGCCCCAAGAAGCTTAAAGACTTCAAATCTTAAAAATCAACTATTGAATTGTGCTAGGAAAGTGACTGGTAGCTTTATAATAGGAACGGAGAGGGCTATAAGATCTCCAGTTTAGATTAATCCATCACAGTCTTGAAGTGAACTTTCAATAAATTAGGATCAAAGCAAAAATGTTCTCCAAGTCATTAAAAGGAAAGTAGTTTATTAGTTTGGCACTGAAGATATGAAACTATATTACTTGGTTAACCCCTATTACCATATTAGAGTATAAAATCAGAAAAGAGCAATAAACTCTGCATGAAAATTAGATTTTATTACTCTTGTTCTTGTGTTTTTGATGACTATTTAAAACATGCTCTCCAGATGACCCTCTAACTCCTTGATACAGCAAACAATAAAAATCTTGGACAGGGAAAATTAATTATTGACTGGGCTGTTGAGGTTCTGTCTGAATCTATGTATCTATCTATCAGCCTGGTTATTTGCCAGCTACTTGTGACCCTTCTGAAATAATGTTGTGTGATGTTTCTGAAGTTCCAGAGCCTTGTTACAAATGAGGAGAAAGGTGGAGGTGGCGGGGGGGGGGGGGAGGGGAGGAATCAAATGACTCTTGTTGAAAAGCTGCTCTAAATCAAAGCAATAACTTGATGGCTCAGCGTGACATCAGAATTGCGGTGTTCGCAGAATTTGTTAGTAGAGCTTCACAGAATATATTAGCAGAGTTTGCCTTTGCTCGTAAAATATACCAGTACGTACAATGTTTGCACAAACACACATGTACACAGACCAGTTTGAAGTCTGCAAGTTAGATCAAACACATATGTCAAGAATGAGTGTACTGAGGTAGTTAAGATTTCAGACTACGAGTTGCGAAGTCCAGGTTCTAGTTCCTACTGAATCATGAAACTCCTTGGGCTGATCTTTGGTGATCTATCTGACAAGGTTGCTGTAAGGTTAGAAGTGGGAGGAGAACTATGTGGAACACTACATTGGCAGAAAAGTACCATATCATGGAGCTCCTTTGATTCTCATCATTTGGTTGATCAAGAGGTAACTCACTGCAGAAGGAGAGCAGTGTGGACAATAGGTGCTTCAAACAAAGAAGGGTTTATAAGAACTTGGACTGGGGTTTCAACGAAGGCTGGTTCTTGTGGCTGGCCAACTCCAAGGCTAGTTACCTAAACGAGCTCTGGCTCAATCTGGTTTTATTCCACACTCCAAGTTAACTGCATTGGGGTTTGTGAGTTTCTAGCCTAGCTTTCTGGTCGGCGACATGTGATACCAAAGCTGCAGGGTCAGAGGAACAAGGGTTTTCTCTTTTCCTGCAATTGAGGTCAGGAATATGGAGGCCTTTGGGCCTTGACAGGGGACAGGTCTGGGATGGCTGCTTCTACTGCTGTTCCAGAAGGTGATCTTGGCACTCATTCTGTTGCTTCCTCCTCCAGCATTGCAGCTGCAGCAGAGTTGGCTCCCTGGGCCCAACTCAGGCTGTTGCCATGAACCCTGCCTCTGGTAATGCCCCCCTCCCAATAGTGTAGGTGTGGTGGTGAAAGTTGCTCTGAGAGCCCTTCAGCTGAAGAGTGGAGTATCAGTTCTTCAAATAAATTAATATTCAATTCTTCAACAACAGCAAAAACCAAACCTTATGGTTGATGAATGTGGGATATTGTGCTTCTATATCTATGATTCAAAAAGCCAGGAAATGGTTCAGTATTGCTGCACAATATTGTGCTTGTGTTGGCAACAGGAAAAAGGATGCCAAGCTTTACATAACAAAGAGCAACCTGGATATTGATATCACCCATGACAACAGTCAAGATGGTCTACAGCAGCAGTCCCTGACGTTTTTAGCCCTGCGGACTGGCTGGGGAAGGCTGGGTGTGCACTCGTGTGCATGCACAAAGGAATGGGGGCACTCGTATGGGCATGCACATGCTCTTGCACATGCGCAAAGGAGTGGGGGAACTCATATAGGTGCTTGCATGCTCATGCGCAAAGGAGCAGGGGACAATCGTACAGGTGCTCGTGCACAGGTGGGAATGGGCTGTGCGGGAGAGGGGGTGGGGGAGATCTGTCTCTGTGGCCCAGTCCGGATCAGGCTACAGACCAGCACTGGGCCGCGGACCGATGGTTGGGGACCTCTGGTCTACGGGACACCCTCTTCTCCTCACTACCATTCTAAAGTGACCTCAAGGAAGGGAAAATCCCAGAAACTGACTCCTTTTTGCGTCAGTGAACTACTTCTATCCAAACAAAAAGAAATCGTCAGGGTAGATTTTCAACAAGTGTAAATGCTACCAAGCAGAAGAAAGTCCCTTGTAAAATATCTTGATTTCTCTCATTGATGTTGTCAACATTCAGCCAGAAAAAGCAGAAAAGTGGGTGCCCCAGGCACCAATAATACCAAAAGGGTGGTAATAAGGATTGCAGTAGCATTTGTATTAAGACTGTAAAGAATGTATTTTCGAAGGCTTTCATGGCCAGGATCCGATGGTTGTTGTAGGTTTTTTGGGCTATTTGGCCATGTTCTGGAGGTTTTTCTTCCTAACGTTTCACCAGTCTCTGTGGCCGGCCTCTTCAGAGGACAGGAGTTATAGCTCTGTCTGTGTTCTGGTGTAGTAGTGGGATCAGCTTTTTGTCCTGTTTAGGAAATTGGGTGATTATGATGATCAGGGTGTTTTTGTTATGTATTGTTGTGATAAGAGGTGGGGAGAGATGATCTGTCACTGTGATTAGTTAGCTAGTCTTTTGTGTGCAGTGATCACTGGTCCTTGTGGCTGGGTAGAGTTCTTTGACCTTTATTCAGGCTGTATTTTTCAGTGCTGGGAACCAGGCTTTGTTGATTTTCAGACTTTCTTCTTTTTTGTTGAAGCTGTGCTGGTGTTTGTGGATTTCAATGGAAGTCACTGTAAAGAAAGCTCATTAAATTGTTGTGTTCATCAATGTAGACTCTCAACTTAATGAGATGTCTTAATGAATCTAACATCCAGTATTCCAGCATGGAGAGGAGGAGACTTCTGAATAACACCTACTACAACAACAGAGAGTGTGTTGAAACATTCATAGCTGCTTGCATCCCATGAGAAAGTGAGGCCCACCATATTTACACTGGACACTTTCCTGTCTGGCTCATAAAAACTGACAGGGAAGGATAGGATGAGTGAGCAAAGCACATGATGAATGCCTCCTTGCAGCAAGACAGTGTTTCAGCATGCTTAAAAGAGGCTGAAAGAGCCCTCCTTGAATCCCCTGCTCCCATTTTATTGGACAACGGGCATAGTACTGGATATTGGCCAGTATCCAATATCACAGTACATCAGGAGAAAGTGGCATAAAATCAAATACAGGTAGGTAGGTAGGTAGGTAGGTAGGTAGGTAGGTAGGTAGGTAGGTAGGTAGGTAGGTAGGTAGGTAGGTAGGTAATATCTCGCACTGGGTGGGGAATGATTTCAATTATGCTGTTGATGAGGAATCACAGGTATTATGCAAGAAAAATTATTCATGCTCATGAACCTTTAAACTAGCAACCCAGCTGTGCAACTCTTAGATGGAGCAATGGCAGTAGACCCTAAGGAAACATGAGAAAACTCATGGCAATGAGTAACGTAGAAACCCATATAATTGAGATGCATTACAAATTGTATCTTTATTTCCTTATGGCTGTAACTGGCATTCATAACATGTTTTATTTCATTAAGCAATGCCAGGAAAAGAGCCTCATATTTGCATTCTGCTTTCAATGTGCTTCTTAAACTGTTTTGATGTCTTCCTTATGTATAAGAAAGCTTGCTTCCTTCTTATTAATCAAGCTTGTCCAAGTTTCCTATCCGCTCTACATGGAAACCAGATTTTCCCATTTAGGGAAATAAATTTTTAGAGCTTTGCTTTTCTGTTCAGGAACCAATATAGAGGAAAGAAACAGGTCTCACAGTGGGCTTCAGGGGCTGTGGGAAACAGAGACCTTACATCAGAATTCTTCTTGGGTGTCTGACGGAAAGGAGTTCTTTTGTTAAGTGGTGGCAGCCCATTGCTCTCATGTAGAGTTTGAAAAGGGGAAGAAACTACTGTACTACAAATCCATCCCAACATATAGCAGGGGCTAAAGGAGAAACTTCATAATATTGCAAATACAGGAGGTTACAGATGGGAATAATCTCTGATCTCTGCCTCTGTGATTTTTAGAGGACAGGATGTTACTGGTAAAGATCGCCAGGTCTTGCTTCTTTATTTGAGTTAGTTCCCAGCTTCCTCTGGAGAGTCGTACATATAGGGAAATTAGAATTCAATTTAAAACATGCCATATTCTAATCTGAGGCAGATTGCAATGGTGAGAAGGTAGTATATATAATCAGATTATGCATTCCTGGTGAAAGACTTGTATGGTTACTTTGTTGTTGTCATTTTTCCATGTTCTTTTAACCAAGTTAAAAAAAAATACAAGTACAACAATTTAAATATATAATTTTAAAAACAAAAATATAAGATGCATTTCAGCAACCCCTGCTTCACTGAAAAAGTATCTGTCTCTACTGGTAGAAAGACAATGGGGAGAGACTTTTTAGCCTCTTTCAGCCAGCAATTCCAGAACAGAGCAGCTCCTTCCATTACAATCCCAGGTTAGATAACTGGAGAAACCTCCCTCCCCCAAATGGACATACATACTTTGATACCAACTAATAGTTTATTAAAATATAATAAAAATGAGTAGTAAGTAGAGGGTTAAAAAGGTCACACTTGAGTTGCCTGAAACAGCACAGTATTGGCACAGCATAAGGAACAGATCCCCAGATCAGACAACCCACCTGTCACTTCATCTGCTGCACTCATCCCAGTGCATCACTCGCTAACCATAGAGTTGTTGACCAACAATATGGTCCCTCTGGGCACACATCCACTAGTGTGGGGAGACCTCTTGGTTTCATTGTGGGGTACTCTCACAGCCAGGCCTGTCTTTGTCAGTTCTCTCCCCCATCGTAATTGAGGATGGGAATAATCACTTGCCTGGAATAAGGCCAAATGCCCATTTCCCTTTCTGCATATCTGTTCCTATGCATCCAATCACCCTGAATGGTTGTCAACCAAGCAGTGTATAATTGTGCGAGGCAATATAAGACAAAACAGAAAGTTATCAGAATTTATCTACATTGTAAGCTAACACTATAATGCAATTAGAAAAAGAGGGTTGCAGACTTCCATGTTGGTGACTTCTGGGGAGGACCACAGGAGGGGTTTTAAATCCCCACCACCAATCATGGCTGGGGACTCTTCCACCAAGCACTGTCAGCCATCCCCGGATTAGACAGCCAGCAGGGCTTTCCCCAGAACCTCATGACTGCACAAGAGCACACACAATGTAGACAACCTGTATGGCAATGGCCCTGGCACCACCCACAAATTGGATCCCTGTCAAACACATGGGGTGACCATGTGTAAGGCCTGGACAGACATGTGTGGAAGGTGGTGGTCCTTTCAGCTTATTTTCTGTGCCACACCAGTCAATGGCAGTTTTTGCCATGTGCCACTCTCTGCAAGTGAAATGAAATGGCAAACTCTTGAAAAAGAATGATTACAGTGGTATAAAAAAATTGAACCCTGTGTGTTGTAGCAACACATTCTTTACATGATCATCACTCACAAGAATCCAGCATGTGTTGGCTCAATTAAAAACAAATTAAGACATGAAAAGTCCTATGAATTGATCCCTAGTTGCATTGCCTTGTGCCGTCTTCTGCTTAAGCAACAGTAGTTATAGTCTTCCTCAAGGCGTCCTTCATTTTCTGCTAAATGCAATTTTTGACTTCCCGGAGAACTCTCCAATGATGAGTCTGTGCCGTTGAGACACTGCTGCCACTTCCTCAGGAGGCGTTCACCATTCAGAAACTGATAAGGTGACCTTCCACGACTATGTGCTCATTTGTCTTCCTGCCTTTCACGATGCGCAGTGATCATTAAAAAAATCACTATTTATTGGAAGTTATAACAGAGTGTGATCCAAGACCAGGACCCTTAAAGGGCAGCAGGAGGGCAATGCTTGAGCACTGTTCTGCCTGTGCCGGTGCAATCTGGGCTGCAATTTGGAACATTTCTACAGTGTCATGAAATGTCCCTCCTGATTCACAAGAGGCACTTTGTGGGGGTTTGGGTTTGGTGTAAGCAAGGAGCAAATTTAGACATCACAGTCGTAGGAAAATAGGCAGCTAAGTGAACACAATCTCTGCCGCACACTTAATTCTCTTGCTTTCAGCTTGAATGCCAAATGCAACTGTCTGAGTGCCTAAACAATCTGCCAAGACCAGCGGGTTTCTACAGGTCCTGGCTGAAAGCCCTGGTATACATGCTGGGCATGAGGGCAAACATCAGTACCAAGAGTACTGCATAGATGGAGTGGGGACCATCTTGTTAATGGTTCCTCAGCTCTTCCCTGTTGCATGCTGGGTGTGAAAAGAGGACTCCCTTGATTCAGTGCAGATAAATTGTCCAGGTGACACCTTTAATCTTTGTCAGCGATTAGGCTTGAGAAGAGTGTGTGGCTGCAACTAGTGAGCTGCACTTCAATTCTTTCTGTACCCTTTGTAATACTATTCACTTTGTAGTATTGTATCAAGAAAGGATTTAAAGCAGGGGTGTCCAACCTTTCACCTTCCCTGGGCCACATTAGAAGATGAAAATTTGGTTTGGGCTGCACATAAATTTGGTTTGGGCCGCATGGGGGGCAGCCCTAGCCGTCCTCTGCAGCCCTGCTCCAAGAGTGCTTACCGGCAGCTGCAATCTCAGACAGCAGAGGCTGCCAGCTTCGACTCCGGCGGCTTTATGGGGCCGGGAGGGGGTCCACCTATTGACAGGGATGGCGCAATGCAGTCACGCAGCCCCCCTCTCCCCTCCCCTTCCCTCTCCTCCCGCTCCTTCCTTCCCTCCCTCTCTTCCCCCCACCGTTGTGACGTGCCCTGGCCGCATTCCGGCTGTAAGCGCCGGCAGTGTAACTTGAAACTTTGGAATTTCTTTTAAAATAAAAAATTGCACTGGGCCGCATTATGAGCCAACCTGGGCCGCATGCGGCCCTTGGGCCGCAGGTTGGACAAGCCTGATTTAAAGGATAGCTATGGTTTGCTTACTTGTTAGCATGAGTGTCTGGGGTGGGGTGGGGCAAAGAGAGATGCCTGCCCCCATCTCTGAATCCTACATATGGTATTTTTTAAAATGTACACGAGCAAAAATGCAGTAATGTAACAACCCATAGGCATTAGACAAAAAGCCACAGTTCGACCACATAGTTGAAGTGTAAGTAATTTACTGTGATCAGACCAGTGATACTATTCGCTCATATTCTGCCCTGAATTCTGGTAGCATCCTGGAACCCCACTGGTTGAAGGAATTCTATGTAAATGAATCTTGAAAGAAAATCAATATAATATCAACTCCCACTGAAGTGGAATGTGATGGTTAGGGTTCCTATGGAGGACAGCAGTGTGTTACTCAAAGAATCAGTTTTATTTAGGAAGGGAATGAAGAAGCTTTTCCAAGAATAGGATTTCCATGGGTACACAGGAAAGGCAGCTCCCTGAACTAATGTCAATCTGGGATGTAAATTTCCCAGAAAGGCATAGTCTCAGTCTCTCTCTCTCTCGCTAACGCTAACACACACACACACACACACACACACACACACACACACACACACAGAGAGAGAGAGAGAGAGAGAGAGAGAGAGAGAGAGAGAGAGAGAGCCTCTCTGAGATTTTACAGAATCTCAGAGACCCACTATACATAACAGAATGTTTATCTGAACAGACATGCATAGGACTGATGGTGTGACCAGACAGGGAAATAAATTGGAATTTTAACTGTTTGTGGAGCAATCTATTTCCTGGTGATCACACAATGTACAGAGAAACGTGGTTCAGTCCAACCATGATCTACAACGAAGTGGTACCTTTTTGGTCCAGCTGTAGAGCTTCTACTTTGGGGGGGCTGGGCCGAAGCGACTTCCTAGCTGATGGAAGGGTCATTTTAAGCTAGATAGGTTGCATTAAAGCAACCCCATCTGGTGTGATCAGAGGAGCTCCTTTGTAGCCATCTGATCACACCCTGCATTTTAAAAGACAAATTGCAATGCTATCACAGTGAATTTAAGACCTCTTGTTCCATATCTTGAATCATTGCTTGTCACTAATGTTCTCCACTTATTCTCTTGGCTAGTCTACCACCTACTCTTTCCAAAATGTATATCGTTCATAAAAAGAAAACAAAACACAACTTCAGTGTAACAGTTTCTCATTCCTGGCAACACTTTTTCCCCAGCCCAATTTTTTTTTGAATTCTGTACTAATTGCATTTTGTAAATTATAGAATAAAATACATTTTAATAGGCTAAAATGGAAGGCTATTAGCAAACAAAGAATGTTTTTAGTTTGTTCGAGTAAGTGAAACAGCAGCCAGTTTTTAAAATATCTCACTTATGTCTCTTGTCATCCTGCCAGGTGATGTTTGTGTAAGCATATTTTTCCTTAAAAATTAAGAAATGCTCATGCATTAGGAATCTTGAGGTAAGATTATCCACTAGGGAATAAGAAATTTGTTGCCATATAGATTATTTACTTAATCACTGTAAAGTAAATTGGTTAAATCAAGAATATAGATAGATGGGAGGAAAAATTAGTTGAGATATTCATATATTTTTAGATAATGTCATCTAGAGTTGTGCAGCATACTGTATATGTATTCCAAAGAAGCTAATATATAGCAATTTTCTGATGGTTGATCCATCCACTCTTCTGAAATACTGTATTTACCTCTGTAAACAACATTACTGCAGTTCAGTACTTGTACAGAACAGAGACTGGCAAAGATAAGGAAAAATGAACAAAAGTAAATTGTTTATAAGCTAACAAATCTAACTAAATTGAGTTTACATTCATTTTAATTGACATTCAAATTTACACTTCTACACGAAAAACTTTATCCATCTAGAATGAAGGTGAAAAACCTCATAGGTGATTTTACTCTTATTCTCCAGCTTGCTTGTTTTAAGGTTTCAAGGAAATGGCAAAACCTTTCCCTTTCTTCCCATTAACTTCCTAACAACAATTAAAAGACAAAATAAAGAAGACATTTTGTAATGGGAAGAGGTTCATGAATTTCATTTTCCAAAAATCATTATTTTCATTTTTGAAAATTCTAAAACATCAAATTGTTTTCCATTTTGTTCTGCTGTTACTTTCTGCTAAACTCTGTATTTGCTGCTGTGTCTCTCACACTCACATTGCTCTTGCAAGCATCTCCACAGAACATCTTTGTTCACCTCAGATAGATGCTCTAGAATTTTCCCCAGGACTGATGTCAGTCAAGTTTTCATATCTGTAGTTCTTCTTTGTGGTCTCTGTGAATTCACACTAATGAGTTAATCTGCGCCTGAGCAGAGAAGTTTCGGAAGCTTCTATAGCTTTAAGCACTTGGTGCTGGGACCTCCCACATGCTGCCTATAACTCTGTCCCCAGCACCAAGTGCCTCAGTTCCTTTCTTGTCGTTGCTGCGACACATCGCTGAAGCTTCTTCAAGCTTCGTTTGGAACTTCTGCGTCTTCCAAAAAACTCTTACTTACTATTATTGGACCTCCCTGGCTTTGTTTTCGGACTGTCAACCAGTCTTCTTCCCGCGAGTCTGTATCTGAAAGAATAAAAATGGACTGTTAGTTATATTAACCAATTGTGGAGTTTAGGGCCTTGCTGGGCATCTTCAAGAGGTGTGAGGTGTGCTCTAACAAGATTCCACTCTCTGATGGGCATTCTCAGTGTTTGTTTTGCCTTGGAGAGGAGCACCAGCCAGCTTTGTGCACCTTTTGAAAAAAAGTTTTACCAAGCCAGCTTTGAAATTAAGGCTTCAACACCTCCGCTCCTTCCTTTTGGAGAAGTCTCTCTCTTCAAAGCAGGGAACGCCAATGTATGTATGTATGTATGTATGTATGTATGTATGTATGTATGTATGTATGTATGTATGTATGTATGTATGTATGTATGTATGTATGTATGTATGTATTTATTTATTTATTTATTTATTTATTTATTTATTTATTTATTTATTTATTTATTTATTTATTTATTTATTTATTTATTTATTTGATTTATACCCCACCCATCTGGCCTAAAAGGCCACTCTAGGCGGCTGTATCCCCCACTGAACAAAAGCCCATGGTTGCGGGATCTCCTCCTGCCTCTAAGGCTCAGAAGGGAGCTAAAATGGCGCCTAAGCCCAAAACTTCTTCCTCGGGCTTGAGGTCGACAGGGGCAACATCAACACCTAAACCGCTCTCAGAGTTGATCTCGAAGAAGAAGAAAAAGACTCCCAAGCCAGGGCAGGTGACGGACATATCGGCAACGATGCCAGAGACATTCCGATGACATTCAACGTGCCTTAGCTTGCCCTCGGGTGATGAGGGGATGCCGCTGCTGGTCCCTGAGACCCTGCCATCCCCTTGTGTCAGTGACTATCGTGACTGGGGTAACCCTCGGTAGAGGTTGTGTAATTGGTGCAGGCTAGACTGTGTTCCTCATCAGGCTCGATGGTGCAGCAATCTTCCATTTCGTCACTGGAGTCTGTTAAAGTAGAGGTGCCTAGAAACAGGACCCACAAGAGTAGGCATTTGGAACTGACTGTGCAGCCTGACCCATATAGCTGTCCGTCACTGCTGGTGTGTCATCCTGCCTGCTATAGCAGGTGGCACTTTTACAACTACCCTCCAATTTTTGGGTCGGAGGAGTTTACGCCCAATCCATGGTTCTATCTGGGGGGCTATAGATATGATCCATGCTGTTGGTATCAGTGGTACCGGCCCTATTTACTGTCTCTCTCTCTGTCCCCCCCCCGACATTGAGGATGGGAGGACTATGTTGTCGATGTCATATCAGATCCCTAGAAGGGTGGAGAGCATGTATAAGATCTATGGGGAAAATACCAAGTTCCTCCTGAAACACCTGTTACCGAACTCCTTTGTGATGGACGTCACTCGTGATTGCTCAGCATCCTCATCCAATAACAAGGAGGGACATAAACTAGATATCATTGGCCACAGGATGTATTCATTGGCTTCTTTGGTCCTCAGGGTCGCCCACTATTTAGCAGCCATGAGGGTAGCACATTTACATCACCAGGGTGTCATGGTGTTCACCTATTTGGATGACTTGTTGCTGGTAGCGCAGTTTGAATTGCAGGCATAGAGGCATATGGCATTAACTCTATCTCTGCTGTCGATTCTAGGCCTGAAGGTCAACTGGGAGAAGTCAACACTCTGCTCAACTCAGCAAGTAGCTTATATTGGGGCAACCATAAATGCCTTGTCAGGTCAAGCCTCTCTCCTCTTAGGCAGGATCTCAAAAATTGAGTCCATGCTATGCCCTTTTGGCCCAGATGCAAGGATATCAGCCTCCCAAGTTCAGCCATTACTTGGCTTTATGGCATCCACCACAGCTGTGGTGCAGCATGCCTGCCTGAAAATGAGGTCACTCCAGGCGTGGTTCCTCTCACTATTTTCAGTAGTAGTGGACCCTCCAACCAGGTGTCTACAGGTCATACCTGAGCTCGCTGCTCAGTTAACTTGGTGGAGCCGACCTTCAATCCTTCTGATAGAAAGACCCTTTGGCCAGCTGTCTCCATCTATTCAAGTAACCACAGACACCAGCCTAACAGGCTCAGGAGGCTGATGGGGGCAAAGCGTCCTTGTTGGTCCTTCTCGACATCTCAGCTGCCTTTGATACCATCAACCATGGTGTCCTCTTGGGGAGGCTCTCCGAGTTGGGAAGTGGTGGTCTGGTGCTGGCCTTCTTGGGGGACAGTCCTCAGACAGTACAGATTGGGGAGCATGTTTCGGCCCTGTGGAGTCTCAATTGTGGGGTTCCGCAGGGCTCAATCATCTCCCCAATGCTGGTTAATATCTATATGATATTAGCGCTGTCTGGAGACTGTAATGCAATGGATGCAGGTGAATGGGCTGAGACTGAACCCAAACAAGACTGAGGTCCTGAGAGTGGCCGGCCCATCCATTGGTGGTTTGGGAAACTCCCTCTCTTTTAGGGGGAGGGTGACTCTCACCATGAAGAGTGAGGTTCGCAGCTTGGGGGTCCATCTGGATCCAGCACTCACCATGGAGACCCAGGTGGCATCAGTGGTGTGCTCCGCCTATTTCCATCTGTGGTGGATTGCCCAGCTGCATCCCTGTCTTGATGGTGGGGCACCCACACATGCTTGTAATCTCAAGATTAGACTATTGCAACACACTCTACATGGGATAACCTTTGAGACTGATGCGGAAGCTTCAAATGGTGCAGAATGTGGCAGCCAGACTTCTTAGTGGGATAAGAAAACACCAGCATATCTCTCCCACACTGACTGCTTTGCATTGGCTGCCTGTTTGTTTCCGCATTGATTTTTAAAGTTCTAATGATGACATATAAAGCCCTAAACGGTTTAGGACCTTGATATTTGGTGGAATGCTTTCTCCCACCTAGATCTACTCGTATCACTCATCACAGCCAGGAGGGATGGTTGAGCGGCCTAATACTGAGGGAGGACCGTAGAGAAAGAACAAGAAACCGGGCTTTCTTGGCAGTTGCCACTCGACTATGGAAGAGTCTTCCATCTGTGATTCGCCAAGCTCCCTTGCTGGGTGTTTTCAAGAGTCAACTTAAGACCTGGCTCTTCAGGCAGGCCTTCCCCATTGTCAGTACTTGAGCTTTACTTTTTATTTTAATTTTCTGTTTTTACTTTTTCATTTCATTGTTTATCCATCTTGAGCTAGATGATGATGATGATGATGATGATGATGATGATGATGATGATGATGATGAAGATGATGCTTAAATTGTGGTTGTATTGAGTGTCTGAATTGTTTTAATTCTACTTTGTTGTAAGCTGCCCAGAGTAGACTATGTCGAGATGGGCGGGATATAAATTCAATAAATAAAATAAAATAAATAAAATTTAGAGCATATGAAAACGTCCTGGTTGGTTGGGTGGTCCAGGTTACGACAGACAACACGACAGCAGTATTCCACATCAACAAGCAGAGAGGCACCCACTTGCTCCACCTGCTTTATCTTGCTGTCAGCCTTTGGGAGTGGTGTGTTGCATGCCACATCTACCCAGTTGCAGTCCACGTGGCAGGTGAGGGAAATGCACTGGCAGATCACCTCAGCAGGCTCCAGTCCTGTTCCCACAAGTGCTCCCTGGATGACACCGTCTTCCAATGGGTCTGCCATCACTGGGGTATCCCACCGCTGGATGTCTTTGTGACTCCAAACAGGAGATGCAAGATCTACTGCTCCAGGGTGGGTCTAGGCTGCTGCTCTCTGGGGGGGGGTGCCTTTATGGTAAGCTGCACAGTGTGCCTGCTCTACATGTTCCCTTCTATCCCACTTATACAGAGAACCATTGTAAAGATTCAGCAGGACAATGTGGATGCCATCCTCATAGTCCCCTGGTGCCCCCGCCAGCCATGGTTCTCAATGCTCTGAGACAGAGCATCAGATTTCATCAGGCTATCACTTCTTCCTCACCTGCTGACCTGGGACAAGGGCAGGATCTTCCACCCGGACCTGCAGTCTTTTCACCTCATCGCATGGAGGCTTCCCCATCTATAGCTGAGGTTCTTAGTCTGGCCTGTAAACGCTCCATCTCCCTGACATATGCTTACAAGTGGAAAGCTTTCTGTAAGTTCACAATGTCCCATCCCTTACCAGTCAGCCCAACATCCCTTGATGCAGTTTTGCACTTTCTACTTCACTTGTTTCAGCGTATGGCAGCTATAGTGGTCCATCAGCCAACTTCCTCTCAGGCAGCTGCACTCTTTCAACACCCTATGTTGAAACAATTCTTGCGTGGGCTGAGGAACATGCGCCCGGACCTACAGGTCTCTCATACTACTGTGGTCACTCTAGCTGGTCCTTGGTAGGCTTATGAATTTGAACCCTTGGCTTCAGTGTCTTTTGACACTGAAGACTGCCTTTCTTCTCGCAATCACTTCAACTTGAAGGGCAGGGGAGATAGCTGCCTTTAGGATGGACCCTCCATTCCTTCAGTTTCACCCTGACAAGGTGACCTTCTTACTTAAGGGGTCATCTTATTTTCATTTAAGTCAGCCGATTGTGCTGCCCACCTTCTTCCCAGCACCCACTGGAAAGAGTGCTGCACTCCTTAGACGTTAAGCGGTCTCTCTCTTATAATGTTCACCAAACTGCCACCTTCCGTACCTCAAAAAGGCTCTTTGTAACCTTCCATGGCCCCTCTAGGGGGTCACTGGCTACTTCCCAAACCATCTCCAGATGAATTGTGGCAACCATATGCCTTGCCTACCAGCTAGCTAAGATTCCTCTCCCAGGCATAGTTAAGGCCCACTCCACAAGGGCAGTAGCCTCTTCAACTACATTTCTTTGAGGGGTGGACATTGTGGACATATGTAGGGCTGCTATATGGGCCACACCATTCATCTCCGCCTGCCTCTACTGCTTTGATGAGGCTGAGGCTGCGGTGGGTCGTGCTATCTTCAGTGCTTTCGTGACGTCCCTCCTCCAGGTAATTGAGCTTGCCAGTCACCCATTAGTGTGCATTCACAAAGACCATGAAGAAGAAAAAGAGGTTACTTACCTGTAACTCTGGTTCTTCAAGTGGTCATCTGTGAATTCACACTCTCCGCCTTTCCTCCCTGCTGTCCGTCACGTGTGCTATTGCATGATGTGCAGCAGCGGGAAGTTCTTAGGAACTGAGGCACTCGGTGCTGGAGCGGAGTTATAACCAGTGTGGGGGAGGTCCAGCCACCATGTGCCTGAGCTCTAGAAGATTCTGAAGCTGCTCTGCGCAGGTGCAGATTAACCCATTAGTATGAACCTCTTTTTTCCAGGTTCCTCATTTTCAACCTTTTTGAAGATGAGGACAATATTAGTCATCTTCCAATTATCTGGCACTTCACCCATCTTCCATGATTTCAAGAAAATAATAGACAGGTTCTGAGAGTTCTTCAGCCAGTTTCATCAATAGTCTTGGATGCCATTTATTCAGCCCCGGAGATTCGAACTCATTCAGAGTAATGAGCTATTCCGGACTATTTTCATATAAAGGTCAAACTGCAGTCCTGCCCCCTCCACTTGTACTTCACATAGACTCTCTTTTAGAAGAAAACCAAGCTAAAGTAGGAATCGGGAACTTCTGCCTTTTCTTTGTTGTCTGTTATCATTTTTCACACCCCACTGAGTAGCTGAGCCACTACCGTATTCATCTTCTCTGTCTTTTACTATGCTCGTACCTGAACAATCCAACAGAATGCTCCAACAGAAATAAATCTGCTTGTCTCAAAAGTGCCACAATATTTTCTTTTTGCTGTATTTTGCTTGTTCACAAGTTGTGTCTCATATTAAATCCTCCATGATTGTCACAGAACAGGTCTGGAATGGAGGACTGTTGAGAAAATGTACACAATCTGGCTAAAAACAAATATTGTGTCTTAGTCAGCAGTTGCAAATTCCACTTAATCCTAACTATTATAAGAAGCACCTTTCTAGCTATTTCCCCTTTCATAATGATTCTAGTAATACCTCTGAACTTTTGAAGCAGGGCAATAAATTTGATGCACTGCCTGTTGTGACCTCAGCATTGCTCCCTTATTTCCTCCATTTTACAGAAGGCCCAAAATTAAATATCAAAGTCAGACAAAAAACATATTAAAAAACCACCATTGCAGACAGTGGAGAAAGCTTGAAAACCTGAAAGAAGATCTAGAGAGAATGATGACCTTTTGCTGAGGTACTATGGGGCACAGATGTCACTTGTCCCTTACAAAGATTCTGCTACACTTTACTGCGTAGTCTCAGGATATGTTCAGCCATTAAGACATCAATATCAATGTGTGGTGAATGAATCAGTCGTCTTCTTTGCTGGACTCTTCAAAAGGTCAAGGGCTTTGTTCAGGCTGGCTTTGAGCCTAATGAAAGTCTGGCTGCATACATAGTATGTGGTAATTTATAGTGAAAATTAGCTGAACTCAAAGGGACTGGCATTTTACTTGCTTCAGTGCCATTCATGGAATGGCAATCTGTGAAGAATCTGTCTAGAAGATGAAAAGCCAAGAAGAGGCTATGGAATAAAAGAAACAGCAATAACAACAAAAGAGTAAAGGGAACCAAGAGAGCAGTGACTACCTCTCATTTTTTAAGTATGTAAAATATAATATAAGGCATAGTACGATCCAGCATTCAATGGAAATAGAATCCACCCAATCTGGTCTGAACAAAAACAATCTTGCTTGATTTTGGATGAGAGGCCACCAGGGAATAAAAGAGATCTCCTAGTACTGCTAAGAAAGGATGCCACCAAAAACCCTGGTAAGTTACTGCTAGTCAGTGTTGAGGATACTGGGCTAGATAGATTAGTGTTCTTATTCAGGACAAGGCAGGTTCCTGTCTTCTTAGCTAACATGGCATAAACTGGATAGTGTTGAAACAGGGGCAAACTATATCCATGGCAGTATATGTGGTGAACAGAGACAAAAGGTGTTGCTTTGGAACATTTGGGCTTGAGTAGAACAATCTAATCAAGCCTGAATGTTCACATGGCTGCTCTAGGAAACTCACACCATCCCTGCAATATCTCAGCACATTCTTAAGATGGCATGGGAAGCAAGTAGCCTTTTCTTGTAATAGCCCTTGGGCAGCTCTACAGTAGAATCCCTTAAGCTTTTTGAACATTCAGACTATAGAGTCAGAGAAGTGCAGATAACCTGCTAATGCAAGTAAAACAGATCACTGACAGGAGAAGAAATTTGGGCATGCTTAAATTCCTCCTTAATGAACCTGCTCGAATGGTAAGATCATCTGGAGCGGGCTTTAGCCCCAGCTTGACTGTCCTTCTACAAGCAGGCAAAAACCTTCCTTTTCAGGCAAGTTTTCCCTCAGTGATCAGATGCCTAAGTGGGTTTTTTAAACAGATTGTTGTACCGTACTGCTTTGAAAATGTTTTGATGTTGCTTATGTTTTTTTGTATGGTACTTATTGGATCCTTTTTAGTATTTGTATAGTAAAAAAGCAAAGTGTGGTGCTTATATACCACCCCATTGCTCTTAATGCTCTGGGCAGTTTACAAGTTAATTCTGCAGGCTACAGATTGCCCCCCCCCCCAAGGATAGAAAGCTGAGTTAACCTTGAGCCCGCTACTTGGGATTGAACCCTGGGTCATGACTCATGAGCACAGTTTTGCCTGCAGTACAGTAGTTTAACCACTGTGCCAGGAGGCTCCTACAAGTATTTGCAGGGACAGGCTGAACCATTCTAACTAGAATATAATGTAGTTAACTCTTTTAGAGTGATCTCGATTGTCCTAGCAGGAGGCTACAGTGTTGAATAAACTCCAGTGTGGCCAGCCTGAAATAATCATAATTTACATGTCACAGTGCAGACTAAGTTACCGATCAATGTCAACATCATCCATTTACTATTGACTCTTTATTAATCAAGTGGGAAAAAAATGATTGAACCTCCTAAAGGCAGGGTTCTTCTGATTGCATCTTCACATGTAATTGATAGCGTGATAAGCTGCTAGCCAGTTCCATGCCTGTTTACACAGAGGTGATTCCCACTGACTTATTTGCAGATGAGTAGATATATGTGCACACGACTTCTTTACTGGGAAGCAGAACAGGATTTATTTACAGGTTATGCAAAAGGCATAATGTGGTGATATCAGTACGTGTGGGTGTTGTATATATATGCATGTTTGTTATTTATGTAGGAGTGTTCATGTTGGAATTGCATGCACAAGTAGAGTGCTGAAGTGAGTGATGGATGGGTGTTGGAATGCTTATGTGTGGTGCTGGATGCTGATTGGTTGGTGAGAATGAATAGGGAAGGAGATACTAGAGAAATGGCAGTCGGTTTGGGGAAATGCTTTGAGAGTCTGATTATGAGGCAGCTGGGTGTTTGTGTGACAGAGAGTGGTCTATAGAGTGCGGCATGTATCTATACATGCTGACGAAATACTGTATAACATTTTTGCTTGTGGCTATGTACTGAAAGACTTACCTTTTACTTCCCCCTGTCTACTTGTTGCTTCAAAATAAATTCTTTTTGTTTCATCCAAAAATAAACTTTTGCATCATATTTTTCAAAATTAGGTTTAGATTGCAAACAAGTCCTTACAGCCATTGTCAGAAGGCTCTGCTTGAGTCTTAAAAAGTAGTTTCAAGGAGTGTGTCATTTGTTTTTCTGGACTACAAACCCCACAGTTCTCCATTTTGTGAATCTCATCTGACAGGAAAAACTTACAACAATCTAAATGTGGCTCACCTGGGAGAAAGGCCTACACAGCAAGGCCTGTGGCTTAGCATAGGCCTAAGCATTGCCTGGCTTCCAGTTCAAAAAGGAAGCTGCTCCAGTGCTTGCTGGGAGCCTTAGATGGCTATCTGTCCGGTGGGACTCCCAAAATGGAGCATTCTGGAATCTGTATTCCAAGAAAAACAAATCCCTAATAATTTCCTCAATATATTTCTTTCCGCATAATATTAATGTATTGACTAAATACACGGTCAGATGGTATATATTATTTTAAATAAAACCAGCAGAGTTAAGGTGCCACTGGCTGGAAAGCACATTTAATAGAGACAACCCCCAAAACTGGGAAATATTTGAGGGTGGTTGTCTGTGACAAAATACTAGCAGTCTAAATGTATAATTTGCTGGGTGAGTGGTGTTTGTACAGAATGTGCATGACAAATGGGGAACATACATCTTGTTTGATATATTGCATTCTCATATGATGCCTTTTAGAGTTTTTGGCTGGGAGGGAGCTGCAGTGAATGTCAATCAACTCAGTAGCAGCTATTTGTTCCCTTTCTACCTTGTATTCTTTTTGTTGCACACCGAGTTCATTTAGTGTTCTGTTAGTGCTTTAGAGCTATGGAGTTGGAAGTGAACAGTTAAGGTGAAGTGTTCTGCCAGCAATGTAACCAGCCAGAAAGTTAATAATGAAGTAAATTAAGCAGTTATGCTCAGTAATGTAACAAGTTAACATTTCAGCAAAATATTTTGTTTTTATATAAGAAGATCTGTGAGTAAAATAAAACCTTTTATTTTTATTCACACCAGTCTCTGAATGAATGTATAAGTGCCAGTTGAGATAAACTAATAAATAAGGGTTGTCTACTAAGAGAGACTATATTTCAGTCTGCTCTATAGGTTCCTGCCAGAACTATTTTTATCTGCTGCATAATCAGAAGGAAAGTTTATTATTGTTAAAGGCCACAAGGTGAGTGGGGATACCTCCCCAGGCTGTCTCACATATGACTGCAGGTGCTAAATGGACAAAGCCCTCTGTGGGAGGGAGAAGTGAAATGTTACTAGAGGGGTGGTGAGTGCTGAGCAACAGTTCCAAATTTGGATTATGCCATTCTCACATATATCATTAATGCTATCTCCCTGTCTGCCATCAAGACAAGATAGAATTGATCTGGGAATAATTTCCATTTCTATGGGAGGATATTTTTTAAAAAATTAATCCTTGATGTTCTGTTTGGAAGAGTTCTAAACAAAAATGAAAACAAAACTATTCAAAAGTGATCACCCATATTGTTCTATATACAGTGGACCCTCGACTTACAGACGGCTCGACTTACAGACTTTTCGAGTTACAGACTTCTCTGGCTGCAAAATTTAGATTCGACTTGCAGCCAGAGAATCGACTTACAGACCAGAAAAAAACCAAAATGGAATAAAAATAGAATAAAAACCACTGGTTATGGGATTAATCGGTTTTCAATGCATTGTAGGTCAATGGAGATTTGACTTACAGACTTTTCGACTTGCAGCCACCATTCTAATACGGATTAATTCCTTAAGTAGAGGGTCCACTGTAGTAGACAAAACAATCTACTGAATATAAAAAAGATGGGCTCCTAGTGTGCAATGAGAGCTAAGTTGAAAGGGGGGGGGGGCGGTTTCTAGATATACTTGTATGAGACAAAGACCAAGAGCTTGGAGTGGTAAGCATGGCATTTGAGCCAGCCAGGATTTATCTGAGAGACTACTAGCATGGACCCAGCACTGTCCCAAACCATTTTGTGGGCTCAAGTGAAATAGCAAATCAAGCTGCTACTCTCTCAAGTCAAGTTACATGTATTTGAGTCTGTTCAGGGCCATCCATACCATTATATTAAATATATTACTGCCAGAATTGTGAAGAAGTGCTTCTGGAAGATAGATATGGATCTATAATAGCAGATAATATATTTATATTTATGTAATGATAGGAAAGGCCGTGGACAGACTCAAGCTGATTCAGAAGCTTTCTATATATGTTTCATTAGACTCATACTTGGGGATGATAAGTTACTCAATACATCAACAACGTATTAATGTAAATTTTAATCCATTACTAAATCTAGGGTTCAAGTGTGAGATTGATTTCTTTCATTTATTAACTTTCAACTTTTGTTAGTTCAAGCAGATCAAAACACTGAAATATGAACAGAGTTTCCCTCCCTACTAATCCTGTAAGTAAGACTAGGTGAATTAGAAAGAAAGCTGGTATCTGATTGAGATACAAGCTTCATGTTTAAAATCGTAATGAATTAACTGGCGGAACAACATAAGCAGAAGAGGAACTTTAAAAACTGCTCATGAATTTGCATTGCATAAGGTGAAAAAAGCTATTGATGGTTATTAGTCATAATACCTTCAGTATTAGAGGTAGTATGCTTCTGAATATCATTTGCTAGAGTGCATGAGTAGGAGGATTCCATCGCACTCAGATCCTGCTTGTGGTTTTCCATAGTCAACTAATTGGTATGATTACATACCGCAGAAGCCTGTACTACAGGGTCAGAAGACCAGCAGTCGTAAGATTGAATCCACGCGACGGAGTGAGTGCCTGTCGCTTGTCCCAGCTCCCGCCAACCTAGCGGTTCGAAAGCATGCAAATGCAAGTAGATAAATAGGGGCCACCGCGGTGGGAAGGTAACAGCATTCCATGTCTAAGTCACACTGGCCACGTGACCATGGAAGATTGTCTTCTGACAAAACGCTGGCTCCGTGGCTTGGAAACGAGGATGAGCACCGCTCCCTAGAGTCGAACACAACTGGACAAAAATTGTCAAGGGGAACCTTTACCTTTACCTTTACCTTACAGAATATCAAACTACCTGGGCCTTTGTTTGATCTGGCTCAGTCCTTCTTCATTCTTATATTTTTATATTTTGCTTTTTTTGCGTGCTTCTAAAATTATCTTTGCTCAAATTTCTTCCTAGCTTTTTCAGTTCTGCATTAAAAGGAAATGATCCATCAAAAAAAACCCACCCCCTTTTTTTCATTTCTAAATTTAGGTTTGAGCCTTGTGATTGTTCAGTCGTGCTGAAGTTTTTATTTCCTTCACTTTGTCTCTTCCTTTTTCACCTACTCACATTATTAATGTATACACATGCTTTGATAAAATACTTCAAAAAAGAAAGAAGGGAAAGCAGAAGAGCAGGATGAATCTTTTGTACTGAGGTTCACCATCGCATGTGTGCATTTGGAGACATAGCAAAAATAGCAAAAACAGGAATTGGCTAAACATGCAATTTTGCAAGTATTTGAGTGTGCGTATGATTTTTATCAATGTATGAGACTACATGTGCACATTAGTAGAACACTGCATAAAAAGACATGATATGGTCATCTATCTGATCACATCTTATAATCATAGAATAAAGGAGTTGGAGGAGGCCTATAAGGCTGTGAGTCCAACCCTCTGCTTAATGCAGGAATAAAAATCGAAGTTTATCTAGTGTTGGACCACTCTCCACCTCCCGAGGCAATTGGTTTCATTGTCATACTGCTCTAGCAGTTCAGAGGTTTTTCCTAATACTGTATTCAATAATAGATTGAGCTCATTTTTATGTGGGATGATCAAGAACACATCCTGCCCCACCTCTGTATGACAACCTTTCAAGTATTTCAAAAAGTACAATCATATCTATCCCGTCTTCTTTTCTCAAGGCAAAACATGCCAAATTCTTTCAGTCTTTCCTCATAGGGCTTGGTTTCCAGTCCCATGATCATCCTTGTTGCTCTCCTCTGAACTTTCTCCAGTTTGTTGGCACCCTTAACATGCAACATACAGAACTGGACACAGTAGTCAATATGAGGTCCCATGACAGGAGATCCTAACAAGAAAAGGAGTCCAAGAAGGATGGGAGCTTCTAAAAAAAGAAATTCTAAAGGCACAGCTTCAAATAAGAAAAAGGTGTGGCTTCACAAAAAGCTCAAACAGGACCTAAAAACCAAAAATGACATGTACAAGAACTGGAAAGAAGGCCAGGCCACCAAAGATGAGTACAGACAAGTAGCAAGGAAATGCAGAGATGGCATTAGAAGGCCAAAAGCTGAGTATGGGCTGAGGTTAGTTAGAGACACTAAAAGCAATAAAAAACATTATTTAGCTATGTGAGTAGCAAAAGACAAATAAAAAGACATAGTGGCACAGCTCTGCAATGGAGATGGAAAATTGATAACAGAGGACAAAGAAAAGGCAGAGGTGCTCAATTCCTGTTTTAGTTCAGTCTTTCCCCATAAGACAGACTATGAACTTCCAAACAAATGGGAAGTGCAAGTGGGGGTGGGCGACAGGATGCAACTGGAGATAGATAAACAAATTGTCAAGGAATAGCTTACCACCTTGAAATCTCCAGGGCCAGATGAATTATATTCGAGAGTACCGACAGAACTGGCTGAAGAACTCTCAGAACTGCTATCCATTATTTTCTTGAAATCGTGGGAAACAGGTGAGGTGCCAGAGGATTGGAGGACAGCAAAAAAGAGGAACCTGGGAACTACAGGCCAGTCAGGCTGACATCAATCCCAGGCAAAAGTCTGGAACAGATCATAAAGCGGTCATTGTGCAAGTACCTAGAAAACAATGCAGTAATAACTAGAAGACAACACAGATTTGTCAAGAATAAATCCTGCCAGACTAATTTGATCTCATTTTTTGATCAGGTCAGCTGTCTAATAGACAGGGGGAATGCTGTAGACATAGTATATCTTGACTTCAGCAAAGCTTTTGGCAAAGTGCCCCATGATATCCTGATTAGCAAACTAACTAGGTGTGGGCTGGATAGATCAAGTATCAGGTGGATACACAATTGGCTACAGAATCATACTTAGAGGGTGATGATTAATGGGTCCTTCTCTAACTGGGAGGAGGTAACTAGTGGGGAACCCCAAGGCTCAGTCCTCGGCCCAGTGCTCTTCAATACTTTTATTAATGACTTGGATGAGGGAGTACAGGAAATGCTTGTCAAATTTGCAGATGATACCAAATTGGGCAGAATAGCTAATACCCTAGAAGACAGAAACAAAATTAAAAATGACCTTGATAGGATGGAGCACTGGGCTAAAGGCGACAGAATGAAATTCAACAGGATAAGCGTAAAGTACTGCACCTCAGAAAAAGAAACCAATTGCACAGCTACAAGATGGGGGATACCTGGCTCAGCAAAACAATGAGGGAGAAGGATCTTGGAATTGTCGTAGATCACAAGCTAAATATGAGCCAACAGTGTGATATGGCTAAAAAAAGGCAAATGCTCTTTTAGGCTGCATTAATAGAAGTATCATTTCCAAATCTCGCGAGGTGCTAGTCCCCCTCTATTTAGCACTGGTTAGGCTTCACCTTGTGTATTGTGTCCAGTTCTGGACTCCACACTTCAAGAAGGATGCTAACAAATTCGAACAAGTTCAGAGGAGGGCGACAAGGATGATCAGGGGGCTGGAAACCAAGCCTTATGAGGAAAGGCTGAAAGAACTGGGCATGTTTAGCCTTAAGAAAAGAAGACTGAGGGGTGATATGATATCACTTTTCAAATATTTGAAAGGCTGTCATACAGAGAAGGGGCAGAATCTGTTCTTGATCATCCCAGAGTGCAGGACATGCAACAATTGGCTCAAGTTAAAGGAAGCCAGATATCAGTTGAATATCAGGAAAAACTTCCTAACTCTTAGAGCAGTGTGACAGTGGAAGTTGGTGAGTTCTCCAACACTGGAGGCATTCAAGAAAAATTTAGATAATCACCCCTCTCTTAGCGCCATTTGAGCTCAAGCTGGCTCTTGGTGTTGTTTATGTTATACTATGTCTATGTTTTAATTATGCACTAAAGGGAAGTAAGTAAGTAAGTAAGTAAGTAAGTAAGTAAGTAAGTAAGTAAGTAAGTAAGTAAGTAAGTAAGTAAGTAAGTAAGTAAGTAAGTAAGTAAATTAAATAAATATTACTGTTTGCAGTGTATTAGCAATATTCACATACGGATCAGTAAAACATGAGGATGGAGAGGTGCAAATGAATCAGTGGAACAAGGCAAGTGGGGCATGGTCCAATTCGGGAATAAATTTCTGAAATTTTACTAGTTAATATAGGATTCAGGAGTGGAACATGCAACAGAAAAACAATAGAAGAGAGAATGGGAGAAATTGTTTCACTTTTACTATGGTCTTCACTCTTTCATTAGTTGTATACCTACCAGTTCACAACTCTTGGGTTTTGCATGGTTGGCCAGCAGGCAGATCTGTTCCTGTCATGATCTTCCATCAGATAGAGGATACTTGGCTGACCTTTCTTGAGTCCAGCATGTGACAATCCAACAAAAAATGACTTACAAGGTAAGATATCATCCTTTCTGTGAGAAGGAAACATGTTTGAAACCAACATATGAATACACAAATAAGAAGGGGTGATCCTAAACAGGAAACTGAGCTATCAGTCTATCAGTCTGAAACCTAAGGTGATTGATTGCCATCTGGAACTAACTATACTATTGCTAGCTGCTGGGAATCTGTAATTTCACAGCTCCTGAAACACTGCTTACAGGATAATGGGTGGCAGGAATCGAAAAGAATAGAAGAGGTAATTGAATTTAGCCAAGCTACATTTTCTTGATAAATTATTATTTCTGGGAATTTTATTTTTATTGTGCTCTAATGATTTCCTAAAATAGACTTTGCATTATTTTACAGAAGTACATACTAGGTTGACACTTTCACCAGGGTATTCCTCAATCTGTTTACTATATTTTTTTTATTTTGGGAACAATCTGGTTATCATAAAACTTCTGCTTCTATGAAAAAAAAATAAGTAAATTCAGTAATAATAGAGGTACCCATTCAATGAGCCAGAAATCTGAGATTTGCACTTACTGAAGAAAACAGAAATTGGAGCATGTTGAGTATGGAGGTATGATGCATTCGATGTTACATACAGTAGCATATTAAAAATATTCATATGATGCAAGCATGAAGCACAGTCTGAATTCAGCCAAGCAGATGTAATATTTCAGTTGCTGTAGCAGTATTTTGTGAGCAATCTGAACAGCTATATCTTCAAAGGGATGGCTCTCAGATCATGAGCTCCAACACCAATCTTCAATCACATTTATCGGCCATGCCCATATGATTGTGTATATAACTTGGGCTGACTCATGTTTTGCTGTGTGATCAAGCAATATATAGTCCATCTGACTGAACTTCATCTCAGTGCACAACCAGCTGTGCTCTCCTCCACAGTGACTCAGGGGTGTGATGCATGTCTGTATCTTATCTTCTTTTGCTGGTTATTCATACAAATATTTGCTAATCTTCCTGAGCAAAGAAGCAAACACAATGTCTTTAACAAAGTTGAAATGTTTATTCATTTGCTTGATGCCCACTGGGGAAAAGTGCAGTAACATCTAAGTCTTCTAAAGCATTATGAAAGTACTTTGCATTGCCAACATGGTAAGAAGCGATTGAAATACTCCAGACTGTAGCTCTCAGAAATCCTGACCAGCATTGTAGTCCAAGAACCTGGGTTACTCAAGGTTGGGAGCCACTGATCAGGACTTCTATGATGCACTTGAGGCTTCCATGTTGCGCTCACTTATATGGGAGTACATTCTATTATTTATCTGCTATATCCACTAAGTTCAATACGTACAGCTGTTTCCACTATGGAGAAGACTATGTGTTGTATCTCTCTGCCCTGTTTTGTTAAAGTGGATAAATCTGTCAAGGAAAAAAAAATGGTAATCGTAAATCGCAGCTCCTGGAATGGTTCAAGCCACAGGGAGTCAAAGGTATGTTTAAAGAGGAAACTGTTCAAAGCGCTTTGTCAATGTATTCATATCTCTAAGTTTTACTTTTTTTAAGGCTGTCAAGAGATTTCTTAAATTCTTTCCAATCAGTTTATGGAAAATGAGAGAATTTGAGAAAATCTTATTATAACCCAAAGCAAATGAAATTCTTACCCAACCTCAGAAATCAGTAGTATTAGACAAAATATCCATTTAAAAAGTATCCTAGCATCTTCTGTTAAAAAAAAAGGCATAGTGGAACCAAGGTGTCACTTTTAATGTAGTTTTCCACAGTACTATCTCTGTTTTTACGTAACTCGTATGCAAGTAGCTGTTCATACTTATCTGCCACCTCAACAAAGTACTGCATTTTTGGAATAGATAAAAACATAGGTTTTGTTTCAGGGTCAGTTCAAGCAATCAGTCGTTGAAATCTTAGGCAATATCCATTTTTCTTCATCCTGTTTAAATAAAATGTTCCTGTTGAAAATCAATCTTTTTGTTACTGTCTTTCATTCGTAGATAAAGATAACAAGTCATGCATGAGATTAATGTATATTCATGAGTGGAATTATGGCTTTACATGAAAACTCTGCATTAGTGATTGGTAATCAACAGCTACTTTATTTTCTTAAAGTTAGCACAGATGCTAATCAAAGATAATTACAGTACTGTCATTTACAATGTTGATCACTCATTCTTCTGGGGGAAAGAACAAGCAGCACAATTTACACTTTTGAGGCAAGCAACACCAGAATGATGGAATAGCCATGGTTGCAATATTCTGGTGTTGTAATGTATTGTTGATAAATTTGGGGATATATAAACAATATTCCTGTCCAAAAAGGGCTCTGCTTTAAAAAAGTATATTCCATCTAGGACTGAACTCTGTCAGCATACAAAATGGCCTAATTTTCACCAGATGTGATGTAATATTTGACATTCATAGAGCACACATAAAAAAAAAACCAAGCAAGATTCACAGTCACTTGTGGAGAATTTGATGGTGAATCACTGGAAGAGGCAGAGTATTGTGGGAGTATGACTGTGAGTATTCAAAAAATCATGGAATTTCTGAAGAACTCTTTGAAAACATCTTTTAGCCTCATCAACTGAACAGTCAGGCATTCTTGTGATTTTCGTGGTGTTATTATCCCATATAATTCTGCTCATGACCATGTCATAGGACATAACGCAACAGCTCTGAGAAATGGATCTCATTGTTGGTTGGTTGGACAGAGCAGCCCTATGGAGTTTGAATGAGGGAGAAGACCTAGATTTATTCAGGTATGCAGAATGGGTTAGATCAACTTACAAAGAGAATGTGCTGCTAGCCATTAGCCTCTCCATCACTCTGCTCATGTGAAAACTAATGGTTCTGAAGAAGAGAATCTCTTCTATGCACTGATGGTCTCTGCATGGGTCAGAAACCTGGTAAAATCTGAGTTTTAGTTTGTGTGTATGCTAGGAAGAAGGTCTTCAGAACTATCATCATCAGCAAAATGATGATGGAGGGACAAAGTTCCAATGGTTCTCCCAACAGACACACCCCTGTTCTTGGAGTAGTAGCTGAAAAAGGTAACTTTCACCATCTATATTCCTAAGCCTCACCAAATTTGGGCCAGATATGGTAGAAACTGGGTTTGTGTTTCTAATCTTCCCCTCTTTCCTTTCCTTTGATCGCAATAGGGGGAGTTATTGATTACCACCCCATCTCCAAAGCTGGCACAGTTTCTGTAGCTGGCACAGTTTCTGTCCCCTATACACAGATATTTCAGAGATGTTAACAATGCAGCTTGGGATCCTCCCTTGATCTTCTCCAGTACTTCTCCACCTCAACTCCTTTTTGCCTATTTTGCACCAAAAGAAAACTGACAGAAAGTGCAGCCATGACAAAAGACCATTTCACCACTGGTCTATAGAGGATATCTGCCAGTAGACATCTCTGTGGAGATTAAACAGTTAAAGAAGCATGATACATTGAATTAAAAAAAATCAGTGACTTTGAAAAGTTCATGGGAAGTCGTATACATACCAAAAATGAGATGGCTGTTCTGCTAATGTCTCTGCACTTTGAAGCTGTCACAAACTCAATGATACAAGGAAAAGCAACATTAGCAGCCATAAGCCAATTTAATACACCAAGAAATAATGACATATGAAGTATATGATATAAAATCTTAATACAGACATTCATGTAACATAAATTTTGCATATACTTAAATGAACCCAAGATACAAATGGTATTGAGTCTTTACCCCAGGGCATTATCCATTGCCATCTGCAGTAGTCCTAATATGAAGTTATTTTTTCTATATTTCAGTTCATCTTAATTTATTTTCAAAATGAGCTATACAATATGGGGCTGATGGCTGCAGATTCTAAAGTGTTATTATTCTGCCTGTCTTTAATGAGAGTTAAGAGAGAACAGTGCCTCCAAAAATACATTTCCACTATGCAGAGCAGTCGGTTGCCAGTGGTCAGAGAATACAGGACAATAGATCCTGCTTATGAGACCATTGACCAATTCAGTCCTTTAAAGAGGCCAGAGCATTTTGCAATCTGCTGGATGTTCAGATCATTCAGTCTGAGCCTCCAGCAGCCAAATGTCTAGTGAGAACATAAGAAAAGTCCTGCTGGCTCAGGTCAGGGTCCCATCTAGTCCAGCTTCCTGTATCTCACAGTGGCCCCACCAGATGCATCTGGGAGCACATGAGACAACTAGATACCTGTCTCCTGAGACCCCCTTCCCTGCATCTGGTATTTTGAGGTGTTGTTGTTGTTTAGTCGTTAAGTTGTGATTTTGAGATACCTTCCTTTTAAACCTGGAGATTATACATCCCCATCATGGCTTGTAAACAGTGGTGGACTTTTCCTTCAGAAATCTGTTCAATCCCCTTTTAAAGGCATCTAGATAAGATACCATCACCACATCCTGTGGCAAGGAGTTCCACAGACTAACAACACTAATAGGACTCATGACACCAAGGAGGAAAAACAGCTACTTGGGCCCAATTTGGACATTGTCACTTAGGGGTGTACTCACTTTTGTTGCCAGCAGTTTAGACATCAATGGCTGTGTGTTGCGTTCTTTTGAGGGGACAGCCCCTTTACACTGTTATACAAGCTGTATACTCACTGCTTTACATTGTAGCCAAGTGTCATTTCTTCAGTGTTGTCACATGAAAAGATATACTAAATATTTATGAAATGTGCGGTGGGGTACTCATTTCTGTGATATACTGTACACTATATTGTCATTTATTTGTAAAGGTTTGAAAATTTGTATGTACAGAATGCTAAAATAATTTTAAGGAATGTAAAAAATGGAACCCTGGAAAATGTACATTGCACTTAACAAAATAAGGTTTGAACAGAAGCGTACTAAAGGATTTCTTTCATAACAAGCTAACACTCAAGTGTGGACATGTAAACGCTGACAAGATAAACCAAAAAATTAGAAAAAATTCTAGTCCCTGAAACCCCTAGAGTACTGTGATACAGGTATAGCAGATTAGTACCCTTCCAGATTCACTCATAATCTGGCAACATACAGCAGCAGCAGCAGCACTGAGGTAAAACAGACAAGATAATGGATTTTCTTCCACAGATGCAAACTGGCAAATGCCAATATTAAAGGGTAAAAATTGCTCAAAGTTTTAATGCTTTTTTATTTTTCAGTGATGTGTTTTAGAGATGTACTCCCTGCTTTTGATTGTGCCTTTTAAGGCTATGAGTGTCTGTATTTTGAGGCTGAAGTACGATTTAAGTTCTAGTTTGTAACCTTTATAGCTAAAAGCTTGTAGTTAAAATGTGCTTTCCTGACTTTTTGCCTGCAACTTAAGTTCAGTCTTCATTTGCACCTACTGCTTTTTATTGCTTTCACTGCTGTAAGTTTAATTTCTGTATATATGAAGTCACATTCCGGCAACAGAAGTTACATGTTTTTTAAAACTTTGATTTTTTTTTTAAATTAAATATAGGCACGAACTATATTCCCAAGGAGGGAAACCCATGGTGCTGCTGCTAGGTGCAGCACCAAACTGAGTCAAACCACTGAATGCCCATCTCTATTTTTCATGCTTATGGAACACAGAAGCAATGCAGACTAAATGGAATTTGTACGATTAGCCAAGCTGATGCTGTGGATTGAATGTCTAGAAAAACTTACTTCACCATGAATAAAACAATAAATATACTTATACAGTGGGGTCTTGACTTGAGAACTTAATCCGTATTGGAAGGCGGTTCTCAAGTCAAAAAGTTCTCAGGTCAAATCTGCATTTCCCATAGGAATGCATTGAAAACCATTTGATCCGTATCTGCTCTTTTCCGTCCATAGAAACTAATGGGAAGCTGCTATTCCACCTTCGACCACTAGAGGGGGATATTTTGTTTCTTTTTTTCTTAGGTCAAGAAAAGTTCAGGGAAGGCAGGGAAAATACAGTCCAGGCAGTACAGTATGAGGCAGTCTGAAGACTGTCTCCCAATCCACTCTCTAAACGCTGGGAGGAGTGAGGAAGCAGACAGGCACCCTTTTCACTGGCCAACAGTTAACTGAAAGTTCAAATTTTGCACTTTCCCTGCCTCCCACGTGTTTTTTTTTTTCAGTTCTTAACTCAAATCTAAGTATGTAAGTCAAGTCAATATTTTGCTATGAGAGTGGTTCTTAAGTCAAAATATTCTTAACTCAAGCCGTTCTTAAGTCAAGACCCCACTGTACCTTGATACCCGAGGAACATTGACATGATTGGAAAAGATTATCTGATTTCACATTGGAATGAACCCTTCCAGAGATAAATGTCAGCTGTGATGGACCACTACAGACTCAAACTACCAAAGGATGTTAGAGTTTTATTGTGTTCTGAGGTCATTGTCTGATATTCTTATTGCCCAGAAACTTCATCTCCAAAATAAATTCTAGTTCTAGTAATGAACTAGAACATGTTCAGATACATGTTCCCAACTCTGAATTCTCCAAGTCTGAATGACTGAAATATTGTAGCTTTCTACATTTTGTCATGTCTCAGTCTTTATGTGTTCATTTCAGTACTTCTTTACTGGCTATCCTCTAGCTTTAGCTTTCTCACGAAAGGGTAATTACTGGATCGTTTGTATCCCAAGAGGAACAATATTAAACAGCAAAGGACCTCACAAGACACATTAATAAATGCAAAATGAATATACTTTATTACCTATTGATTACAATTCTAAATAAAGGGGTTTCATGCATTCAGCACATTCACACCACATACATACTCACCAAAGAGAGAAGAATTCTTTATCTGCATTGTCCAAATTCCAAAGAAAGTAGCTAGTTCCAAAAGCCTTTTGGTCTCAGCAGTGGTTAAACTGCTGTACTGCAGCCAAAACTCTGCTCACAACCTGGGGTTCAATCCCAGGTAGCGGCTCAAAGTTGACTCAGCCTTCTATCCTTCCGAAGTCGATAAAATGAGTACCCAGCTCACTTGGGGGGGGCAATGTGTAGCCTGCATAATTAACTTGTAAACCGCCCAGAGAGTGCTTGAAGTGCTATGGAGCGGTATATAAGCAGCACGCTTTGCTTTGCTTTTTCCTTTGCTTTCCACCTCTTATTGCTATATTTATTGTAATGGCACACTCATATCGAAGTCCAACTAGCATCCTTTTTCTTTGGCTTCCAGTTGGTATTGACATGACTGCTGCCCAAGTTCAGGTGAGATCATGGAGATTTCCCCAAGGCTCCATGATCTTCCTGGTCGCCTGTGGTTTTTCCAGGTATCAGGTTAATTAATTGCTGCCTTGTGAATAATGGTGGCAGCTTTATTGGTGACATTCCCTTCCCCATCTCTAGGCTTAGTTCACACAGTGCTTTGGGGGAGGAGAGAGAGGCAACATTTGTTAGTTTTCAAAACGAATTTCCTATTCGGCTATTTTTCGTTGTTGTTGTTGTTGTTGTTGTTGTTGTTCTCTCAGCATGAGCTCAGTCTCTTGGTGTCATTGCCACAATTTGCTACAAATTCAGTAGCGTGGATGTTTTTTGTCTGTTAGAAAATGGTAATGCAAGTGCTTGGGAACATCCAGCCAGATACAAGCCTGGTATTTCACTCATCAGTTTGGAACATTCTGTTGTTGTTTGTTGTTTAGTCGTGTCCAACTCTTCGTGACCCCATGGACCAGAGCATGCCAGGCCGCCCTGTCTTCCACTGCCTCCTGGAGCTGGGCCAAATTCATGTTGGTCGCTTCGATGACACTGTCCAACCATCTTGTCCTCTGTCGTCACCTTCTCCTCTTGCCTTCACACTTTCCCAACATCAGGGTCTTTTCCAGAGAGATTTCTCTTCTCATCAGATGGCCAAAGTATTGGAGCGTCAGCTTGAGGATCTGTCTTTCCAGTGAGCACTCAGGGTTGATTTCCTTTAGAATGGATAGGTTTGTTCTCCTTGCAGTCTAGCAGACTCTCAAGAGTCTCCTCCAGCACCACAATTCAAAAGCATCAATTCTTCACCGGTCAGCCTTCTTTATGGTCCAGCTCTCACTTCCGTACATCACTACAGGAAAAATCATAGCTTTGACTATGCGGACTTTTGTTGGCAAGGTGATGTCTCTGCTTTTTAAGATGCTGTCGAGGTTTGTCATCACTTTCCTCCCAAGACGAAGGCGTCTTTTAATTTTGGGGCTGCTGTCACCATCTGAAGTGATCATGGAGCCCAAGAAAGTAAAATCTGTCACTACCTCCATATCTTCCCCTTCTATTTGATGGGACCAGTGGCCATGCTCTTAGTTTTTTTGATGTTGAGCTTCAGACCATTTTTTGAGCTCTCCTCTTTCACCCTCATTACAAGGTTCCTTAATTCCTCCTCACTTTCTGCCATCAGAGTGGTATCATCTGCATATTTGAGGTTGTTGATATTTCTTCTGGCAATCTTAATTCCGGCTTGGGATTCCTCCAGTCTGGCCTTGCGCATGATGTATTCTGCATATAAGTTAAATAAGCCGGGGGACAATATACAGCCTTGTTGTACTCCTTTCCCAATTTTAAACCAATCAGTGTTTCCGTATCCAGTTCTAACTGTTGCTTCCTGTCCCACGTATAGTTTTCTCAGGAGATAGATAAGGTGGTCAGGCACTCCCATTTCTTTAAGGACTTGCCATAGTTTGTTGTGGTCCACACAGTCAAAGGCTTTTGCATAGTCAATGAAGCAGAAGTAGATGTTTTTCTGGAACTCTGTGGCTTTCTCCATAATCCAGCGCATGCCAGCAATTTGGTCTCTAGTTCCTTTGCCCCTTCAAAATCCAGCTTGTACTTCTGGGAGTTCTCGGTCCACATGCTGCTGAAGCCTACCTTGGAGGATTTTTGAGCATAACCTTGCTAGCATGTGAAATGAGTGCAATTGAGTGGAATGTGAAATGAGTGGAGCATTCTTTGGCACTGCCCTTCTTTGGGATTGGGATGTAGACTGATCTTTTCCAGTCCTCTGGCCACTGTTGAGTTTTCCAAACTTGCTGGCATATTGAATGTAGCACCTTAACAGTATCATCTTTTAAGATTTTAAATAGTTCCACTGGAATGCCATCACTTCCACTGGCCTTGTTGTTAGACAAGCTTTCTAAGGCCCACTTGACTTTACTCTCTAGGATGTCTGGCTCAAGGTCAGCAACCACACTGTTTGGGTTGTCTGGGATATCCAAATCTTTCTGGTGTAGTTCCTCTGTGTATTCTTGCCACCTCTTCTTGATGTCTTCTCTTTCTGTGAGGTCTCTCCCATTTTTGTCCTTTATCATGTTCATCTTCTGTAAAGTGGTCCTATGTGGATTGGCTCACAAGCAGCCCTGCAGTGGTATTAGACTACAGAGATCTGTTATATGTCACAGTTCATTTTTTACTCTCGCTCAAAATGAATTATGAAGCAGTAGATAGCATGTTTGTGAGAATGTCAACAAGGAAGAGAGTCAGAATATATTTTAGCATGAGGGAGTGAGAAATGGGAATGCATATCACACCAGCTTAGTGAAAATATAGCTTGATCTTACATTTTCATTGGCTCATTTGGGAAACAAGGATAACAACAATCTAATCTGTAACTCTAGAATCTTCATTAATGAAAGGAATTCTGAATAAGTGTGTGATCTAAAGTGCAGTCAGATTAGGTCAAAACGAGCAGACTAACAGTACCACATGCTTCAATTCTGGTCAGATAGTGTCAAATATCTATGGATTTGTAAGATAATTAGTTGCTCACACTTACGTACAAAAAAGAGCAACCCACTGCTAGCATCTTGCCTTAGGTGGCAAGATGCTAGCAGTGTTAAACCGTACTGTTCCTTCATCAGTAGGGCCCTGGCATTGATTCCTTTTTCCTTCCTGGCACTCCAACTTGCTGTGTCTCCATTCATCCTGTGCCACCTTTTCACTGTGTTAATGGTGGTTCCTGCTCCTCTCTCCTCCCCATCAGTTCTTTACATAGAGAAGTATCAACTGTTGAAAGTGACTGGTCCATATTTATATAGAAGTGGCAAGGTAGGGTCAGTGGTTCCGGCCCTCCTCCCAAAAACCAGTAGGGTGATTTCACTGTTTCAGCTCTTGTGGTATAGTAGACAGAATTTCAAACTAGAGCACAAGAGGTCAGAATTCAAAGCCCCATTTGGCCATAGAAACTAATTGGCTGAAATTCCGTTGCTTAGCATAGTGCAGTAAGTCACACTAGAGTAGGCACATTGAATAATTCAGGATTTGGTGAGTCAAGTGCTCCATAACTTCCATTGATTCAAACGGGCCTACTGGAGTTGTGACTTGCTTCAGCATACTAAGTCACAACTCGTCATCGTTTAGTCGTTTAGTCGTGTCCGACTCTTCATGACCCCATGGACCAGAGCACCCTGGGCCCTCCTGTCTTCCACTGCCTCCCAGAGTTGTGTCAAATTCATGTTGGTTGCTTTGATGACACTGTCCAACCATCTCATCCTCTGTCGTCCCCTTCTCCACTTGCCTTCACTCTTTCCCAACATCAAGATCTTTTCCAAGGAGTCTTCTCTTCTCATGAGATGGCCAAAGTATTGGAGCCTCAGCTTCAGGATCTGTTCTTCCAGTGAGCACTTGGGGTTGATTTCCTTTAGAATGGAGAGGTTTGTTCTCCTTGAGGTCCAGGGGACTCTCAAGAGCCTCCTCCAGCACCACAATTCGAAGGCATCAATTCTTCGGCAGTCACTACAGGAAAAACCATAGCTTTGACTATTTGGACCTTTGTTGGCAAGGTGATGTCTCTGCTTTTTAAGATGCTGTCGAGGTTTGTCATCGCTTTCCTCCCAAGAAACAGGCGTCTTTTAATTTTGTGGCTGCTGTCTCTATCTGCAGTGATCATGGAGCCCAAGAAAGTAAAATCTGTCACTGCCTCCATATCTTCCCCTTCTATTTCCCAGGAGGTGATGGGACCAGTGGCCATGATCTTAGTTTTTTTGATGTTGAGTTTCAGGCTGTTTTTTGCGCTCTCCTCTTTCACAAGTCACAAGTAGAGGAGGCCATTTGAATCAATGGAACTTACGGAGGAGTTGACTCACCAAAATTCATTGAATTATAATGATACAGAAAGACTGCAGCTATTTTTGGTTCTATTAGTCAATAAAGACTTCCAATTTTTGTATCTCAAGTTTTGATACCCAAGTTCAATCCAATGGCCTCTTAATTGTTCTGAGTCAAATTACGTTATTTTCCTAATGTCTCCAAAATAAATATTGTTCTTGGTGCATGTGGCAATTCTACCTGATCTGCCTCTGTATGTGTATTTGTGTATGTAAGTTTTGATTACAGGTCTGTATGATATATAGCTGAGGTTGAGTAAGTATGCATAGACAGAGTGTTAATATGATTATCAGACTGGTGATAGAATCCTGGGTGCACGACTAGATGCTAATTGTTTGGTGTGCTTTATATGTGATGAAAAGTGTTAGGAAGAGAGTTAGGGTTAGTGTGTCAGGAAAAATCTTTGAGGTAATGTTTTGTGTAGAAACTGTTGAATCATTTAATCTTGAATTTGAGATATGGGAAGAGTTGTTTATGTGAGATTATGGGTGTTAAAACTATAGAAGAATATGTATGTATGTATGTATGTATGTATGTATGTATGTATGTATGTATGTATGTATGTATGTATGTATGTATGTATGTATGTATGTATGTATGTAAGTACGTACATACGTACGTACAGTGGTGCCCCACTTGACGATGATCTGTTCCGTTAAAATCACTATTAAGCGGTATCGGCGTCAAGCGGAAAAAAGCCCATTGAAATGCATTGAAAACCGTCTCAATGCATTCCAATGGGCGAAATACCTCATTGTCCAGCGAAGACCCTCCATAGGGGAAGCCATTTTCGGTTGCTGTCTTCTGGAAATAAGTCCAGAAAACATCAGGTGGCCATTTTGAAACCCGCCAATCAGCTGTTTTTGACTGCCGTAATGTGAAGAATCTGTTCCCGAAGCAGGGAACCGATCGTCGTAAAGCAGATTTTCCCCATTCAATCATTGTGAAGCCATTTCGTCGTGAAGCGGGGTAATTGTCAAGCGGGGCACCACTGTATGTATGTAGGGATGTAGGGATGTGGTGGCACTGTGGGTTAAACCGCAGAAGCCTCTGTGCTGCAAGTTCAGAAGACCAGCAGTCGTAAGGTTGAATCCACATGACAGAGTGAGCTCCCATCATTTGTCCCAGCTCCTGCCAACCTAGCAGTGTGAAAGCATGTAAATGCGAGTAGATAAATAGGTACCACCATGGTGGGAAGGTAACGGCGTTCCGTGTCTAGTCTCACTGGGCACATGACCACAGAAACTGTCTATGAACAAACGCTGGCTCTATGGCTTGCAGATGGGGATGAGCACCACGCTCTAGAGTCAGACACAATTGGATTAAATGTCAAGGTGAACCTTTACCTTTACCTGTATGTATGTATGTATGTATGTATGTATGTATGTATGTATGTATGTATGTATGTATGTATGTATGTATGTATGTATGTATGTATGTATGTATGTATGTAATATAATTATTTTATCTGTTGGTTTAACTACCCCTTAAATTTTCCTTTCTTCCATTTACATGTATATCACAAATAAGCTCCCTTTGGTTCTGAAAGAAAACATGCCTCATTGTTTATTTTTAAGCATAACTTTAAGATGTATAGCAGTTAGGGAATAAGGAATAGTGTATCCACATAGTACCAGACCAGTGGGATAGTGAGAAGGGGCCCTTTGTAGTGGCACAGTCCTAATTTCTATTACTATATGGTTTGGATATTGTGTCTGAAACTACATTGACCTATCACTGTTTCTGCCTGCAGAGTGTTTACTTCTCTTATACAGATTCGTGAGTGCACCATAGCTTGGAATAATTTTGATTGAAACATTTCATAGTTTGCTGGTTTGTCAAATGAAGCACATTTTCTGAGGGACATCTTAGCAAAGTGTGCATTTCAGAGTGCAGTGAACTGTGCAACATGGCCATTTTAATTATGCCTAGCTGTAAGTGACTTTATGAATTGCATTACAAAAAGCCATTTTAATTCCTTGCTTGCAATTATACAGTAAATGAAAAAACTAATAAGGAAAATGAAGTTCAAAGACAGGCCGGAAGAATGATCAACATATGTAGGTACCATAGGAGGATACAGTCAATATTTAATCATCACAAGTGATCACCAATGTGTGCAGATACCTGCTGTAATCAGGCCATCTTGCTAGATATTTCTTAGTACAAAGTTCTTTTTAGATTCATACCTCTGCTGTGGTTTGTTTGGAACTCTTGGTCTGTAACATACAAAATATGTTATACTTGCCACCTCTATTAAAAAAGAATAATTGCCTTTCTCCCTTCATTATTAAATTTGCCGTTCTAGTAATCAGCATACAGACAGCAACATAATCAAAATCTCCAGATGACCTCCCCTGAAGGTTTTTCATAGAAACAGCTTTACATGAAGAGCATTGGGAAGACTGACAACCTCTGGAACACCTCACAATTGAGTGTCTAAGGGGCCAACAGTTCCTTCCGAAGTTGCACTCTTTGGACACAACCAGTAACACTCCAGGAACATGGTGACGCAGCAGGATTGTGTTATTTCTCTCTCTCTCTCTCTCTGGACTACTTTCTTGCATGCTGTAGCAGACAAAATATGTAATGCCCTTAAAAAGAGACATGTCCTGATATGCTGACTGCTTTTTTAAAAAAGATTTAAAATATATGACCAACTTTATGATAACAGTCATAAAGACTTTTCAAACAACATCCTTCCAAAATCATATATGAAAAACACATATACCAAAATTATTTAACCAAGACTCATTATTCCAAAAATTGAAAAAGTAGAATAATACATTTCCTTGTTTCTTCTGTTTACATACTCTGCTACTTTACCCACATGAGCCAACTCCAAACTTTTAAATAATATTTTTCTGGTGCCAGGAATTATAGCTGCTCTTTAGCATCTTACTAGAATGATACTGACTGCAGTTCATAAATTAAAAACCTATTTATATTAAGACCATCCTGTATTCAATTAAACAAAACAATAATGACACCTACTGTTTATTATGTTTAATTCATAAATTCAACATAAATATATTTTAGGACAGTTCTTTAACATAAGAGATAATCCCACATCTTAACTCCCCATGTCACCAACAACCAAAAGTATTAGACCAAAAAATTCTATTTAGTCTTTCTAGAATAACATACCAAAGAAAAATAATCTTTAATTCAATTTCTGTTAGTTCTCTACAAAAATTGCATATTCATATCCTCCAGTTTTTGCTAAACCTATTCTTCAGCCACAGTTCGTAAACCTCTCTTCCAAAAATGCATTTATTGATTTATTTCTTAAATTTCTATGCAACTTCATTATAAGGCAGTACTCTGGGCAGTTAATAGTCAAAGGAAAGCAAATACAGCAATATAACAATCAAAAATAAGCAATAAAGGATACAGTAATAAAATAAAATAAAATCAAGTCAAAATATCATAAAAGAAACAAACCAAGAGCATGAAACCATAATTGGATAGGCAGTACAAATCAGCTAATTCATGTGAATATGCCCTTGAAAGCCTCTGTAAAGAAAATTCTCTTAAGCAACCTCTTAAAGGTTGGGAGGGAAGGGGCCAGACAAAGCTCATCTAGAAGCCTATTCAAAAGGTGCCACAACCAAGAAGTGGTGGATGTTTCTCTGCCTTCCCTCAGTATGTCATTCCCTGTGAGAATCTGATGGAACACATTGTTTTTCTTGGGGAAAGGCTATCCAACGAGTAACAAGGTCCCAAATCATGGAAGGTTTGATTGGTTAAAATGTGTAAAACATTGAACCTGATCCAGAACATCACAGATAACCAGTTCAGGTGTGTCATTACTGGGGCAATGCAATCAAATTTACTCATCCTTTACACCACCCTGGGGGGCACAATCTAAATCTGCTAAAGTTTCTGAGTCATCCTCAAGGGAAGCCCCACATAGAGAGCATTACAATAGTCAATCTTGGAGCTCACCAACACATGCACCAAAGTCTTCAGGGCTCCTTCATCCAGGTTGGAGTTGGTAGAGAGTGATTAGCCTCAGTTGGTTGAAGGTAAACCTGGGCATGGCTACAATCTGGGAATTCTCTGAGAGTTCCAGATCCAGGAACAAACTCAGATTCCGAAATGGATCCTTAATTGGAAGGGATATTCTATCCAACCTAGGGAGACAGTAATTTATCCTGTCAAAAAGGCCTCCAGAAGAAGGATCTCCATCTTATCCAGGTTCAGGTTCAGCCTGTTATCTTTGGTTCATTTCAGAACCAAGGCTAGGCAGAGCTCAAGCACCTGGACAGCATCCAGTGCAGAGGATGTAAAGAACAGAAAGAGTTGTATGTCATCAGCATACAGATAGCAACACATTTCGGATCTCCAGATGACCTCTCTCAAAGGCTTTGCATAGAAACAGCTTTACATGAAGAGCATTGGGGAGACTGACATATTACATACAGCACTGATGTTACCTGTCTGTCATGGGTTGGAGGGAAAGTTCCATCCTATGGGGAGTGGAAGGCGGGACATCAGGAGGAGGGGCTGTACTGTATATATATGTGAAGCCTGTGTGGAGAAGTTAGAAGAAGCTGGAGGAGAGCTGAGAGAAGAAGCTGGTGTGGGAGTCTGTGTGTCAGACAGGGTACTACTGTGTGTCAGTCAGTACCTACCTGATAGGTTCAGGTGTCTTTATGGGTAGCCAGAACTGATAGGTTCAGGGTCTGTGCTTTATTTAAAGGTGTTCTGTGTGAACCAAACTGGTGTATGTATGATTGAGACTAAGCCACGTTACTGTATCTTATTCACTTGATCATTTTATTTTCCCTGTGTGTTATTTAAATAAACCTTATTCTTTTATTAGTTAAAAATCCATCCCTGGTCTGTGTGACTTCTTATAGGGAATGGTTGGTGGCAGCTTAGTGAAAGTGTGGCATATCCCGGTAGGTCTGGGGTTGTTACATTGATTGGTGTCCAGTGTGTGGGATACGACTGGTCCAGTTGTCCAGTGGTCCAGCAAAGCCTTGGCAAGTGTGCCCAGAGCAAGGGGGGTCTAGTCAGGGACAATCTGAGAGCGCGTAGGTAATCTTCTAGGCTTACCTCACGGGGAGGTAGGCTAGTGGAAGAACGTGTAACCTCAGATTGGTGGGACTAGATTAGGGAGCTCTGAGGCAACCTGTTTTGGCGGGAAAAAGGCTGAGGCAAAGCTGAGGGAAGTAGCAGTGATCTAGCCTGTCTGCTGAGAGGCCTAGCAGAGGGGGGTGGACTCTGGCTGGCAACAGTTGCAAGTTAGTGCTGAAAGAACAGCAGCAATCTATAGAAGGCTGTTTCTGAGGCAAAAGAGAGAGAAAAAAAAGTGGTCGCTTTATTTTGAGGCTTGACTTTTGAAAGCAGCCTGTTCAGGGGGGGGATTATGCCCTTGACTCGAAGCCAAATGGCAGAAATGGGTGAAGTGAAAGACCCACAGGTGGACCAAGGTTCTGAGGAAGAATTTGGCTCAGTGCAGGATGAGAGCACAGGAGAACAGAACCCAGAACTCAGGAAAATGCTCATAGCCCAACAGCATGAACTGAGGATGAGGCGATTGGAAAGAGAAGAAAGATTAGAGAGAGAGAGAATGGAAATGGAGAGGGAGAGAGAGAAAATTGCTCTGGAAAAAGAGAAAATGGCGTTTGAGTTAAGAAAATTGGAACTGATGAATCAGAACAATAATAACAATAGAGATTCTGAGGTGGGCCAATTGTCTAAAACTGACCTGAAGAAATTCCCTGTATACCACAAGGGAGATTGCCCTGAGGTGTTCTTTTCCCTAGTGGAAAGAGCGTTTGTGGACTTCTCAGTGAGGGAAACTGAGAAGATGACCATCATGCGATCTTTAATCAGTGGCAGCCTGGCAGAAGTCTATGCAGAGATGCCAGAGGAACTGCTAAAAGATTTCGCAGAGTTTAAAAAACTGGTGTTTGCCAGACATGGGATAAATGCGGAACAGCTGAGGCAAAGATTCAGGTCACTCACAAAGAAACCAGAGCAGACTTTTACCCAGGTGGGGGCCCAACTGGTGAGGCTGCTAGAGAAATGGCTATCTCAGGAGGGAACAGAGACCTACCAGCAGCTTAAAGACCTGATAGCGCTGGAACAGTTTTATTCAGTCCTGCATGGGGAACTGAAGTTCCAGGTGAGGGAAAGGAAACCGAAATCTGTGGCCGAAGCGGCAGAGATCGCAGATTTTATTTCCCAAATAAGAAAGCCCTTAGGTGAGGGGAAATCTGTAGGTAAACCCAAAGAAACCTACAGCAAGTACTCTCAGGGACCAGGACGAAACCAGCAAGTGGGAGGGGCCCATGGTGAAGGGAAGCCCTCAGACATGAAACAAAGACCTCAGATTTTGGAGGGAAAACCAAAACCAGATGAGAAAGACTCCAAGTACAGCAGAAAATGTTATTTCTGTCAAGGAAAGGGCCATCTAATCTCAGAGTGTGAGAAATTAAAGCAGCTAAAAGGAAATGTGCCTCATGATTTGAGTGGAACCAAGCCAAAAGCTGTGTTCTGTGTCCAGAAAGAGCAAAGCTCCTTGTCACTGAGGGAGCCTGTTGCCATGGCTACTCAATCTGGAACAGTTACATCTGCTGATCAGGCTGAGGAAAATGGTCCTCTTGTGGAGGTCAAGCGCTGCTTACTAGTGAGAACAGATTCGCAGTTGTTTGAAACCGCAGGGGTGGACGTAGGAATACTTGACCATCAGTATAGGGGGCTAAGGGATACTTGTTCCCAGGTGACCCTGTGCCATCCAGATATTATTCCTAGGGAGTATATAATCCCAAATGAGAGCATAAAGGTGGCAGGGATTGAAGGACAGGTGATCTTGCTGCCAGTAGCTGAGGTACCTGTGAGCTTTCAAGGCTGGAGGGGAGTTTGGCGGCTAGCGATTTCATCGACTCTGCCAGCAGCCGTGCTCGTGGGAAATGACCTGGCTGAACATGTGAAACGGGTGCTAGTGATTACACGTTTACAAGCTACCATGGGGACAGTTCCGGGGGGTACTGATGAGCCCGAGACGGAAGCAGAGGGGAGTTCCGAAGCTGTGGTGGAAACCTTAACCACAGACAGCCGATTTGGCCAAGAGCAAAAGGCAGACGCCACTCTCCAAAAGTGTTTTGAACAGGTGACCGACGCCCAGCTAACACCTGAAACCCCAGTGAGATTTTGTGAGAAAAAGGGGATTTTATATAGAGAGACCCTGAGGAACATCTCAAAAGGGGGAGATGGGATCAGAAGTCAGCTAGTGGTACCTGAAAAGTATCGCCCCATGATCTTACAAAGGGGGCACTCTGACATGTTTGCTGCGCACTTAGGGGTGAACAAAACACAGCAGAGAATCACACAGAATTTTTACTGGCCTGAAATAGGGAAGCAGATCAAGGAGTTCTGTAAACAATGTGATGTGTGTCAGAGGCAGGGGAATAACCGTGACAGGACCAAAGCAAAGTTGTGCCCTTTGCCTGTGATTGACACTCCGTTCAAATGCATAGGGGTGGATATTGTGGGACTTTTGCCCAAGGCCACAAAGAGGGGGAACAGGTTCATTCTCACCATTGTGGACCATGCCACGAGGTACCCCGAAGCCATACCCTTGACTAACATTGAAACTAACACAGTGGCAGATGCCTTGGTAGGGTATATGTCCAGGATGGGATTCGCCTCAGAAATAATCACAGATTTGGGTGCATCGTTTACATCGAAGCTCATGAAACGGTTATGGCAAATCTGTGGAATTAAACACAAGGAAACCACTGCCTATCACCCTGAAAGTAATGGGTTAACGGAGAAGTTCAATGGGACTCTGATGCGCATGATTAGGGCTTACTTGGCAGAGAATCCAAACAATTGGGACCAGAAGCTGCAATCCCTTTTGTTTGCTTATCGATCAGTGCCACAAGCCAGTACCGGGTTCAGTCCGTTTGAACTTTTGTTTGGGAGAAGGGTGAAAGGGCCACTCGATTTGATCAAACAAAATTGGGAGCAGATCACCCAGGATGACCCACAAGACGTTGTGACATATATAGACTCTTTAAGGAATGACCTACAGAGAAACCTAGAGCTAGCAGCAGAGACCCTGCAAGCTCAGAAGGTCAGACAGAAAACATGGTATGACCACAAAGCCAGGGAGAGGCACTTTGACCCAGGGGAGGAAGTGCTTTGGCCTAGGCCCTGCAAAGAGAACAAACTGCAGCTGGGTAGCCCAGAAATAAAATACTTGGGTCACATGGTAGGGGGAGGAGTGATCAAACCCCTAGAGGCCAAGATAGAAGCAGTTCGTGATTGGCCTAGACCCAACACCAAGAAAAAAGTCAAATCATTTCTTGGGTTGGTGGGCTACTACAGAAAGTTCATCCTGAGGTTTAGCGAGATTGCGGCTCCGCTGACCGATCTGACGAGGAAGAAGACTGATGACCGCATCCCGTGGACCAGCGACTGTGAGGAGGCGTTCCAGAGGTTGAAGGAGGCCCTCATCAACTATCCAGTGCTGCGTGCTCCAGACTTCGACCGGGAGTTCATCATCTACACCGATGCGTCTAACAGCGGGGTAGGAGCAGTTCTTTGCCAGGAGGATGAAAATGGTGACCAGCATCCAGTGTCCTACCTGAGTAGGAAACTCCAGAAAGGTGAGAGACATTTGGCAACCGTGGAAAAGGAGTGCCTGGCCATAGTCTACGCGATCCAGAAGGCCAAGCCTTACATCTGGGGAAGACATTTTATTCTGAGCACTGACCATTCACCACTGCAATGGTTAAAGACAATGAAAACCCACAATAGTAAACTTATGAGGTGGGCTTTAAACCTGCAAGACTATGACTTTGAAGTGAAGGTGGTCAGAGGGTCAGTGAACTGTGTTGCTGACGCCTTGTCAAGAAGACCCGAAGAATGAAGACGGCGAAAGAAACATGGACTATGTATATATTTTGGTGACCAAAGGTTAAATGTACTTGTTTATTAAACATGTTGGCTTGTATGAATAAAGGTAAATTGATGTATTGTAAATGGTAAATGTTTAAATGCCTAATTGATATGTTTATCCTAGAGTAAGTATGGTATTGTATGTTATGGTATAACTGTTTTTGTATGTTTTGGAACCAGGTTGTTTTTTGGAGAAAAGCACTTTAGCTTTCCCCCTACAAAACAACTTATAAAGAGGGGAGGTGTTACATACAGCACTGATGTTACCTGTCTGTCATGGGTTGGAGGGAAAGTTCCATCCTATGGGGAGTGGAAGGCGGGACATCAGGAGGAGGGGCTGTACTGTATATATATGTGAAGCCTGTGTGGAGAAGTTAGAAGAAGCTGGAGGAGAGCTGAGAGAAGAAGCTGGTGTGGGAGTCTGTGTGTCAGACAGGGTACTACTGTGTGTCAGTCAGTACCTACCTGATAGGTTCAGGTGTCTTTATGGGTAGCCAGAACTGATAGGTTCAGGGTCTGTGCTTTATTTAAAGGTGTTCTGTGTGAACCAAACTGGTGTATGTATGATTGAGACTAAGCCACGTTACTGTATCTTATTCACTTGATCATTTTATTTTCCCTGTGTATTATTTAAATAAACCTTATTCTTTTATTAGTTAAAAATCCATCCCTGGTCTGTGTGACTTCTTATAGGGAATGGTTGGTGGCAGCTTAGTGAAAGTGTGGCATATCCCGGTAGGTCTGGGGTTGTCACATGACAATCCCTGGAACACCCCACAATTGAGTGTCTAAGGGGGCAACAGTTCCTTTCCAAGTTCCACTCTTTGGACACAGCTATTGAAGGAGGACCAGAACCAGCTGAGTGCCATTCTCCCAATCCCTGATAATCCATCCAGGAGGATACTGTGGTCTGGTTCACCGCCTCACTAATGATCTTAATATTAAAGGCTCTTTTCGTGGATGTTAAGGTGTTGGCATATCTCCTTCTCAGAATCTTAACCACAGCCAAATTATATGTTTCCTTCCTTTTGAAGCATAAATGAATTCATTTTGCCTTTTTGTGGCATTTATGTTAATGGTTTCTGGATTTTTCCTTTTTTTCTCCCTTGGAAATATTTGCAGTTGGTTATGAACCTGTATACAATTTTTCCACACACTTGCCAGTGCTTGCATATATTTTGAACTCAAATATGAGTATTCAAGTACAGAAACCAAGAATTCACTCTACATTAATGTGTTACACATACGTCTACTATTCCTCTCTCTGAATGGAAGATCTTTCTTACATTGCAATCTAGCCTTCTAAAGAGATAGGGGATGCTTGTTAATGTTATTATGGCCTAAATTAGCATATTTAGCATTGACTTTCAAATGGAAATGCTTTTTAAAAGATTTTTTTAACTTCCAGAGAAACTGCTGCACACCTGGTCTTCCTGAGTCAAAACAGGAAAAAGTGATTAAAGCAGTATGAATATGTAAAGAATTTTCCCAGAGATGTTTGTTTGAAAGTGATACATTCTGAGAAGGAATACATCTAAATGCTAAATGTTATGTCTGAAAAAATGTAAATGTTATTAAATGTTATCTACATTATATGAACTCTAAATCTCACAAATGCCTAAATATCTGATTCCACCATGTATCTTTCGCATAATTATTCTGTGTAAAGATCACTGCTGCCTGCAACTCTGGTTATTAAGTTATTTGCAAACAGCCACAGCCACTGAGATACAGGATAAAACTATCTAGCATAGGTAGAGCACCCAAACTGAACCGTCTGGGATTGAAACCACTGGAAACAAATGGGGGGGGAGGGCAAGGATCAAGGTGAATGTGTTGCCTAAATTCTGAAAAAGTGCCTAATTAAACCTCAAAAGCATAGTACAGTGGACCCTCAACTTACAGACGGCTCGACTTACTGACTTTTCAAGTTACAGACTTCTCTGGCCGCAAAATTTAGGTTCAACTTGCAGCCGGAGAATCGAGCTACAGACCAGAAAAAAACCAAAATGGAACAAAAACGGAACAAAAACAGCTGGTTACTGATTGATTGGTTTTCAATGCATTGTAGGTCAATGGAGACTCGATCTACAGACTTTTCGACCTGCAGCCACCGTTCCAATACGGATTAATTCCGTAAGTAGAGGGTCCACTGTAATTCATAAGGAATCTCATCCAGGATACATTTTTTTCTATTTAAATACCTTCTGCTTTCCTCCTGAAGACTGATTTTATATGCAATTAACTGAGGTGGAATGGTCCCCTAGCGGTTCTTGAACAGCTTCCTTCTTTGGATGTTCTGGGGGATTCTGGGCGTGTAGTACTACCTGAATGTCCATGCAGAGAGAACGATCTGTGTACTGTGACAAGAAAATGAGTCATGCGGTCAGATTAAATCAGTTTGTTATTTTATATGCTGCTTTGCCTCAGCAGTCTGTGCAAAAGTGATTCATAATAACTATCAGCTTATCCAAGTACATATCCTAGAGTGGGGAGCATTTTGCAAGTCATGTCATTACTTTTCAGGAAAAACAATTTGACATACAGGATATTCAATATTATAAATAATCCAGGCTTAACCCATAAATACAGAACAAAACCAACTTAAAAACCAGAAAAGGGGGAAAAACCCTTAGTATTAGTATTGCTGCATTCCACAGAAGCTTGTCTTAATTATAATTCACAATACAATTCATAGAAGGTGGACTTTTCTCACTAGATTTGATGTTTCACAGCTAGCTTCCTCATCCTTCCTCCTGAAGAGACTTATAACAACAAAGGAAACTTCTGGAAAGTGGCAAGTCTTCTTCTCCAGTCCACATGTTCTGACTATTAGGATTCTCAGGCTTATGAATGTACATTCATATGTACTGTGAGTAAGCCTAACTGAACACAGTGGAACTTACCTGTAAGGAAACTTACCTCAGATTGCATTTATTAGAGTTTAAGTTGCTCTCGTCCAAACATATGTATGACAAGGGATGTGATGGAATATGTGTGTTTCCAAAATTGCTCCTCCTAATGTTAAGCCTGGACTTATAAAATCATTTTTCTTACAGTTTTAATCTAAAGTAGTTTACATTGAAAACCTAAGGCCATTCAACACCAAAATGAACACAAAATAGGAAGGGGTGGGAACCACAGGTAGAGACAAATTGAATTTAAATGGCAATTACATTTCAGCAGTGAAACCGCAGGAACAGAAGGAATACACAGGAAGATGAAAACGAAGCCAAGCCAAAACTTTCTGAACTGTCAGGTTTTGCTTGGATATCTGAAGGGACAAAGTGTTGAGAAAAGAGGAATTTATTCCATAATACTCCATAAAACATTTCTTAATATTGAGTGAAGAGTAAGTCCAATCAAAGAATAATTTGTGCATATACCTGAACTTTCTTACTTGATGATGGGCATTGGGGTTCAAACCTCTGCTTGCAAATATCTGCCTCCAATCGTGGCCTCAAAGTCCTCTCCACCACTGTGTGGAGCTGCAGAAGCTCTTTTGCCTGCCTGCTCATCCAGATGAAGGAGAGCACGGGGAAAAGCCCAACACAGGCTGAGTGGGGTGAGGGCTATAAGCAAGCCTTTAAAAGGCTGCCTGCCCCTCCCTCAGCCTCTGTCACTCAGAAGGCAATAGGAGGAGGATGGGCTCAGCACTGCAAGGTGTTTTGATTTTACCTCGTACTAATGAGGGCTGTTTGAGGAGCCCTTAAAACACATGGGCACTGCCATATTCTCTGGTAGCAATCTCTTCTTCAGACATTGAGGAATGTACAGGCTTTGGGGCTATATGGGGAAACTGAGGCGTGGTTCACAGAATGGGATCAGGAGAGGGTGAAGGATGGAACCGCTGCAGTGTGAAATTTTGGAGGGAATCCAAAGCAAGCAAATGACAAACAGGCATCTTGCTTATGTGATGTTGCCCCGTCTTGCTGTTTAGGGAGCATGTACCCTGGCCAATTGAATGTATCTTATGCAGGAAATTCTGTGGTGCAGCAAGCAGGCACATTGACTTCATCCAGAAGTGGGTTGGCCTTGGCAGTCCACAACTGGTGCCATCGGTGAAACCCTGGTGGCAACAAGAGCAACCCAGCCTGGTGAGTCAGCTGCCACATTGGACACCACACCACCCACGAAGGCTTGGTCACAGGGGCACAGGTTGCCCTTGCATCATTAACTATTAGTTAAACCCCCTCTCAGTGGTGAATTCAGGCATAGCTCCAAAATCATGGTGATGCCTTATCCACAATAGTCCCTTCAGAATCAGGGCCTGGAATGAACGCTGGGCCAGGAGGCAATATGGGCACTGCACTTGGAAATGGAGTGGAAAGTGTACACAAGGTTGAGTGGTGATCAGCTTATGGGTGTGTGTACTATGAGCATTCATTGTCACAATGCTATGTTGCTGGTGTTTGTGTATTTCCCCTTGCAGGTCCGGTGACCCTGTTGTCCTGCCTTTGAGCTCTGTTGAATGGCAAAACAGCGTTTTCACCCTTTACAAGAGGGGCGTAAGGCCGAAATTTTTGGCTGTGTGGAGGGCATGGGGCATACTAAATAACCCCTATGCCGTGGCGGGTAGTGAAAAAGGGAAGAGATGTAGGTGAGTTCCATAAGGGCACATGGGGGTGCAAGTCATTCCACCTCTCTGAATTGCAGAATGAAAGGTTTTGTTGAGGGGAGGGGTGAGGCAGAGGGATCCCATGGGTTGCAGGAAACCTAGGGTCATGAGGCTCAGGTGGACTCCAGCCTTGGGGGTATTCTAACATTTGGATGGCTGAGGCCAGTGGGCAGTGTCGCTTTGGAGCTGGGAACTTGCCCCGGAAGGGTTGCATCAGAGGTCAGGGCCAACTCTGATTCCAGACCCGGTTTTGCATTACAATACACCCCCCCCCCTTGTGAAAGGGGAAGTTCAAGTTTAAAGGTTTCATAAGGTTGTGGCCCTAGTTTAACCCATTTCCTGTGACTCATCTTGTTATTCTGGGCTGGGCAGGCAAAGCATAACAGGCAGAGATGTACAGTTTGATGGGTCCTAGGGGAACCAACATGTAGCAGGATATTTTAATAGTGGAGCCAGAAACCAGGAAATAGTGGGCGAGAATTGCCAGAATCAAGAGGATCATAGATTTAACTTGCCAAAATCTGGAATGTATTGTTTGTTTGAGCTGGATAGCTCAGTCATTTACGTATCTGGCTGCAGAGCCAGAGGTTGGGAGTTTGATTCTCCTCTGTTCCTACTTGACCAGGGCTGGATTTAATGATCCTTAGAGACCTTCCAGCTATGCAGTTCAAAAATTATTATTATATATTATTATACTTATAACTGTCTTTTGCCCAGTGGCTGCTCAAGGCAATATATGAGATAAAATAAGATGTTTGATAAACAAGTTGATCAGAACTATTAACTAAAAACAGGTGCAGAGATTTTTTAAGGATAAGTGGGAGAGAAGGAGAGAGCTATAAATAGTTAACTGGAAGGAGGCACTCTTTCACATATCAAAAAGCTAAGGAATTTATAGCTTCAAATCCAAAGCCCCAAACTGTTGAGGTCTATATGGATAAGATACAGTAACTTGAATTGGATTAAGACACAAAGTGTTAGTCAGTGAAGCTGAGAAGGTGATCCAAGATTAGTGTTTTTAACTTGCCTGTAATCTGCACACCTGATGACAGCATGGCTGCTGAATTTTTCTCTATGTCTACTTTTAGGATGCTTTTCATATAGTGTAGTGAAGCCTCATGTAGTGTCTTTCAGTAATCTAGATAAGATCAAATCTGGAGATTAGAGATGTTTAAAGAGATCAATGGCTAAAACCAATGAAATACCAGCTGGCTAGGCATCTTGAAGTAATTTCCGCAGAGAGAGGGACATTAGTGCAAGGCTAGTTCACTTTTCAGCAGCAGCTGAGGTAAAATTTCACCTCGGACAACTACAATGACATTCCTCCCCCCTGCTTTTACTTATTTAATGAAATGGAAGCCCCAAAGAAAAATGAAGCAAACAGTATATTCCATCACACTAACATGCCTCTGTAAGAAGCTGCCACACTAATCCATTCTCCAGCGTTGACCTTTCTGGAATGGCCTTATTTTGCTGCAACATTTATCACTGGGCCAAAATGTCAGTAGAGAGCATGGTAGCAGCACTTGTGGCCGTTTGCATATATTTCCGGAAATATCACCTCTGCTGATGCCCCCATAAAGATCTCTTAGGACAGGAGCAAATAGAAATAGACTAGAGGCTGATTTCTTGGCTATTGTTCTCCTATATAAAGGCAGACAACCTGATTAGAAAAAGCCAGGAAGTACATATTGTAAAATATATTATTATCTCTAAAAGCAATAAGAAAGCAACAGAAAATGCTAAAATCAGTTATTTATTCAAGCAGTTGTAAAAGACTCTGAATAGTTATGAGGTTCCTTTGGTGTTTGTATCAATGAACTGAGTTAGCTGAACAATTATAAACACTTGAATAAATACTTAATTGTATTCATCTAAAATAGCACTCCTGGCATTCAGGGCACTTTCCACAGATGAATACTCAATTCTAAATACATTTAGTAGGAAGTATATGCTCCATGAAACTTACATCAAGACATAGGTCAGGAAAATGGAATCACAAAGGGGAAACTTATAGATGGTGCTAACTAACCTGTTTACAGAGCCTCTCATTCCCTGCTGAGTGAAATACAGCCACAATAGATGCAATTTGTGACTAACTAAACATGACAACAGTTTGTTAAGCAGGAATAAATTTAGTCCCACTGAAAATGCTCAGATACGTAGGAACAAGTCACATTTCTAATGGGCTTGCTCCTATCTCCAACAGTACCTGTAGCTTGATGTACAGAAATCAAGAAGATTAATAGGGATGGCAGGGCCATATGTAGGATGGGGCAATGGGATCATTCCCAAGATCAATAATTTGCAGTTGAATCTAGTTGTGAATGTTGCTGCCTTGTTTGTGTGTGTGTTTAGTCGTTTAGTCGTGTCCGACTCCTCGTGACCCCATGGACCAGAGCACGCCAGGCCCTCCTGTCTTCTACTGCCTCCCGGAGTTGTGTCAGGTTCATGTTGGTTGCTTCGCAGACACTGTCCAGCCATCTCATCCTCGGTCGTCCCCTTCTCCTCTTGCCATCACACTTTCCCAACATCAGGGTCTTTTCCAGGGAGTCTTTTCTTCTCATGAGATGGCCAAAGTACTGGAGCCTCAGCTTCAGGATCTGTCCTTCCAGTGAGCACTCAGGGTTGATTTCCTTTAGAACTGATAGGTTTGTTCTCCTTGCAGTCCAGGGGATTCTCAAGAGCCTCCTCCAGCACCACAATTCAAAGGCATCAATTCTTCGGCGGTCTGCTTTCTTTATGGTCCAGCTCTCACTTCCATACATCACGACAGGAAAAACCATAGCTTTGACTATTCGGACTTTTGTTGGCAAGGTGATGTCTCTGCTTTTCAAGATGCTGTCCAGATTTGTCATCGCTTTCCTCCCAAGAAGAAGGCGCCTTTTAATTTCAGGGCTGCTGTCTCCATCTGCAGTGATCATGGAGCCCAGGAAGATAAAATCTGACACTGCCTCCATATCTTCCCCTTCTATTTCCCAGGAGGTGATGGGACCAGTGGCCATGATCTTAGTTTTTTTGATGTTGAGTTTCAGACCGTTTTTTGCACTCTCCTCTTTCACTCTCATTACAAGGTTCTTTAATTCCTCCTCACTTTCTGCCATCAGAGTGGTATCATCTGCATATCGGAGGTTGTTGATATTTCTTCCGGCAATCTTAATTCCGGCTTGGGTTTCTTCCAGTCCAGCCTTCCGCATGATGTATTCTGCATATAAGTTAAATAAGCTGGGGGACAATATACAGCCTTGCCGTACTCCTTTCCCAATTTTGAACCACTCAGTTGTTCCATGACCAGTTCTAACTGTTGCTTCCTGTCCCCCATATAGGTTTCTCAGGAGACAGATAAAGTGGTCAGGCACTCCCATTTCTTTAAGAACTTGCCATAGTTTGCTGTGGTCCACACAGTCAAAGGCTTTCGCATAGTCAATGAAGCAGAAGTAGATATTTTTCTGGAACTCTCTGGCTTTCTCCATAATCCAGCGCAAGTTAGCAATTTGGTCTCGAGTTCCTCTGCCTCTTCGGAATCCAGCTTGTACTTCTGGGAGTTCTCGGTCCACATACTGCTGAAGCCTACCTTGTAGGATTTTGAGCATAACCTTGCTAGCGTGCGAAATGAGTGCAATTGTACAGTAGTTGGAGCATTCTTTGGCACTGCCTTTCTTTGGGATTGGGATGTAGACTGATCTTTTCCAATCCTCTGGCCACTGTTGAGTTTTCCAAACTTGCTGGCATATTGAATGTAGCACCTTAACAGCATCATCTTTCAAGATTTTAAATAGTTCAACTGGAATGCCATCACCTCCACTGGCCTTGTTGTTAGCCAGGCTTTCTAAGGCCCACTTGACTTCGCTCTCCAGGATGTCTGGCTCAAGGTCAGCAACTACATTGTCTGGGTTGTCCGGGATATCCACATCTTTCTGGTATAATTCCTCTGTGTATTCTTGCCACCTCTTCTTGACGTCTTCTGCTTCTGTTAGGTCCCTCCCATTTTTGTTTTTTATCATGTTCATCTTTGCGCAAAATGTTCCTCTAATATGTCCAATTTTCCTGAACAGATCTCTGGTGTTTCCTTTTCTGTTATCTTCCTCTATTTCTTTGCATTGTTCATTTAAGAAGGCCCTCTTGTCTCTCCTTGCTATTCTTTGGAAGTCTGAATTCAAGTTTCTGTAACTTTCCCTATCTCCCTTGCATTTTGCTTCCCTTCTCCTCTCTGCTATTTCTAAGGCCTCGTTGGACAGCCACTTTGCTTTCTTGCATTTCCTTTTCTTTGGGATGGTTTTCGTTGCTGCCTCCTGGACAATGTTACGAGCCTCTATCCAAAGTTCTTCAGGCACTCTGTCCACCAAATCTAGTTCCTTAAATCTGTTCTTTACTTCCACTGTGTATTCATAAGGGATTTGGTTTAGATTATACCTGAGTGGCCCAGTGGTTTTTCCTAATCTCTTCAGTCTAAGCTTGAATTTTGCTATGAGAAGCTGATGATCAGAACCGCAGTCAGCTCCAGGTCTTGTTTTTGCTGACTGTATAGAGCTTCTCCATCTTTGGCTGCAGAGAATATAATCAATCTGATTTCGATATTGCCCATCTGGTGATTTCCATGTATAGAGTCGCCTCTTGTGTTGTTGGAAAAGAGTGTTTGTGATGACCAGCTTATTCTCTTGACAAAACTCTATTAGCCTTTGTCCTGCTTCATTCTGAACTCCAAGGCCAAACTTCCCTGTTGTTCCTTTTATCTCTTGGCTCCCTACTTTAGCATTCCAGTCCCCTAGAATGAGAAGAACATCTTTCTTTGGTGTCAGTTCTAGAAGGTGTTGTAAATCTTCATAGAATTGTTCAATTTCAGTCTCCTCAGCAATGCTGGTTGGTGCATAAACTTGGATTATTGTGATGTTGAATGGTCTGCCTTGGATTCGTATTGACATCATTCTATCATTTTTGAGATTGTATCCCATTACAGCTTTTCCCACTCTTTTGTTGACTATGAGGGCTACTCCATTCCTTCTACGGGATTCTTGTCCACAATAGTAGATATGATAATCATCTGAGCTGAATTCGTCCATTCCTGTCCATTTTAGTTCACTGATGCCCAGGATGTCGATGTTTATTCTTGCCATCTCCTGTTTGACCACCTCCAGCTTCCCAAGGTTCATAGATCTTACATTCCAGGTTCCTATGCTGCCTTGTTTACTTCCCCCTTTTTAATGTATAAAGCTTCTCTTTCTTTTGGGGGAGGCACCATATTCTACTTTTGGGGTGTGTGTGTGTCTTGTGCTGATGCCACAGGGTTATGCCCAGATTATTCCCGGGAAATTGTTAGATAGCATTACCACAGGCATCTTGTATTTCAAATAAAATTTTGGTATAGTTAAGTGTAAAACAACATAGTGTAGTTTTCCTGCTTTCTCAGCAGAACACTTGATAGTTATCTGAAACGCTTAACAGTCAAGCCATAGACACATTGCTGTTCTGATGGCTTATTGAACTTCTGCCTAGAAGAATTCCAGCTATGGCTGAGCATGTGCAATATGTTGCAGAAACAAAATCTCACCAACGTACTAGCATCCAGGAGACAGGGCACGAGTAGCCAATTCATTTCATCACAGGAACATATGCCAAGACTGAATGTTACTCTGGAAGCACAAATCAAATGCAAGTCATTTGCACAACCATTGCCATTGTTTCTTTGATCATCCGAATCCTTTAGCCTTGAGGGGACAGGACAGCTTGGCTTCACGTTTCACTTCTAATATTCTTCATGATCAAGGTTGGGGCAAAAGGAACAACCTGAAGTCAGAAACTAAGGAGCTACAAAAATCAGTAGATAAAAAGGGATAATCCAAGGGAGAGAAAACCAACCAAAAGATAACCAAAGGACAGAGGATCTGCTTGATTCAGAGGATTTGCCAAATTTAGATGACTATGTGAAACCATTCAGTGTCTAAAAGTCCAGGACCACAGTCCAAGGCCAAAAGCTATAAGATGCTGTTCAGTAGCAGATACAAACAAACAGAAAAGTTTCCAGTTCAGGTCTAAACAGCTCCTCCTGACACTTACCTTATACGGAGCTATATAACTGTACTACCATATAAAACATAGCTTACAACAGGAATCATGATACAGTAGCATTTTAAATGGTCTCAAATGTATATAGCACAATTTTCTTTTGCATATGTTCTGGAAGACGAAAGAGCAAATAGGAAGTGTCCAGAAAGACTGTATGTAAATAACCTCCGTGTGATCAACTATCCTCTACAAAATGCCATATTGCAGCATCATTTCCAATGAATGTTATTCTTTAATCTACAATGAACTATAAAAAGAGAACTTACCTATCAATCAATATCTATTTTCATTTTATGCCAGCATTGATCCTGTGCAGTCATGGAATAATCACAAATAGCATTTTGACTGACTAAACAATTATTAGTTCAGACATAGCTAGTAAAATGCTATGCTTCATATACTGCAAAATGTGATTTGTGCAGCTTATTAAAAACAGTACCAGGATAAATTTGATTCAAATCCCATAAAAATCTGTGGAAGACATTTATATGACCGTGGAACTAAAGACATGGTCTGAAGAAGAATAACTAGTTTAGGTTAATAGTGATGACAGAAATAAATACAGTTTAGTGTATGTATTTATTCATCCACAGTATGTGCATTTAATATTCATTGGAATGCACTGTAGAACTAGCCTGAAAAATATGACTGAATTGAAATGCCTATCCCAGCTTTGCACATGCTGTGGAGTTGGGCATGACATGTTAGTGACTGAAGGCAGTATAAATATTCTGGTAGTGATGACAATCCTGGGAATCCTGGTAGCCAGTGGACACTATTATCATTAATTCATTTTATTTATTTTGAAAGTTTATATCCCACCAGTTGATTAAAAATTAAGAACCTCAAGCCTTAACAATAGATGAATATGCCAGAACATATGAGGCAGGGCTGCACTCCCACATAGTGCGGTGAAACACTCTCCTCAGGAGTCATGGAACACCAGCAGGGCCAAATTGCATTTGGGGCCTCACAGGCTTTGTGGAGAGTAGAAATGGCTGCTCTCTGCAACTAGCATTGTTTGTGTCATAAAATGGGTGGCAGTGGAAGAATGAGCAGAAGCTAGGTGAGACAGGGAGAGTTGTTGGGCAGGTGAAGCACCGTGGATCTGGAAGGGAAGAAAGCAAGACAGCAAGAAGAGAGCAAATGAGTGAGGTAAAAGAAGGGTGGGATTAGGATGATGGGGCACTTTTTGCCTCATAGAGTGGGAAAATATGACTGCTTCTGAGGTGGAGTTGCAGAGTCTGCCATACAGCAAGGCTAATTCTTCCTGTGTTCACTTTGGATCAGTGAGGATAAAGCAGGTGACTAATAGAGAAACGTTATTCTGATTGAAAGTTTCATGAAACTGTCCCCTCTCCCCATTTTGAGCCAAAAGATCCATAATAGAACCTTTAAAACTGCTCAAATGATAACTGTTTCATTTGACAGACTTGAAAGAAGGAAACTATACTTTAAAAAAAGAAAAGGAAAGAAGAAACATTATATCACTCTTTCTCACATTTTCCTATGCTCCTTCCAAAGAATGTGAGGAGAATGTATTCTCAAAGGCTTTCATGGCTGGGATCTAATGGTTGTTGTGGGTTTTTCGGGCTCTTTGGCCATGTTCTAAATGTTGTTCTTCCTAACATTTCGCCAGTCTCTGTGGCCGGCATCTTCAAAAGACAGCACTCTGTGCTCTGGTGTAGTTGGCTTGGGAGTGCAGTATTTATGGCTGTGAGATAGGCTTTTGTCTTTTTCTGTAGATGGGTGATTAGTGTGTCTTGTTGTGGGTGCATTGTTGTGCTAAGGAGAAGAGATTATCTGTCACTGTGGTTGATGGGTGTCATTAGCTGGTCTTTTGTGTGTAGTGATCCCCTGTACTTGTGGATGGGTAAAGTTTGTTGACCTTTAGCACGCTGTATTTTTGAGAGCTGGGAGCCAAGTTTTGTTGAGCTTCACACTTTCCTCTTTTTTGTTGAAGTTCTGCTGGTGCTTGTGGATTTCAATGGCTTCCCTGTGCAGTCTGATGTAATGATTGCTGGTGTTGTCCAGTATTTCAGTATTTTGAAATAGAATTTCATGTCCAGTTTGTTTTAGGGCATGTTCAGCTACTGCAGATTTTTCTGGTTGTGCAAAAGGTCAACTAACTCCCACAATTTGTTGGCACGAAGGTGGCAAGCTTGTGCCTGTGTATCCAGTTCTATTCCTAAAAAGGTCAATGGTGATGATGGCCCTCTGTCTTCACCTCTGCCAGCTCTCTGGCCATGTCCTGAAAAGCTTCTAAAAGAAGCAGGCACTGTCCTGACCCTTTCTGCCCACATACCAGAAAATTATCTAAATAATTGGCCATGCTAAAAAATCCTGCCCTGCATCTAAATTTCCATTCCAAAAAGGAACTAAAATGCTCAAACGCAGCACAGAAGATAGAACAGCTCATAGGGAGGGCCCTGTCTATGTAATATGCACCCTGAAATAAAAAACCCATGTCACAACCACCCAGATGTACTGGCAGAAGATAAAATGTGGACTTAATGTTGCATTTCACCATTTTGGTACCAAAGCCACACACCTGGACCATACACACAGTTGTTTCAAATGAGGTATAGCGCACCAAACACATCTCCAAAGGTATGGCATCATTTACCAAATCACCCTCAGGAAAAGAGAGGTGATGGATCAGCCTAAATTTCCCCTGTGCTTTCTTAAGCACTCCCCCTAAAGATGATACCCTGAGATAAGGAACAGGTGGCCACTTGAAGAGACCCAGGATTCTCCCCTCACACACTTCCTTGTCAATTTTTTCCCTCACTACATGTCCCATGCCCTTCACTGATTTGAGATTATTAACCCATGTGCCCTTTCATTCCCCAACTGCAGGTATCCTAAAACCGAAGTTGAAACCATCTAACAGGCATGCAGCATCCTCTTTTCTAGGATAAGGCTACAGCCATTTTTCTAACATTGCAACTTTAATGGGACTGGGGAGCTTTTGCAGGGGGGAGGTGCTCCACCACTGTCCACTTTCTTTCCACCACTGGCCACCTTGCTGCCAGCTTTTTGCCCCCTCCCCCAAAAAGAGTTGGAACTAGCATGCTGGCCACTGCAAACCAACCATTCATGGTTTTTGTGTGCAGGTACACCTGGAATTGAATTCCCAACAGGACAGGAAGGATTGAACCACCTGCCCCGTCAATACACAGGGATTGTAAGGTTGACTTGCCCTGTGAATCAAACAAATGCTGTTTAATCTCTCTCCCAAAGCGGGCCTTGCTGGTGTCATGCACTGCAGCCAAAGGCCTGGCTGTGGCTTGTCCCAGTGCACATTAGGATGAATGGCCACTCTCCTCCTGAATGATTTGTCATAAAGGAGCCATGTGTGGCCCAGATAGTCCATGTAATCCCAAAAAAGCGATATTGTAGGACGGGGCTCTTCAAGTTTGTGCTGTTACAATTACCCCAAAGTGAATGAAGAAACCCAGCAACCAGTTGACTTCTTATGCTGGTGCCTCCCTTTCTCCCTTTCCTAATTCTTTAGAATCCACTTTTCTATTTAACAACTCAAAAACATCAATGTAATCTTCTCTTCAGATTTTCTCTTTTGTAGCTGGAGTCTGATGGTCCCACTGGAACATGGCATAGTCTCCAAGTGGCAAGGCCTTCAACAGGACAGAGTTGTAACCTGTGTCAGGCACCGAGGAATATGGCCAGACATCCACACCTAGTGTAATCCCCAGAGGTGCTGGAAAAGTGACAGGTAGGTAGAGGGTACTCCTGGTCCTCACCACCAGCCCCTGAACTGGCATTGATTGCAACTGAAGTTCTAAGCTCCCTAGGCTCCCCATAGTACACTGTGATGTAGTGGATGCTTGCGCTTGGCCCAGGCCAGACCACCATGGCACATCTAGTGTCTGGTGCAACCACTAGCTCACTTGTCATTGGCACCGCTGCCATATCCTGTCCTGGACACACCACGTCATTCTCTCAGGTACTCTGTCGCTGCATCATGCTGATCAACTGGCACGCCCAGTTGTGGTTTGCATCTGCCTGGCCCCGGGGAGTTAAAAACCTCGCTGACCTTTCCCATCTCCAGTCCGACCGTGAATGCGATGACCGCAATGGCCCCTGACAATCAGCCTCTAAGGCAGCAAGATGGGAGATATGAATCAGCTCAAACTTTTAGTGCAGCTGCTCTTTGCTTGTCCTTGGTCTAGCCCATACATCATGCTCCACCTCCCATGCCGAAATCTTGTCCTGAAGCATCACCCAAACCAGCCGACTCTCCTCATCTGAAGATTACGCAGATGGAGAAGCCACAGGTGCTGCATTGCATTTGGTTGGCTGCTTATCCTTGCTCTTTTCTTGGCCCTTTTTGGGACCCATTGCCACCACTTTTCTAGGACCTTAACTTAAGCCAAGCACCCCTAGGACCCTCAGCAGAGCAACATGGCCCTAAGTTAAGGTCTCAGCAGCCACTCCTCCTGCTTCCCCCCACTTACCCCACTTTTATTTATTTATTTATTTATTTATTTATTTATTTATTTATTTATTTATTTATTTATTTATTTATTTATTTATTTATTTATTTATTTATTTATTTATTTATTTATTTATTATGGGTGGTGGCCACCCCTTTCTTTTGGGGAAGGGCCACATTCCACCCCAATTCCCCTGTATATTTATTTAAGTTCTGTACTCTCCCCCCTCTCTCTCCCTCTCCCTCCCTCCCTCTCTCCCTCTCCCCCCCTCTCTCTCCACACACATACACAGAGAGAGAGAGAGACAGACAGACAGACAGACAGACACACTGTTTTATTTCTTTGCTTGGGGTGGGGAAACGAAACTGAGCAGTGCAAGCCTCGAAAGAAGCCTATTAGGGAAGAAGTATCTGTTAAATATGGAGCTCCTTCCCCCTCCCCTCCCAGATTGCCAGGATGTGAATTGCACATCTTATGATATTCCGGGTGGGGATGGCAAAGAGGCTCCTCATGGTGAAGTATCTCGCCTGCAGAGCCCTCCATTGTCTGGGGTAATTCATGCATTATTGCTATTGATTACAACAATTACAAAGAAAAGCTTGTAGGGGGAAATGTTCATCAACAGCTATAAGCATCAGTCTAATTAACATTCATGTTTCTCTAGCATTGTTATCTTACCATTGTTATTTTACCTTTGTTAATCACATCCTTTACAGTACAAGCTTCTATGAAATACCTGCATATCAAAGACACTATCATCACAATGCTTAGCACCCACTGACTTTCTTACCAACCAACCACAGTATCTGTATTTTAATACTTTGATTCCATGTTTAAATATTTACCATGTTATATCTCCTTATGTCTGAAGAAGTGGACTTGTCCACAAAAGCTCACACTAAAAAAAATTAAAAGTTTGTCTTTGAAGTGCCACCATGTTTTTGTCTTTCTGTTTTTACTTCTTTTTTTAAATTATTTCATTTTCACCAGTAATGCTTGCACAGAGTAACATGGCTACCCCTTCTAGCAATACAACTATGAGAGATCAAGGAGGACCAGCAGGGACACTTTGGCCCTCTTGGTATCCCACAGGAGATCATCTTGTAGGGTGACCAATGCTGTCTGCATGCCATGACGTGGTCTGAACCTGGACTGAACTGGATCAAAGTAAGTATACTTTGGGGAGGGGGAAGTTGCCATTGGATGTCTAACATAGAAACCTTAAGTAGGCCTGATCTCTCTGTCTTTTAGTTAGCTAAATAATTATTACAATACTTGCACTGGCACACAGACATCAACACTTGGTAGTCTGGGGTTTGCTTTATAGATACTAGAATGTGAAAAGCTGGTTTCCAGACATTATTTCAGACTGAATATGTGATGTCACAACACTGGATCATTCCCAGGATAAAGCAAGTAAGTGGTTCATTCAAAAAGGAAGAGGTAGCATTCAAGGGACGTGGTGACGCTGCGGGCTAAACTGCAGAAGCCTGTGCTGCAGGGTCAGAAGACCAAGCAGTCGTAAGATTGAATCCACGCGATGGAGTGAGCTCCCGTCACTTGTCCCAGCTCCTGCCAACCTAGCGGTTCGAAAGAATGCAAATGCAAGTAGATAAATAGGGACCACTTTGGTGGGAAGGTAACAGCGTTCCGTGTCTAAGTCGCACTGGCCATGTGACCACGGAAGATTGTCTTCAGACAAACGCTGGCTCTATGGCTTGGAAACGAGGATGAGCACCGTCCCCTAGAGTCGAACACGACTGGACAAAAACTGTCAAGGGGAACCTTTACCTTTACCTAGCATTCAATACACGCAGTTGTAGCTTGGCACTTCAACTAGCAACTTGGACATTAAAATTTTGCTTTTAGTTACATCTGAAAGTAACTTATAGGAGAAGTGACAGTATTTGAATCGTAGCAAAACATGGAACAACGGAAGCCCAGATTTCCCTTGTATGGGAATCCAACATCCCTCCCAACATCCTTTCCATGCTTATGTGAAGATGTTATGCTTTTAAGTTTGTTCAGTTTTTAGCAATTGTTATGCTGGCAGGAAACTCCCTCCTTTGTTTTGCCCCCATTCTGTGCAAGCTATTAAGTATTTTTAAATGTCATGAAGAGGCTTAGACCAAGCATTGTGGTGAAGAAAAGGAAATGGAGATCAGTTTCAAAAGTTAATGTTTCCAATCATGCGTGGTAATGGCTCTTAGTAAATTGATATGTTGTTATTGCTTAATTTTAGTAAACATTCTTGCTGAAAAGTATTCTCTCCATCATAGCCTAACTAAAATAAGCTCATTTATGCTAATGTCTTTCTCCTTGACGTTCGGTAAATTCTTCCTAATGCATTAATTATGACTCCAGATAGACCAATGATTATTTCATATATGCTAATTAGGAATCATTTCATTCAGCCTGCCACACACATCAGTAAACAAGTGGAATCAATTCCCCACAGAGAGGATAAAAAGACAATGATTTCCTTTCCAATGCAGCTCCAAGAATTTACTCCACAATCAAGGAGTAATTAGAGAAGAAAATGAGGAGATATAAAATACTCTTACAGGTGCAAGAGTCAGTGAGTGCATGCGTCTTTCCAATAGAAGGGATAAAAGCACACAGTTTCAGTGCTAATGAGTTTTTACCATATATGATTAGAAGCCGTCATCTCCATTCAACAAAAGTAAATAAAAAAATAACAAATTACTTCCATTTTTAGTAGACTAGACTGATGTAAAAGAGTCTGATTTTCACGTCTCAGCTTGTGAAAGATGGGATATTTGCATGTTTAAGAAATTCATTTTTCTCACTTTGTTCTTTTAAATATTCAGTGTACTATTAAAGTTAGTGCTAATTGAAAAATTTGTATTCTTCTTCTTGTGTTTTTCCAGATTCTATCCAGAAATCAGAGACCTTTTTGTATTACAGCATAAACCAAAGCTTGTTAAAAGCTAGCTGAGACATATCAAGCACTTCATTTCAACATGTAACATTTCCAAACTCCAGAGCGTCAACAAAAAAGAAAGTTTAAAACTCAACAAAGCCAGGCTCCCCCTTATCACAACAATACACCCATTACAAAAAGCACCCTGATCATCATAATCACCCAATCTCCTGAATAGGACAAAAAACCTGATCCCACAGCTACAAATACTCAACTATCCCACATACTATAACAGAACACAGACAGAGTTCTAACTCCTGTCCTCTGAAGAGGCCGGACACAGAGACTGGTGAAACGTTAGGAAGAAAAACCTCCAGAACACAGCCAAACAGCCTGAAAAAACCTACAACAACCATCAAACATTACATAAAAAGGAGGAATCCCCTCACATAAATATCATCCAGAACTCATAAATTCTAATCTTCTTCTTCTGTTTGTGCTTTTTTTTCTATTATAGTCACTTATAAGGAATTTTATTTCATAGTTGTTTAGACACTATTAGTTCAGCTTAATAGGGTGTGAGTGATCTTTGCATTAAACCTAAATGATTAATACATTTTCAACAGCTAAGTATCTTATGTTTATTCTAAAGAAAAATAAACTCTAGAAAGGATTTCAATGACTATTATTATTCAATGACTTTATTAATTAACTGATGGGGAAATCTGCTATAGGAGGTTGTGATTTGTTGACAGCTAGTCAACAAAGTGAGCCTAGGGATTTTAATCATCCTTTTGCAGGTACAAGACCAATACCTGCAAGTTGCCAGCTAGGAATGCTCAAGGACTTTGTTCACTCTGTATGGACTTTGTTCACTCTGTATCCCAGAGCTAGGCTTATCAGACACCAAAATGTTGTGCTCATCTGGAATCCTTGCTGCCATATATTTTGTCAGGTGGACTGAGGGCTGTCTTTCAAAAGGAGAGTCTTTTATTTTTAAATTGCTACTGGTGTTGAGTACAATGAAAATGGGGCCACAAATACCTCCATTGATCATAAGAGGGAGATTCAGAGGTCAGAGCTTCAAACAATTGCGTTTATAGACTACAACTCCCACAATCCCACAGCCTCTAAGGCAGACTGCCTTTGAAGTGCTGTAGGTGTTCCACATTGCAACAGATAAGTTGCTACCCTGTTGTTATGTACCCTCAAGTCACCTCTTAGGGCAACTCTATGAATGAATGATCTGGAGCATGCTATAATTCTCTAATATGGAAAGTCCTGCACTGGCTGTCATTCATTCTTCAAATTAGCAGTGCTTTGATAATACTTATTATGATATAGAGATTGCCACAGTTAATTTCTTGGACTACAGATCCAGGAAATGCCGAGCCACTATTCTGTCTGGGGGATTCTGCATTGTATAGTCCAAAAAGTAAATTGTAAAAGGTGTGCTAGGAATCTAATTCCTTTCCATAGTGTAGTCAATAGCAGTGAAAGAAGACAGCAGCTAATGGAATGTGGAGTTTAGGACAGGTTTATGCTGAGTCTGTTCCGTGTAGTAGACAACGTACATGTGCTAAGTCCCACCATATGAAAGTTGATATTAGCAATAACTAAACTATAGCAGTAATGTTTGAACTGATTCTAAGCTGATTTAATGCATGAATACTGTGTTATCCAATTATTAGCCACTTGGCAGACATTTAGGACTCGGGTAGAGCACTCCGGATGTAACAATTATACAAGTAAAATAGTTTTCAGTAATTAAGGCTTTATTGTACACTCATTCTACAGACTTCTAGGTATATCTTGGGAACTGATGTGCATAAAAACCTCACAGGCCTAAGGTGGATTCCTGTAATATTCACTGATTGCCTAGTTTATAGCCCAGGGAGATGGAAGAACACTTTGATTAAGTATATAACACACATTATGTTCACAGACACTAAAATAAAAGCACACTTTAAATATTTTATGATTTCCTCCCTTTTGTGCTTGTTTTCCCATTAAAAAATGGTTCCTTCCCTTGCCTAATTTGGTCCTTATCAAGTTGAGCAGGTGCATTCTATATTCCTGTGGGGAGAATAAAGAGATGAACCTGGTAACTACTTGACAAAACAACCCACTTAGACAGGAAGTCAATAACTGTCATCTTAGATTGTTGAGTCAACCAGCCTGCCAAGAAATAACAGTTGTTTACATTTAAATTCAGCAGTTTGTTATAGATTCAAAAGGGGTAATTTTGGAAAGTGCCTTGAAAATAAGGGAACTGCAAATTCAAGAGTTTTAGCATTTTCTGTACGCATGCATCTCAAAAGGCAGTGATTCTCTGTGATCAGGTGCTCATTGAGGCAACAATAATGGAAAAACCAAAATGTGTTCTACAAGAGCATTAGCCACCCTGCTACTAAAAATCATTACAATTAGTAATTGTATTGCTTTAAATGAACTGAGTGATGCTAAAACACTAGGACAATGACATTAATTTCAGCAGAATGTGGGAAAATTACTTTTTGGAACTACAATGCCCAGTGCCCAAGTTGTGATAGAGAGTGCTTTGTCATTGTCTTTCCTGTTTATTTACATGGGATTTAAATTAGGATTGAGGCAACTTCCTTCATTTTGAATGCTTGGCCTTAAGAGAATGTCAAAACTTTCTATTTCAATACTTTTCCCTATATTATTTCAATAGGTTGTTTTCTGTACTGTGCTTTAACTTTTTTCTTTCATCCTACAATATTTTGTGTTATTTACTTGTTCTGGTGTAATGTCACTGGGAACCTGTACCGCTACCTGTAATGTGATGGTCTTGTAAATGCTGATAAACATAATCATATGGGTCTTTTCAGGCAGTGTTGGCAAAATGAAGCTGAGGAAAGTGAGGGAAAAGAAGGAGAAATCACACTGGGCACAGAAAGGAAGCACCCAGTCCACCCAACCCTTGGAAAACAAGGCTAATGATAAAGGATGTTGTCAGTTATAGCAGTGGTCCCCAACGTTGGGCCTCCAGATGTTCTTGGACTACAACTCCCAGAAGCCTTCACTACCACCTCTGCTGGCCAGGATTTCTGGGAGTTGAAGTCCAAGTACATTTGGAGACCCAAGGTTGGGGACCACTGAGTTATAGTCACAAAGTGGCAGGCCCTTGCCTACCTTGACATAACAAAAAGCCTTTGAGCAGCATAAAGACAACTGGAACGGGACAGATTTTTCCCCCAATACTTTGCCTTTGAGTATGTTTCTCTCAGTGAAAATGTTAAATTGGATAATAGTTGGCACAGCCGTACTTAAAACTGATCAATGAGTAGAATTATATCATTTTTCCTTAAGTATGGGTGTGGGAGTGAAGACTACTTAAGTAAAATATAATCACAATCATTCTAATTTAAGACCATGACCCATTCTTCCTACAGGTTTATTGGCACTTAATGTCCAATCTGTCATAAGAGGCTGGCAATTATACAACAAAATGGCAAAACATGGGAGGCACTTTGTGTGGTTCATGTAAATATGACATGGCCAGTTTCCAGAAGTCCAGTCCTCTCAACTAGATTTTGAAAGGCTGCACCTCTGCCTCATCCCCCAAATATTTCCCCCATTTGTTTATTTCATTGAAAAGGTCAGAGGCCCCAGGAATAGACTTCACTATGTCTGGGACTGTTTCTCAAGTTGTTGTCCCTCAGTTTTATTTTGAAATGAAAGGCCTCTGTCAGTCTCAGACAGGTCAGGCACAGCCAAAATGTAGCTAGTTTGCCTCTGTGCCTCATGGATAGCATGAGGGAACCTTCTGAGCATTTTTGTGTGTTATCTTTTTGAAACATTGTGATGAGGGGGTACTCTTAGGCCCCAAACTGTGCTGGAAAACACACCTAGATTCCTGTTGGGCTGTGTATGGATCACGTATGAAACTTCAGCCACCTGTAAATATAGATGATGGCATGTGCCCCCATTTTAATGTCAATGTTATAGGCTTAGAAATGAGCCCAATCTGTTTAGCACAAATCTGTTCCAACAAAAATGTGATTATTCATCTAACACAGGAATAACACATAACAAAGCTATTGCATTTTCATATCCATTTCTCTATTATTTTCAACAATTAATATTTTTAAAAACAACTTTTGCAAAAATAAAAGTTTTAATGACATGTTTGAAAAAAAACACACATACTGTTTCACGTCCATATGTTTTGTAAGGTACCCATTGGGAAAAAAACACAGAGTGGGAACTTTCTTTAATACAATGGTATTTGAAATATCAGAACGTAGTTTTATTTGCTTTTTTGACACTAACCAAAGCTCACTAGTGATTTCAGTGTTATTGTCTTTTATATTGAGTTGTATGAGAAAGCAGAACTTAATTGAAGGAAAATTGATGTGTGAGTCAATGGAGTAATTATTTACCAGAGCTAGGGGACTGTATTTTTATTTATTTATTTATTTATTTAATTTATATCCTGCCTATCTAGTCGTGGTGGACTACTCTAGTTTATTATTTAAAAATAATCCTCCTACAGAGTAGAAAGATAAACCTTGTATTGTGTATATGGCTCTGACTAACATAAACTGTCATGTAATCTCCTTAAGGAGATGTAAGAACAACAAACCAAATTGTAAGTTTCTTAACTGCTGTTGATGTTTTGCACTGAGTCGGATACATATTGGCTAGGATGTTTGACTGGCTGGCTTGGGGAGGGCCAATCTATCATATGGTGCTGGCTACTTCTTTGCAAATCTGCTGGGTATAGAGTGGTCTCCTTCAAGTGGCAAGTGGAGATGTGCTACAGCCGTTTTAGAAAACTGAACAGTCAAGACTGAGCTACACAACTGTAAATATTTTTGGTGCTGTGTTTTGGTTAATAATAATTATCCCTGGAATAAAGACACAAGACCAGAATTATGGATTTAAACACGGGCTGCACTTTATTAAACATAATCATTGTTGCCATCCTTTGGCAAAAGGTTTAAGCACAGAGGTCTCAAAGACCCCTTGATCAACAAATGGGTGAGTCTCTGGATCCAAGTTTTCACGGTCTTAAAGACAGCGAGAACCCGGCCAGCCCCAATTTGACCACCCCCGGACCTCAAGCCACCTTATCCTTGTTGACTGTTGGTCCGGGTGTGGCTCCATCACATCTTTTCCCCCAAGCACTGTAATTGCATGATCCGCAGCGCTGGGAGGTCAGATGAGCTACACCTTACCTGAGATTGCAATGGGACTCACAAAAAAACTGTTTTATCGGCACTACCCCCTAGTGTGACATAAATTCCACCTCCAAACCTGCCAGCGCACCTGTTCCAGTGTGGGATAGGTGAAAAATCCCCACATCCAAAGGCCAATCAGGATATAGGTCAAACTTTCCTCTCCAATCGCAGAGGTGACCAGATAAACTCACACTAGAATATAGGGCAGGCGGGTGGGTGCCAGAAAAGGAAGAGGGAGGGGAGAGGGGGGAATGTCCCTTAAAGAGCCTAACATTCCCCCCTCTTCCCCCAAGCCATTCTCGTGATACAGGAAGTCTCGCACTATCGGGGGGGGGGGGAAGTGAGCCACACTGCCGAAGTGTGGCTCAGCAGCGGCTTGGACATTGCCCACCCTACCCCGGAATAAAGACACAAGACCAGAATTATGGATTTAAACATGGACCGCACTTTATTAAACATAATCATTGTTGCCATCCTTTGACAAAGGGGTTTCCTGCTGTAGTGCGGAATCAAGTTTAAGTACAGAGGTCTCAAAGGACCCTTTGATCAACAAATGGGCAAGTCCATGGATCCAAGTTTTCATGGTCTTAAAGATAGCGAGAACCCAGCCAGGCCCAGTTTGACCAACCCCGGACCTCAAGCCACCTTCTCCTTGTTGACTGTTGGTCCGGGTATGGCCCCAGCACATCTTCCCCCCCCCCCAAGCACTGTAATCCCACAATCTGCAGCTCTGGGAGATCAGATGAGCTATACCTTACCTGAGATTGCAATGGGACTCACAAAAAATCTGTTTTATCCGCACTACCTGCCACAGCATAGGGACTAGCCAAGCTAAGTCCCATGCCCGCCATCGAGCCTATCGAGCTCAGAAAGCAGGCCCAACTTGATATCTTTCAGGAAGACATCCAAACCATCATCGGACGGATGTACACCATCGGACTGAAAAACTCAGCCCTATCCATCCTCTGGTGACCAATCACCCATCCAAGGCTGCTGTAGACTACTCTGCAGACTTCCCTATTAACACTCCTATGTGCAGTATTAACAGGTAAAAAATTCCTGGCATCTCTCCATGTCAAGCGCAGGGTGATAGTTGACCAAACAATGTTCACAGCCTTCAGCCATATTAGATCATGTAGCATATCCAGGATCAAGACCTTTCCATGATACCTGGCCAGATCATTACCACCTAGATGTATCACCAACACATCTGGTAGAATCGCTCTGCATAGCTGGTACCACGACATTCTATGTAGTCCTCTTCATTCAATAGGGCTCTGGCTGTGAGGCCCAGACTGCTCCTACATGGGGATGCAGCAGCATAGCGAGCTGCCCAAAAAACATAACTGTGACCCATGATCATAATGTGCGTCCGCCTTGCTGACACCACCAGACCTGCAAAGATAAAAGAAAACCAGGCCCCTGCCCAGACATTGGGAAGTGTCCTAATATACCTCCAATAGGTGGATGAAGACCACCGATCTAACCACTTAATATCATCCGTGTTGTATCCTAGGGTCGCTGCAGTGGATGCTGCACCAATTCTAAAAGAATGTGTGCCAAATATCAATCCCTGCACTCCTACCTTATCCAGCGCTAAGTTGGGCAGTTTCCAAAACTGGTACTTTGTTAATAGTGAACTGTCCTTATGTTTAAAGAAATATCCTTGCTCCTGTCTCCTAATCTTCAGGTACTCATTTGTGGTTGTTGTGGGTTTTTCGGGCTCTTTGGCCTTGTTCTGAAGGTTGTTCTTCCTAACGTTTCGCCAGTCTCTGTGGCCGGCATCTTCAGAGGACAGCACTTCAGAACACGGCCAAAGAGCCCAAAAAACCCACAACAACCATTAGATCCCAGCCGTGAAAGCCTTCACGAATACTCCTTTGTGGCTTTCACCGGGCAAATATTTTCTATATGGCAACACACCATTGTAAAGTGCACTCCCTTACCTCACTGATCAGCCTTGGATCGACGAATGTGAATCTGAACCTTATCATCTGCAACCCTGACATCTTGCCACTGCAGGGCTACCCCAGTCTTGTCTCTCTTTCTTGCAGTGACTACCTTGCTACTCCTAAGGATGCCGAAAAATGTCAATAAGGACACTGCCTTGAACATCACCACTTCATACTCATCACTACAGAGAAGCTCCCACTGCTTACGAATGCGTTGTAACAATGCCGTGATATGGGAGCCCTAGTATCCTTAACTCTACCCCTTTCTTTAGATCTTCTGTCATTTTCTTAATATGGTAGTCTGATGAATAATCCTGATGTATCCTAGTTTAAAGGATGAGCGCTGACAACCTGCCCTGTATAGATCCCGGCACCATGTACGGTTGCTTATGATATAAACCATTGCCTGATTGTCACACCAAAAACGTGCAACAGGGTTTGCCCACTCACCTGCCCAGAGCCACAGTGCACCAACTATTGGAAAAAATCCAGGAATGTTAGATACCTGGTAATACCAGCATGATGCCATTCTTCTGGCCACCTGCCAGTGCACCATCTGCCTCTAAAATAAATTCTGAATCCTAATGAACCTGCAGCGTCCGTTTGGACCTGAAAGTCCACCTTGAGTCACATTTCCCCTCACTAGAAAGATAGTCCATTAAACTCTACTAAAGACTAACTCCAAACTTGTAAATCTTCTCTCATACCATGCGTAACTCTAGTCCTATGCAAGGGGCAATGCAGGCCTTTCATTGCTCCACAAAGTCGATGCAAAAAGGTGCGCCCAGGCACCATGACTCTGCAAGCAAAGTTTAAATGGCCCACGATCTCCTGAAGCTCTAGCAGAGACACTTTCTTCCTTTGCAACAGTGAGGCTATCTGAATATTAAGGTCAACTAATTTGCTCTCAAATAGCCTAGATGTCTGCTGAACAGTATCTAGTTTGATACCTAGGAACGTTAGGGACATAGCTGGTCCCTCCATTTTCTCCTTAGCCAGGGGCAGACCTAGCTCCTCAGCCATTGACTGAGAAGTGTATAGAAGAAATCAACACTTCCCTGTGTTACTTTCACCACAGAAAAGATAATCATCCAAATAATGGGCTGTGTACTTACAGCCCACCATGCGCCTGAGCTTCCACTGAAGAAATGAGCTGAAATGCTCAAATGCTGCACATGGAACTGAGCAGCTGATAGGCAAAGCTCTATCTATTAAAAAGGCTCCTAGAAAATGAAATCCTAACAGATCAAAATCCTGCAGATGAACTGGAAAAATCCGAAAAGCTGATTTTATATCACATTTTGCCAACTCTGCCCGCACACCACACTTTCTTACCATGCGAACTGCTTCACTGAAGGAGGTGTAGCGCACAGTACAAAGCTGCTGAGGGATGGCATCATTAACCGAAGCCCCCTCTGGGTAGGACAAATGGTGTATTAATCTAAACTCACCTTGGGCCTTTTTTGGAACTATTCCCAAGGGCAAGTCCCTTAAAGTCTCTAAAGGAGCTGTTCCAAAGGTTCCCAGTACTCTCCCTTCCTTTACCTCTTTAGCAATCTTTTGCTGGACAACACCCTCCATTCCACAAACGGATTTAAGGTTTTGAGCAAAAAATGCTTTACACTCACCAACCACCGGTATCCTAAAGCCATGCCTAAAACCCTCCAATAAGTAACTGGCATCCTCTCTATGTGGATAATCAAGCAGCCATGTTTCCAAAACTGTAACTCTAATTGGGCTGGGGCCCTTTTCTAGGGTTACTCTACCACTATTGGGTTTTTACCTCCTCCTGGATTCTACTGCTAAGCCCCAGCCCTAAAACATGAGGCACTGGGGTGTTGCTTCCCGCACACCAAGCACTCATGCCTGAAACGGCATGGTTTCCTAGTGCAGGCGCTCTTGGCATTGTAGTTCCAGCAGAGCAGGTGGAGTTGAACCACCTGCCTTGCTCCTATGTGGGAATTCTGATTCAGGGCAGTCCTTCTGATCAGATGTCCACTATCAAGCCTATCCTCTAAATTGGGCCTAGCTAGTGTCATAGACTATAACCAAAGGCCTGGCAGGGGCTCATCCCCGCAAAGATTTGGGTGAATCGCGCTTTGCATACAGACCGATTCATCATAGTTAAGCCATGCTTTTCCTGAAAAATCTACATACACCCTGTAGATCAATTCTAAATGTTGAAAAAGAGATTGAACCCACCATGGCTGGGCCTTCACAACCACTCCGGTGTAAATTAAAAACCTGGATAGCCAATTAGCCCATGTCCTGTCTGGCTTTTTCGTCCTATGTCTCTCTTTGTCTTTCTCATCCATCTTGTCTAAATCCTTTTTCTCCACATTTCTATTTAGCAACTCAAATAATGCTACATTTTTCTCTCACATTTTTTCCTGAGTTGCCATGGTGAGATGATCACCTGGGGCATGTCACTGAATGGCAATGCTCATAAAGGCATGGTATTGTAACACATGTCAGGAACAGAAGGGTATGGCTAAACCCCTATGCCAGCCATAGGATTTACCATGGGTGGAAATGTAACTTGGGGATAAGGTGAAGCCCATCTGACTGCGTGCTTGTACAAGACCATGTATTTGGAGCACTGAAATCCAGTGTGTCAAAAGCCGTGTAAAAGGGGGAATTAAATTGTACACTGCCTGCCCAAGACCAAGCAGGGATCAGTGAACGAGTGCACAATGCAATGGCTGACTCACCTGACAAAGGCGGCACCACAGTTGGTTCATCTCTGCCATACAAATATTCTTGGCTGACCTCAATAGCTTCCTGCCTATCAAGAGCCACTGCTGCTGAATCGGATGCTGCTGGGGTTGATGTCACTCTATCTTTAGAGTTTTGCAGTTGCCCTATCTGCCTCATGGCTGGATGTCCCCACATTTGCTCTGCTTCAAGGGTAGCAAACCTAGACATCAGATCATCAGCAATTGCCTTCAGCTTAGCCCTACAATGACTCTTAGCCTCCCTAGCCGATCAGCATGGCTATGCCTCGCAAGACTGTGGGGCCTGTCTTGCTTCCCTTTTGGCTTCCAAAGCAGAGATCTTGTAGCTGTTGCCATACAGGCCACAATTCTTCGTCCGATGAAGACTGAGGCATGACACTTGGAGAACTAGCCTTTTCTTAGCCAGTTTTCCTTTCCTTTTGACCTGACCTTTATGCGAAGCCATTATGGACCTAGCACACAATACCTGTCAAAAGGCACCACGGGTCTCACCAGCTTCAGTGCTAATTTAAGATGAAAATCCCTCTTTTTATAGACCACCTTAAGGAGCACCAACTGATGACTCTCAGCTGCGACCTGCTGCACTGAAATACAACCCTGCCAAAGCTGTACTATTTATGCTACATAAATATTTACCCACAATAACTACCTAATATTTATTTTATAAAGAAGCACTTATGTATTGACTATTATTGTTGTTTTTAATTTTTAAGTAACGATTTTAATAAAATCAATTTCCCTATGCAATTTCTTCTAATAAGACTTATTTATTTAGATTATTATTAATAATAAACTTGATTCACTTAATCAATTTTAATTAATCAATTCCTTGCTCAATTACCAATTATGTAATTATAATTAATTGAAGATTAATCTACAATCCTATTGATGAGTAATTGCAAATATTAATTTAAACCTAAATTATTTCTCCCAGTTAATATATCCTAGTAATTAATTATTCGATTATTATCTATTTGTTTCTCTTTTTTATTTTATTTTATTTATTCATTCATTTTCAAATTCTAAGCCACTGAATTGAAGAGGCTGATGAACCGTCAAGGCTGATGTAGATTGGTCCCTCACAACCTCAATGTGTTTCTCCTAACCACCAAGCATGTGGTGCAATTCAAAGTGAGGCATCACCACACATTCTAAACGCCTACCCTTTGATGGAGGGAGGATGGAGGAAAGAGATAATGAAGCACCAAACAGTTGAAAAACCAAGCAGCTGCACTGCCCTGCAGTCTCCTCTTGACTGCCTGTCCCTCTCCAAAGGTAAATTGCTGGCTGGAACTTAAATGCTGCAGTCCTTATTTCAAACCCCCTTGTAATAGTTTGTAATAGTTTGCTTTTGCTTGCCTAAAGACCTTTGGGTAGAGTGGGCAGCATATAAATTAAATAAAATAAAAATAAATAAATAAAGCTTAGCCTAGCTAAACCCCTCTAGCTCCAGACATGTAGAAGTGCAGGCCGCGCAACCCATGTGGTCGCGATGCCCCCTTCACTGCTATAAATCAACCACAATCAAAAGAAAAAGAAACCAATGAAAAGTAAAAGAAACCAATCGTAGCGGAACCCAAAAGATGACGTCATTCCTGCATGTCAATCAGAGGATAGAGCAGGAGGGGCGGAGTCAGAATGACAGAGAGTGAGAAGAGACAGTTCAGGACAGTTGGAGTCAGACAGGGATAGAGAGAAGCAGGGACAAGAAGACGTGGAGAGAGTGCTAGGGTTTAGGAATAGCTAAAAAGGGGTTAAGAAAGGAAATTGAAAGAGTAAAACATATTGAACAAGCAGGAATGAATATATAATATGAGAAACACCAGTGAATGAATACATGAAACAGTTATATATTTAATTCTCCTTATGATTTTGTTCATTAATAAAAGAATGTTTGATCAAACCCCTGATTCCTAAGTTTTATGAGCAGCTCCTGTGTGTGTGGGAATTGTAGTGGTATTAAGAGAATACCTGGTGGCAGCGAAAAGGGCGTGTCTACCTTTGTGGAGCCCAGAGAAATAAGGGACCACAAGGGGGATCGCCACACCAATGAATATTAAAATTAATTCCACTTAATCACAAAGAAAAATTCAAAAATAAATCCAAATTAATCAAATTAAGCAGTCAAATCATGGGATGCTACCCTCCCAGACTCCTGAACGTTGATCCTCATAGGCCTCCCAATCAGTGATGTAGGTCGCACAACGCCAAGCAGCGGAGCTCTGTCCTAAACCAATGCCAGAAAAGGAAGAGGGAGGGGAGGGGGGACATCCCTTAAATAGCCTAATGTTCCCCCCTCTTCCCCCAAGCTGTTCTCGTGATACAGGAAGTCTCGCACAATCCAGGGAGGACAGCAAAAGTAAGCTGCACTGCCAAAGCATAGCTCAGCAGCGGCTCGGACATTATATGTCATGAAGTTGATTTCTGGCTTATGGAACACATCTCCCCCAGGTTATCTAAATATAAGGTGGTTTACTAGTCCCTCCAGGTAGCTCTGGGACCACGAATCTTGTGTAGGATTGCATAGGTGGCAAGGCACATAACCTTATTGGCCATACATAATCCATGTGATCTCTGTTTTCACTTTTCAGAGGCAGGGTGAGGCTTCAAATTCCTGACCTCTGGCTGTGCAGCCTAGTGATCCAATCCATCACAGATGCAAAATCTCTGCACTACTCCAGCAGCAGCATAGCCACCGCGACTAGACATGGAACACTGTTACCTTCCCACCGAAGTGGTACCTATTTATCTACTTGCATTTGCATGCTTTTGAACGTCTCCTAAGTACAATCCAAAAATGGAAGAAGGATATGATGAGCCACATCAACATACCAGTTTTAAATTTTTCATCTTTACCAGGAGTAGGTCTTTTGTAAAGCTAATATATGTAATTGTCTATTCAGTGCAAAGCCACCTCAGAATAGTTTATCTATCAACAGAGCAAACTCTGAACAAAATGTATTATTATAGCTGGGACAAATCCACCCCCACCCAAGCTACTGAGGATTGCAGCTAAATATAGAGAAAACAAAGAAGCGATATGTGTATGGCAGAGAATGTCATTGTCCCTGTTAATCCAGACATCTTGGTGCTCCACCCCAAGGAATTCTGGTTCAAATTTATCACTAGGTAACTTCCTTCTCTTCTGGGAAATGGTTTATGCAGGGTGTACAAAAGTTTTACTCTAAAATTTGATTGAGATTTATTTCAACATTTTTGCTTCCCCTTCAAATATAGATATCCGTATCATTCTGTCTACACATATCTGATGAAGTGGACATGTCCACAAAAGCTCGCTATAATAGTTAGTCCTTTAAGGTGCCACATATTTTTGTCTTGTTTTGTTTTATTTCATTTCTTGGATATCTGGATATCTGGATTGTCAATTTTCACAGAAAAAAAAAGGAAAGGAAAGGAAGAGTAGCTGTATTCTGTAAGTATGAATGGAATAAATCCCAACTCAACCAGCTGGCCATTTTTTTCTGTTGGCAAACCTTATATCCTTTCAAAGGGTGTTAGTTCTAAAGACACAGTCTGGAGCAGATGTTAGATTTGGGACCTTGTTTATATAGTTTCAATGGACTGATATTAGACTAGAAGTCTGATTTATGAACTCAATCCTGAATTCATCAGCCATGAACCTATGCTGAATGTTTGAGAGAATGTGATTGGTACTGAGCACCTTTGTGTCTGTTCTGAGAGAAAACCAGCCAAGAAGAAAATGGATTCCTTAGTGATTTATATTTATTGCCATTGTATTTATAGGCTGACACTCAAAATTAGACTCTTTCATCTGTTCTTGTAGATTTTTATTCCCTGTTGTTTCTTGGTACCATAAGCGCCTAGTACACATGTTTCCCTAGTAATGGTTTATATTCTGGAAATGTATGTGAAGAATGTTATGAAGAACTTTAGCTCAACTGTAGTCAAATCACTTCTTTTTTCAGTTGACAGCATATCACTTACTATATTACAATTTGCCCTTTTGTGGCAAATCAGCAGTTCATGCTGATATATACATATACATGCTGTTATTATATAACAGGCTTTCTCTCCCCCCCCCCCACTTTAAACACACAATATATATACGCAGAAGTAAAGTGTAGTGAATCAATGGGCTCATAGACAGGCAATTGAGTATTGGATCACAGTCTCAATGTCTCAATGGTTATTGCTGCATCAGAAACAATGCCTACTCTTTGGACAACTGAAACAAACATCAGAGGAGGAAACTAGGGATGCCTGGCTCCACTGTTGTGAGGAGTCGGTGACTGTTTGTCCACCCCCATGGAACCAGGTGAGCACGGGATGCCACAGCATCTGAAATGGCTGGATTGGGGTGGGGCCAGAGCACATTATTTAAGGTGGCCCTACCCAGAGCCAGGCCCCTTTCCGGGTGTGTGAACCACCCACTTGCCCTGGGAATCAAGTGTGAGATTACTGTAGCTTGTTGCTTCAGGGACCAGATAGGAATGTTTGGCCCATTTATCTGATTGGCAGAATTGAGAAAGGTGAACAGGATGTTGGTTTTTTTTTCCTATCCTACACTTGTGTATATTCATGGGCTGTCATGGGCTGGTTTGGTGTTGCTGTTTCTAAATAGGTCACAATGGCAGGTAGTGCAGAAGGGACTGTTATGGGTATGTTCCTAATGAGACATATTTTTCCTACTGTTGTTTTTAGGCACAGAATTAATCATATTGCGCTGGAGGTTTTTAGGAAGGAAAACTGAAGCTACAGAATGATAGCAAGATTTATATAGTCATGGTGCCATGAAAATGAATGAATCAAACCTGTACGCTGCCTTGGGAGGTCTGTAGTCCTTGAAGGAGACCAAGAAATACATCCAGTAATTAATCCAGGTCATTCCAGAAGATGATAGTCAATTCTTTTAATAAGATACCCCCCATATGTGTCCAAGCAGGCAGAACTGATGAGTTTCTTAAGATAATGGACCACTTTGGAGGGAAATTACAAAGGAAACAAAAAAATTATTTGTCCTGTTATGATACCTCTACTGGCATGACCTTCTGTGCTTTCTATTACAACTTTATGTACTTTTAAATACAGTCCTCAGGGTGTATTTGTTGAAGTCATGGGATATTTCAATGCTGGGAAATATTTTGTGTATACTATTGGTTTCCTCACTGGCAAAATTCAGGTCTGTGGAAGGTAAAACAATGTGGCCTCAGCAAAAGTGATTAAAACAATAGGAGGCAGATTTAGATCAGAGTTCCTTTATGCATCTAGTAAATGTTCATGGCCACGAGGAGTTATGCTCTTCAGAGCATAAATGCATAAATTTCACGAACCCTTTCAATATGTGTTATGTCTATCTGCATTGTTACAGACAGTTTCTCTACAGAGTTGGAAGTCACTGTCCCTGAAATTGTACATTAAACGTTTAAAGCTAAACACAAACCTCCATATTTTATAGATCAATAAGGAAATAAAAGTTAATGAACTGTTGCTGAGGCTGAATACAACATTATATGGGCATTAAAAATGGGAAGCCAATATTCTGGGCAACAGTCTGGTCTAGAGTCAAGCTTCACTTGTCACAGTTGGGTGAAGAAATCCCATTAATGACATGGCTATAAGTAACTATCTCCTTCGGAGGATGGCTTTAGACTATAGAAACTCTAATTTATGTCTCTACTCTCAGGTCTTGTAAGATCAATCTTTCAATGGCAGCTTATCAATTCACTTTTCTTTACTGGTTCCGGCATGTATGCTATCACTCATGGGGATTTATCTAAAGCTACTGAGGATGCCTTCAGGACATAGCAGATTTTTTCCCCCCAAAAAACCATGCTCTATCTTTGAGCTAAACAAAAAGAAAATCTAGTAAAGGTCTTCAGCTTCTACAAAAAGTTGTAGAAGAGCTGGTATAACTACTTGAATGAGCAGAAGGATGAGAACTGAATCTATTAATGATAACACTGTGATGGAAATTTCCCAGAACCTTAGTGGGCAGTGGCCTGAATCCACCATGACTTGAAACCAATGTGCTAGTGGCTGTCTACACCCTTGCACAAATCCCTTTGTGCTGTCCAAAACCCTGCTTAGTGGGTTTCCTGATCCATGTGAGCGGATTTTCATGATACGAAGGGGAGCTAAGAGGATAGGAATAACCTTTTAGATTTCCCATACATTTGTAGTTCCTCGGAACCAGTCGTTTGACTGTGCTATTGAATGTGCAAGCATGAGTGAAGCAGCCATTACAGATTAATCTCTGCAAACCTGCACATTTCAACCAACTAATTCCAGTTTGTATGCAACATTTTTTTTGGGAAAGTTTTCACTTACTTGGCTCAGTGTCATCACGCAATAAAGTGGTAATTCAACATAATGATTAGGAAATTGAGCTGTGAATGAGCTAGGAATGAGGAAACCCTTACTTCAGTTCAGGTCTCTGCAGTGAACTCAATACATGGCTTCAGGCAAACTATGCTCTCTGAGACTCACTTAACTTTTCATCATCAGTATGGAATAGTAATCCCAAATCGGTTGTTACAGTTCAAGAGGGAAAATGTGAAATCCAAATTCTTGTTGTTTGAAACATCTGGCTCTATTCTTCACGCTAAGCAGGCTTGTGATGCTACCCAACTTTCCCACCAATTCTTGATGCTAAGCAGCCTTTTCAGTAAGGTCCTCCACTTGGTCCCATACCAAACAGAAATATATGTGACTCTATATAGACTTTGGAATATATTCTCTGCCTCAGATCCAAATCAGTTTGTAAACCACCCATCGATTAGTGCTGGAAAACCAAAATAGCTATAACTTTTTATGGCTTGTTTGTTGGTTTGTTTGTTTGTTTTTGCAGCAATGTACATGAAATTATGCACAACTAAAGCCAATTGCAAGTTCCAACTAGAGGAGACCCTATCATAGGATAATAGACCCTATACAGGAGAAGGTAAAGGTAAAGGTAAAGGTTCCCCTTGACAATTTTTTTTGTTCAGTCGTGTTCGACTCTGGGGGGGGGGCGGTGCTCATCCCCGTTTCCAGGCCATAGAGCTATCGTTTTGTCCGAAGACAATCTTCTGTGGTCACATGGCCAGTACGACTTAGACACGGAACGCTGTTACCTTCCCACTGAGGTGGTCCCTATTTATCTACTTGCATTTGCATGCTTTCAAACCGCTAGGTAGGCGGGAGCTGGGACAAGCAACGGGAGCTCACTCCGTCATGTGGATTCGATCTTACTACTGCTGGTCTTCTGACCCTGCAGCACACAAAGGCTTCTGTTATCAAATCAATTGATAATACTACGTCTACCTGTAAATACCTTTGATTCAAGAGGTCTAGGCTAGTTGGAAATACCAACTGGATTTAGGCTTAAGTATCCTGCTATACCTTCTACTGTGGCAGTAGTGGATAGAACTGTAGAATAAAATCATAGAATCATAGAATAATTAAGTTGGAAGGGGCCTATAAGGCCATCGAGTACAACCCCCTGTTCAGTGCAGGAATACAAATCAAAGGATATCTGCCAGGTGGTTTTCTAAGTTTCTCTTGAATACTTTCAATGTTGGAGCACTCACCACCTCTCATGGTTAATGGTTCCATTGCTGTACTGCTCACTAAGTAGTACGCTTGTTTTGCATACAAAAAGTTCCTAGTTTTAGATCCTGGCCCCTAGGCATGGCTAGGAGAAGGCTCCTGTCTCAAACTGTGGAGAGAAAATGCCAGATGAAACAGGCAACACTAGAGTTGTTGGACCAACATTAATATGATATAAAGTGGTTGTTCTAATTTCAATCTGGCTTTATGGCCATATTCTCGAAGAGTGTTTACTCAAACAAATAAAAGGGAAAAAAATCGATTCTGTGCTTCTTTCTCTGCATTGAATAATAGTCTGCATTGAATAATAGAATAAAATAAATAGTCTACGTTTACATAAAAGGATGATCCTCAAATATGGGAATTTACCAATGAATAAGTACAAAAATAAATATGAGATACATAGAGGCTACTTTTCAGCCTAGAAAGGTCTACAAAGAGTGCATCATCATATTAAAACATAATTTAAATGATAAAAAAGCTTAATTTAGAAACATGACAGCACAAAGATCTCATCTGAGCTCAACCGAACAAATGCAAACAATTATCCAGGAGGCAGCAAATATAGCCCCAAACTGGTGATTCATCTAAGCATGATAACCTTCACTAGTTTACACAGAAAAAAATATGAGGAAATAAAGTCTATAGGCAAAAATCCCAGGAAAGGAAGTTCCAGAATTAATGGGCCACAACTGAGAAAACTGAGAAATCTATTCACCACTGGCACATTAGATGGTGGTGGATCACAGGACAGAATCTTGGAAACAGGCCTCAAATAAAATTCTGTCTATTTACATCATCTGAAATAGCTCAGAAATACTGTAATATGGGTATTTTCCATTTACCACCATCAAAAGTGCAACCAGATTGCACATGTATCCACATCAGCTATGAAGAAAGTGTCATTACAGCACCAACCTTCATGGCTCAGGAAGGCATCCATACATTTTAAAAAAAGAGTACATTCAAATAAATGGGTGCCGTTATTATTTTTTGTAATAGGAGTTTTAAGATGGATGGTTAGAGTTTTTGAAGATGGTTTGGTTGAGATGATGGGAATTAGCTGGTCAATCGACAACAGGGATTTGAGAATATCTAGCAAAAACAAATATTATTAAAGATGTTCATGTTATTTAGGCATATAACTTTAATAATGAAAACATTAACCCAATATGAAATTATTTCATATGTCTACAGGGACATACTGTATATATAAAGTGATGCCTCGCTTGATGACGATAATCCGTTCCGTTCAAATCGCTGTTAAGCGAAATTGTCGTCAAGCGAAAGTAAAAAACCCATTGAAATGCACTGAAAACCAGTCAATACGTTCCAATGGGTGAAATACCTCATTGTGCAGCGAAGATCCTCCATAGGGCAGCCATTTTCCGATGCCTGTAAAGTGAAAAATCAGTCCTGAACACAGTGGGGAGCCATTTTGAAAACCTGACAATCAGCTGTTTTTGATCATCATTAAGTGAAAAATCAGTTCCCGAAGCCGGGAACCAATCATCATCAAGCGGATTTCCCCCATTTAAACATCATTTTGTGATCGCAATAGCGATCGCAAATAACTCATTGTAAAGCAGATTTGTTGTGGAGCGGGGTAATCGTCAAGCGGGGCACCACTGTACTCATGTTTAAATACATGTGGATGCATTAATTTTGATGGAAAAATGAATAATTATGTGTACTTTGTTAGAAATCTTCAAGTCAGCCAAAATTATTTAGAATCAAACCCACCATGGTTTTGAAAGAGACATTGCCATGATCTATGACTCCAGTGATGTTTCTAATTTCTTTCTGCCCTTATTTGTTGCAATTGCATTTTTCTTCCAAAGACAAGAAAGCTGTACAGAGAAAATTATCTCTGCTTCCCTATTTATTAACAGTACTGCCCAGTAATTTGAAAGGAAGGACTATCTCATCTCATGAGAAGTGAAGACTCCCTGGAAAATACCCTGATGTTGGGAAAGTGTGAAGGCAAGAGGGGAAGGGGAAACAGAGGACGATATGGTTGGCCAGTGCCATCAAAGCTACCAACATGAATTTGATTAAACTCCGGGAGGTAGTGGGAGACAGGAGGGCCTGGCGTGCTCTGGTCCATGGGGTCATGAAGAGTTGGACATTACTTAACGACTAAACAGCAACAACAAAACACCTCTGTTATTTAAAAAGTGCCCAACAATACAGCTTGTCAAGAAAACAAGTTGAATTCTAGGATGAAGGAACATTATAAATTATTTCACTCAGCTGCAAAGCCCAAAAGGTTAAAAAAAAAAAAAGGAATCTAAAAGGCACAATATTCTGCAAAAATGCCTTGCCACGTCTTCCTTTCCATGCATGGGCAAAGACTATTCCCAGTGCTCACATTGACTTTTACAGCAATCATAGACTGGAATGGAACATCTGACCTGACTCGTATGGTGATTAGCAGACAATTACTTTTAATTCATTGCTAATGGTAATACTTTAAAAAGGTAGAGAAAGAGAAAGAGAGAGGTTGGACGGTGTAGAAAACTAATTCTTTCAAGCATGGTTTTTAGAAAACCCACTCTTTTATGAAGATAGAGTCTATGTTTCTGGTTACATTATACCTCTGTTCATAGAGCATAAATCTTTCACGGATAGTCTAGTCTGTTCCTAATGGAAGTCTTAAACCTTAGAATAAGCATTCAGCTGAGGTGCTTTAGAAATAGTATCTCATTCCAACTGTGTAGGAGGCTAGCTAAGTACCTTACTGTCCAAATGACTTAGGGAAATTAATGGCCCAAATTAAAGTAAAAATCTTTTCTTGCCACAAAATTAGGGCAAGTAAAATGTAGAAAATTGCTACAAAGATTATATAAGCAATCAGCTGCTAAAAATGCTTTCTTAAGTGAGCTAATATATCAACATTATGTGGAGTTCCAAGAGATTCATTGAAAACCACAATTATCTCAGTTAAAGTTATTTAGGCTCTTTAAGACTTCAAGAACTTTGATTTTGTGATGTTGTAACTTTTTTATTATTATTATTCAAGAACCACTGCTACAAGGCAACTGAATTATTTAGTTGGAAGTACAGACACTTTCACAGAAATGCAAAAAGCTGACCCAGATACTTACTACTTCATCGTTTGGGAAAATTCATTTCAAGGATGTTCGTTCAGGACATTTTAAGCAAAAAATATCTTGTACAATTTAGTGATCAAGTCCACTTTTGACATCCATTTTTTTCTTTCTCAAGGAAGTTTTTGTTTTCAGATATGGCAGATTAATCAAAGAGTAAATCTGTAGTTTATAGCGATATAGGTCATTTCCACATGGTGGACCCCTCATGCTAATAAGTAAAAAGCACTCTACAGCTATTCAGTCTTTCTCTCCATAAAAGATTTTTCAAGATAAGAAGAAGGACGAAAGAGGGAGGGTTGAAAGGCGAAGGCAGTGTCATCTGTATGTGAATGTGCCAGGACGATGGTCTACATGTATTTGGGAGCAGGCCTGTCACGTGAACTTGAATGTGTACACATGCTTGTCTTATTGTTTGCAAGAAAGTCACTGACAAAATCCATTACAGCATGTTAATGGAATTGTCATAGCCATTCATATGTCTATGAATTAACATAGTCATGGAGATGTGAAGCAGAATACAACAAGGATGTATACTCTCTCTGCTGCTTTTCAAGTTGTAACATGAGACAATCTTTAGAGAAGCAATTGCTGATTCTAATTATGGTGTCATTGTCAATGATAGCAACATTGACAACTGAATATCAACAATTCCAAATGTTCAGAAGACACAATATTACTAGGCAGTTCAGACCACAATGGTTAGTGAATAAAGACAGTGAGGTAATTAATTATTATAGTCTAAAAATAATAAGCAGCCTGAGAATTGCACTTTAAAATAAAAAATGAAAAATTGGATCATGTTGGTAAAAATAGGTGTTGGGTGGTTGAACAGTGGCAAATGAACAGTGGGCATGTAGCCATGAAATATAAGTCAGAATTGAGATGTTGCAGAGCTGTTTTCCTTAGATGATGAACATGATATGCAACAAAAATGTCAAATTGGCTTTGAGAAGGTACATTGCCCATGGTGGAGGAATCTCAGGGATTGGTTAGGATGCAACACAACAATGTTGTTTAGAGCTGCTGAATCCAGTTATCCCTATAATCCACATTTCCTTTTAAAGCAGATTTTCCAATGAACTACTATCTTTTCAGACCTTCCTCCACCAAAAGCCGAATGCAAGTGTTCAGGCTGAGTGGTTACTTGAGTGTGTCTCTTACATGGGCCTGGGGAAGTCCAAACTGTGGACTTTCACAACTGACAAATGTGAAGAAGAGGACATTCTAGCCAAATGAAAAAGTTGTTTCAATATGGTTTGGACAGTTTGATTTAAGTATGGAAATCAAGCACTTAACAAATGCAAATACAAATTCAATGACACTGCCTATCATTCAAGTTCATAGGTATGTATAACCTGCCATTTTTTCTCTGTTTCTTTAATTGCATACCCATCAGTTTCCAGATGAATATTTTTTATCTAGCTGTGCACTAGATAAAACCCTGATAGAACCATGATGATGTCCAGGTTCTGATAAGAGAGGAAGGAGAAGAGGGCATGATGAAAGCTTCATCTGGAACAAGCAATTGATTCAATTTTCTGGGAGGTCTTCCTTCTCTGACTGTATTTTCAATACTGTTATCCTAATAAGAACAGAGATGGGAACATCACACAGTTTCAGTTTCTAATATATGATCTACTGTATTTGCCGGCGTATAAGGCGACTGGGCGTATAAGACGACCCCCCAACATTCCCACTCAGAATGTAGAGTTTGTTATATACTTGCTGTATAAGACTACCCCCTCTTCCGCATGCGTGATTCTGCTTTGGCTGCATCATGGGGAGAGTTCTTTTTGCCCCTTTTGGTTCCTTTTTGGAGAGAGCCAGGGTTTGCTGGAAGAAGGAACAGCAAAGAGGCGTCAGCCATTTTGGAGAGGTGGCAACCATTTTGAGAGGCAGCAGCCATGTGGTCGCATCTCAAAATGGCTGCCTCCTCTCTGCTGTTCCCGACAGTCAGCTGTTCGGTGCTAGAGTCAGGCTGTTCCCAGGCTAGCAGCGGGGCTCTACTCGGCCTTACTATCAGGTAAGTGACTTCTCTGGGAGAGAGGGAGGGTTTGCTGGACATGCACCCGCCGTACAAGATGACCCCCCCACTTAGAGGCATGTTTTTCAGGACCAAAAAGTCATCTTGTATGCTGGCAAATATGGTACTTATGTTTGAACATTCATTTTCGACTGTTTTTGAGGAAATGTATTCTGCCAAATGTAGCTATATTTCCAATCAGGCATTTTGGCAGTGTGTATCTTATGTATATTTTCTCAGAAGTAGCTACTGTGAAATTCAATTGAACTTACATTTTTCCTTATAGCTGGAAGAAGCATTTTTTTGAAGTAACATGCTTGTGAGTTCTCAAAAGTTACATGTTTTCAATTTTTTTTAAAAAAATATTTTTATGCATAGGAGAAATTAGATAAGTGCAGTGAGTTCTGGACCCTTGGTGCATGGCAGGAGAGGAAGCTGAACATGTTCCATATGTGTTGTCTCCGATGGATTTTTGGTATCACTTGGCAGGACAAAGTTCCAAATAGAGTAGTCCTAGAATGAGCTGGAATTTTTAGCATGTATACATTACTGAAACAGCAACGTCTATGTTGGCTTGGGCATGTCGTGAGAATGGCTGATGATTGGATTCCAAAAGATCTCCTGTATGGAGAATTAGTGCAGGGAAATCGCCCCAGAGGGAGACCACAGCTGCAATACAAGGATATCTGCAAGTGGGATCTGAAGGCCTTAGGAATGGACCTCAACAGATCAGAAACTTTGACATCTAAGTAGTATTCAGTGTGGAGGCAGGCGGTGCATCACAGCCTCTCCCAATTATTGGTCCAGCAGGCCAAGGCAAAGAGGCAGTCCTGAAACCAGCCAAATCAGGGAGCTGGACAGAGGACAGGTTGTATTTGTCTTCAGTGTGGAAGGGATTGTCACTCTCGAATTGGCCACACTAGACACTGTTCAAGGTCCTCCATAGAGAGCACTTTACCATAGTCTCTCAAGACTGAAGGATGCCTAATCTAATCTATGAGAGAAACAAATAGGATACTAGTTACCTAATCGCAACTAGGATTGGCTAAAATAACGCTTTGAACTTATGCTCTACCTCTAAGCAAAAGGGCAGAAGAGGGGGCTACCCCACCTGCTGGCAGGTGCCGCATCCTACCAGCAGTGTTTGCACATCACTGGAACAGAATGCAGCTACAACCTTTAAGCAGAAGTTTCCCACAAACATGCAAGTTATGCTAAGTTTCAGCTGAACTCTCACAAAATAAAAACAATTAATTTGCTAAATATAAGTTAAAGTAAACTCATATTAGAATAATCTCTTACATACATTGCCTAGTTTGGACCTATTTCTAATGATTGATCACTTCCTGATTCATTGCCGAGTCCATTACCTGCTGTGACATATCAACATGGCCCTCTTTTTTATATGGCTGCTAGTATTATGAGGCAGAGCATATGAGAATAAAAATCCCCAGATCCTTATCATATGCTACGAGGGAGCAAGTAATTTTTGTTGGTTTCATGGAAGTCTGGCAATCCTGCTGGGAGCTCTAGCAAATAAGCATAAGGGATTCTATCACTGAACTGGTGAAAATGGGGTCTATCAACAGAATTGCCTCATTTCAAATGTTTTGCAAGTTTATCCAGGCAGCTGTGAAGAAATCTGTCAAAGGAGATATCATCAGCCATGGATCCCTTGATAACTATTAGAAGCAATTAAGCTTTATTGGGAATTTAAATTTGCCAGTAGTAGTCAAGCCACTGTCATAAAGAGAATAAGGAACCAAAATGTTGAACCAAAGCAGACATGTTCACTGGAAAGAGATTACAAGAAAGACTTAATTCATTCCACATGAAAAGCTTGGTAAATACATGGAAGGCATTCAGGAGATTCTAACCTTTTCAGAAGCAAAATGTCCAGTTATTATTATTGTTGTCGTTTGGTTACTGATTTGTGAATATTTATTGGGCTTTTCAGTCAGGCAGTCAAAATAGAGGGTCTAGCTTTTGTAGATAGTGTAACAAAGAGATTCTTCCCAAATGTCTAAAATCTCTAGGTTGGCATAACATCAGTATGTTATGGCAACCTATACATTTTAGGTATTTATTATTATTATTATTATTATTATTATTATTATTATTATTATTATTATTATTATTATTATTATTATTGTTGTTGTTGTTGTTGTTGTTGTTGTTGTTGTTGTTGTTATTATTATTATTATTATTATTATTATTATTATTATTATTATTATTATTATTATTATTATTATTATTATTATTATACTACAACTCCAGCTTGTTTCTGGGCATGTTCAGCTACTGCTGATTTTTCTGGTTGTTTTAGTCTGCAGTGTCTCTCATGTTCTTTGATTCTGGTGTAGATGCTGCATTTTGTCGTTCCAATATATATGTCGCCACATCTGCAAGACATCCGGTATACTCCTGCAGTGGTGAGGGGATCCCTTTTGTCCTTTGTTGACTGAAACATTTGGTGTATTTTTGTGGAGGGCCTGAATACTGTTCCTAGGTTGTCTTTTTTCAAAAGTTTCCCCATGCAGGATGTATGGTAGAAATACTTTACTTGAGGGTGACTGTTTTTCTTCTTCAGTTTGGTGATGTTTTCGCTGTTTGATGGCTCTTGTGATTTCATTCTTGGAATAGCCATTTGCCATTTGCTTGTAGGGCCCAATTCAGATGGTTGAGTTCGGTGCTGAGAAATTGAGCTTCACAGTTTCGATTTGCACTTTTTGTCATGGGTGTTGGTTGGAGTTTTTATGTAGGGACTGGTCTGTGTGGGTGGGTTTTCTGTAGACTTTGTATCCCAATAGGAGCAAGAAGAACACAAAATGCAGCATCCATACCAGAATCAAAGAACATGAGAGACACTGGAGACTAAAACAACCCGAAAAATCAGCAGTAGCTGAACATGCCCTGAAACAAGCTAGACATGAAATCCTGTTTCAAAACACAGAAGTACTGGATAACACCAGCAATCATTATATAAGACTACACAAGGAAGCTATTGAAATCCACAAACATCAGCACCACTTCAACAAAAAAGAAAAAAGGCTAAAATTCTACAAAGCCTGGCTCCTAGCACTGAAAAAGACAGCTTGCAAAAAGGTCAACCAACGTGATCCAGCCACAAGGACCGGTGATCACTGCACACAAAAGACTAGTTAATGCCACCCATCAATCACAGTGACAGATCATCTCCCGCCCCTTATCACAACAATACACCCATAAGAAAAAACACCCTGATCACCATAATCACCCAATCTCCTGAACAGGACAAAAAGCTGATCCCACTACTACACCAGAATACAGGAAGAGTTATAACTCCTGTCCTTTGAAGATGCAGGCCACAGAGATTGGTGAAACGTTAGGAAGAAAAAACTCCCCAGAAAACAGCCAAACAGCCTGAAAAACCTACAACAACTATCAGATCCCAGCTGTGAAAGCCTTTGGGAATACATAGTCAAAACTGCCTGGTGGGAGGCCAACAACAACCCAGCCCTGAAGAACTTATTTCCCTCTACTTATTGAGGGCCTTTGCTTCACTGTCAGTAATGCTGTCTGTGGTGTTCTGGAAGTTGTAGTTCAGAAAAGTAACTTCCCACATCTCTCGTCAGTTGAGTACAGCTATGAAGAAGCATGATGTGGGAGAGGCTGCTTGCCTGACATAAGCTGCACTTATCACAACTACCTGAGCATATTGGAGCAGCCTCAAACTGAATGCTTATTCTTTTCCCCATACCTGAAGTTTCAGTTAGTTGACTAATGCAAAGGCTTGGCAGAAAAATGTAGAAAATGTTATCCAATATTTTACTCCCTGTATCTCTGCTTTGAAGTTTGGAGAGAAGGAAACAACCATATGAATTTTTTATAACATTGTTTTCGTCTCACCCTACAAATGCCTTTCTCTTGCTTTCCCTTTCTCTATAATGTTGTCTTCTTACACACTCTCCTTTTTCACTTACTGATTCCAAAATGGGTTCCAGGAATAGTCCCAGTGGGTCAAAATTCAGTTTTCCAGGACAGACAGGGAGTTGTAATGTAGAAAACATGAAGGCAACACTTTTAATGAAAAAGAGACCACCATCCATTCCAAGCTGTCTTTATTGTCTATTGGTTTAAAATGTTCAACCTTGAATTAATTAAATGTCAGCTGGCTGAATAGCTCAATGTATCAAAGCAAGGGGTGAGGAGTCCACTTGTACACCGAGCCTTGTAGAAGAAGATCCAGAGGCTGAAAAACTACTTCTGAGTATTCTACACTTAGAAAACCTTGGCAAGGGTCTCAATAGGTTGATGGCATGTAATTATTATTGGAACTGAGTTGATGGTATGTAATTATTATTAATTAAACAATGACAGTCAGCAGCTTTGTACTTGTTCATTTAAATTCTGCTCACCTTCAATATTCATTGAGGTTTACTCCCATGAAAAGTGTTAATAGGACTGCAAGTGTTTAAAGAGTTCAAAGCAGTGGAGATTTCCTCAGAAATAAATGGTTATGCTTTTTCTTCTGTGTATAGGCTTATTTATTTGTTAGTTGCATATATATTCTGGCTTTAAAGCAATAAATATTATTTATTTATTTTGAAGATATTTTATGTGGAGGGAGGAGGCTGTGATTAAAACACACTTAAGCTGCAACCCTACATTCATCTACATGGATATAAGCTCCCTTGGATATAGTGGGATGTCCTTCTGAATAGGCATGCATAGGACTGTATGGTTAGCCCCCCCCCCCCAGTTATAGAAATTGAGTCAGTTACATAAATTGCTGCATTAGGACCCCCCTCCAACCTTGTTAAGTATGCATAAGTCATTAGGGCTTATTCCTTACCGACAAGGGGTAAACCCCATTGAATTTTGTCAAATATACATCTGAGTGGACATATAAAGGATTGTGCTGTAATAACCAAAGCCTCCATAAGGATCCACCTTAAAAGTGGCACAACCTTTCCCTTATAACCACCTAAATTTGAGCACATCTGTTGTTAAATGCGTAAATATTATTTTCCTAAATATGAAAAATGGACACATATCTCAGAGATTTAATCTTCCCATGCTGTCTGTAGCATTCTGGAATTTGTAACTCAGAAAAGTAACTTCCCCTATCCCTGGTCAGTCCAGTACACCTATGAAGAAGCATGAGGAAGGAGAGGCTGCTTGCTTGACATAAGCTGTATGGGCTGCACCCATGAACAAAGTCCTAATCCAGTGGCAAATTCTGAGTCCTTTGCTTCATTCACTCAAAGATTTTCCATTGGTGGAGCACCTGTGACTTCTTTCTCCCCTTTTCTCTCTTCTCTGAGAGACAAACTGCATAGAAGGGAGTAAGGAAGGAATCTGCCTGCAACCTTTGCTTCTCATGCTCTGCTGCCACTGGTAATGGAAGCTGCTGCAGGAGGAATTTTGTAGACATCAATAATGTTTCTTACGTTCTTCTTCAGTGTAATAAGGTAAACACAAGGCAGTTTAATGTCCACCTTCATTGTAACAGATAATGCGTATTTTGTGTTTCAATGAAATTTGAACAGTGACCCTATCGTTCCATGAACCACTTACTCAGTTGACTAAGTCATTTTATATCTTGCTTATAAGTCTTGATTTCGGGTATCAGCCCACATTAATCCACCCCTGAAACATGGAGACCTTACTAAAAACAGCATCAAAACAAAAACATAGTACACAAAAATGATCAATAAGTAAATTCAAACATTTGTTTGTTTCCCAGCTTCCCTTCACTTCACTGACAAAAATAGGTAGCAATATAATCAGACATTTGTTTAACGAGACCTCGGCATCACTGCCTAATGGTCCTTGCATTCATTCAGGCAAAATAAGTATTTGCTTTGAAGCACACCTGCTCCCAACATAGGGAGTTGCATCACAACTACTGGAACAAGGTGCTTGCATTGTAAGAGGGTGACTGGGAGATGCTGATATTCAACAGGGAATAGTTCTGAAATGCATATTTCAGTCTCTGAAACTATCCATAGGAGGCAACATATCTTTAGCTGTAGCATCAAGAAGCATACGTTGACTTTGTGGCTATCTTTGCAGTGAAAACTTTCTACATTTTGGTGGAGGTTTTTTTTTTGAGAACTCATAAATCATTAAACAGCATCTTTCATAAAGATTTCTCATTGATACTGAGTGTTTCTTAAACTGCTTCACTAAAGTGAGACCCATACAGAAGCTTAATGTCATTGCAGGAAATTGGAAGATATCCTATTATGGAGAAAGGTGTGGGACCCTACCCTTGGAGGATGATTGATATCAATGATTGCTTCTTGCCAGGCAAGAAGGAGAAGGGAGATGTCGTTACGAAATAAGACGTGGGCTGTCAAATTGAGACATATAAAGAAGGGCTGAAAAAGAAGGAGCCCACAGAACAGGGAGAAGGAGGAATGGGAATCAGGAGGGATCCATACTAGGAGCCATAGGGGGTTTGGATAAATAGAAAGAAGACCTTGAGGAACAAACTTTGGGTGATGCCCAGGAGGAAATGGTCAGAACTAAACACGGGCACTTTGTTTTTCTATCCCTGGGGATACGAGTATGAAGAACAGCAGCACAGGTGCCAATAGGTCCGCTCCCTTCCCCTCTAGGACTGGCAGGGTCTGCTCACTCGTCACCATGAGACATGCACAGCTGTCATTGTTGACATTGTGCCAATTGCAGACGTAGCCCAGCCAGTGCTTCACCACCTGCCCACACACTCTTCATCCACTGAAATGGTCGGCTGCATGGTGAGGCCGGAAAGCGCCAGCTGGGCTACTTCTGCTTTTGGTGCAATGTTGATGACAACAGCTGCATGTGCTGCACAGCAGCCAGTTAGAGGACCAGCCAGTTCAAGGGGAAGAGAACAGACCTCCATGGCACCTGTGACGCCATGGAATTGTAACCTTATAATGTAAGATTTACAAGCTCTGTTCCAAGACTTCTAGGCTGCTCATATTGCATAGAGTCACAGTACTACTAATAGGAAAGTATTGATCCACAGAAATGATTGCTCACAGACATATAAAGAAAAGACCAGGTACTCCATCAAGCCAACACCTTAGGAAAGCAGAAGAAAGGTAGGCTATTCTCAGCAGAATCCAGGCCACCAGCAGCCATATCATTCTGCAGGAGCTCAGAAGTAAGGGCATTTCATCAGAACAGTGGACCAACCAGTAACGGTTATAACAACTAGGGGATGGGTTTGCTTTTCTCCTCTTACTTTCCAATCCAATTTCCTTTTGTGTCACGTCATTTAGATTTCATGTGTAAAGGCAACAACTCTCGATAAAAGGAAGCTTAAGTGGCTACGAAGAATGAAATGATAAAATATTAAAAATGGATAAATGGCTGAAACTGAGAAGAAAGTGAATATTGTAATCACTGAGATGATAAATAGTAAGAGAGAGTAAGCAAGAAGAATGTCAATGTGCAGAAAAGAAACACTATGGAAATGACAGTAATTGGCTTTGGAAAACAAATTGGAGCTGAAGAACACAGGCATTGAAAGTTCCTCTCAGAAATGTGCCTGGGCAAAAGGATAAACAATAAAATTAGTCCAGTTCAAAAGAGAGTGCTGTCACCTGAGGGCACTAATGAAAACATCAGCATCTCTTCTGGACTGCTGATGGGCAACAGGGACATAATGAAAAGACAGGGCAGGAGAACATGTATCTGTGGTCCCGCGGGTAAGAGAATCTAAGCAAGATATTGGAAACGAGAACTTCATCTAGAAAAAAAAAAAGCAATTCCATATCTCAGTTCAGTGTGAAAAAGACAGTGCATATCTGGGAAAGTATGGTAGAATGGCTGTTTGGGGGGTGGAATAGGATACCGATATTGAAAAGAAAGCATGAGGTGGTCACAGTTGCAATATGATTTCATAAAATCTCAGCTAATGAAAGGACAACATGTCTCTACTTATACTCAGTCTGTATATTTTACAATAACTTCATATACTACATTGCCCTTCCACCCTGGAATAATGAGGCGAGACTCAAATGCTGGGATGAAAACGGGACCACAATTTATTAACCATAACACTTTTCTACTCTTAGCCCCTTCAAAATGCAAATGGGGCCTGTAGTAGTGTGGAATGATGCTGGTAGCGAAGGTCTCACAGGACCCCTTCTTGATGACAATGGGCAAGTGTCCAGCCCCGAGGTAGCACGGCCCCTATGGCCACACGTTCTCAGCTGGCAATGATATGATGACCCCTGGGCCTTTAGCCCCCTGTCACTTGGCAGCCTTTGGTCCAAAGGTTTCCCCAGCATATCATCATCCCCCCCCCCGAACCATAATCTTGCGATCCATGGCTCTGAGGGTTCAGACGCGCTATATCCTGCTTGAACGCCACAGGGAACACACTGATCCATTTTCATTCCGCACTATCCGCCAGTGCAGGAAACTAGCTTAACTATGTCCCCTGCCTGCCATAATATCCAATTCCCACCTCAGGACCCTTTGGAGATCTTGCAAATATATCTCCAAACCCATGTCTGACAAATGGACACCATCATTTCTAAATAGCTCCAGCCATCATGCTATTCCGGCCAGGAGGGCAAAGACGCCCCGCTTGGCAAAGTTCCTTGCCAGCGGGTGCGCCAAAATGCCAATATTACCCTTTCTTCCATAGGAAATCATCCCTAAGTGACTTGTCTGAGAGGTTTCTCATTAGTAACTAAACTAAAGGGAGCAATGAGGTTTTTGTTTTGTTTGTTTTTAGCATGTCCTGTTTTCTAAGAGTGTAACTTCAGCAAAATGGAAAGAATTTTTTTTTTATGTATAGAAATTGCTATTCAAACAGGTATACAAGGAAGTCTGTTAATGTAGCACTGGTATCTAAACATTCAGCTAGACTATTTTAAAATTAATACTAATGCTTTGTGCTTTTGTTGAGAAAAATTCTATAGCTGTAGTGATTTGATCAGGCTATTTAGCTATTCTGTGGAAATTAATGGGAGCTTTGAAATGATATTAAATGCATTAAAATTACTGTCATCATTCATCTGCAATTAGGTTGCCTTTTAAGGCAATAAAATAACCATCAACAATTGGATTTTTATTGATTTACATGTTTAATTACACTTTTCACAAGAGAATATTAATCTACAGATGATTAACCAATTAGTAAATATTTATGGCAATTAGAAAATTTGAGACCTTGTTGAGGAAGTGAATCTGTGATTAAATACTTGCAACATGCTATACTTTTTCACCTAACACTTATTACTGCCTCATGTGTGGTCTTGCCAGCACCTATAAAGATTAAGAAACTGCTTTTATTTTAATTCTAAATACTGTTTTTATAGCACTATCATTAATTTAGCTTAGGAATAATTTGTTGTTGTTGTTTAGTCATTAAATTGTATCCGACTCTTCATGACCCCATGGACCAGAGCACGCCAGGCCCTCCTGTCTTTCACTGCCTCCCAGAGTTTGGTCAAAGTCACGTTGGTAGCTTCGATGACACTGTCCAACCATCTCGTCATCTGTCGTCCTCTTCTCGCCTTGCCTTCACTCTTTCCCAACATCAAGGTCTTTTCCAAGGAGTCTTCAGGATCTGTCCTTCTAGTGAGCACTTAGGGTTGATTTCCTTCAAAATGGATAGGCTTGTTCACCTTGCAGTCCAGGGGACTCTCAAGAGTCTCCTCCAGCACCACAATTCAAAAGCATCAATTCTTCGGCAGTCAGCCTTCTTTATGGTCCAACTCTCACTTCTATATAGGAAGAATTACCGGGAATGAAACTGCCTGTTCTACTCTCAGTGGAGGAGCAAAAGCTTTTTTCCTTAATAAAGGGAACATGAATGCAGCATAAGAGTTAACATGTTATGTTATGTTATGTTATGTTATGTTATGTTATGTTATGTTATGTTATGTTATGTTATGTTATGTTTTATGTTATGTTATGTTATGTTATGTTATGTTATGTACCACTCTGGAGTTTCACTCGCTCTCTGCTGCCCCTGGCAAAGAGCTGTTGAACCAGACTCATTGCAAGAGCGTTGGAATACTTACATTGTTACTCAAGGGTCTTCTTTTAAACACACACACACTTATCTTTCAAGTTGTTACTCTTTTTTTCTTCTTCCTTGCTACCCGATTTTCCCGAAAATAAGACCTAACCTGAAAATAAGCCCTAGTATGATTTTTCAGGATACTTGTAATATAAGCCCTACCCCAAAAATAAGCCCGTTAAGTGAAACCCTGCCCTTCACCACTGTGCCACATTGTGCAGCAACCAGAAGATGACATGGCCGTATTTGAATAAATGTAGGTTGCTGTGCATGAAGAAAAAAAATAAAACATTCCTTGAAAATAAACCCGAATGCATTTTTTTTGGAGCAAAAATTACTATAAGACCCTGTCTTATTTTCAAGGAAACACAGTAGTATTAGGGAATATTAACTGAAAAGAAAACAGTTATTAAAAGAAAACAGTTCCCATTTCTAGAAAACAGCTGCTTGGCTGAAGATGACTGTTTTATTTGGAGAGGTAGGTAAGAGGCCTAGCTTCAAGTCGACGAAGCTCAATGGGTGGCTTGCTGGATGTGAGGACAAAGTGGAGGGGGGGGAAGAGCTGTATAGGCTGCCTTGAACTCTCTAAGGGAAAGCAGATATAAATAAAGCAGTAAATGAATGATTGGCCCATTCCTTTTCCTATGCACAAAGAAATGCAAACCTAATGCTTGGAATCTCTAAAGAAGGTGGTGGAGGGGATAATCACACAGGCTATTCCCCCCCCCCTTCTTTTCTATGAACACTTGATGGCAAAAGATGAAAACAGCCCTAAAGAAATATAAACACTGCTGTGTACACCACAAGCAGCTGACTGCCTATCCAGTTAGGCCTTAACTTTTATGATTTTCCCAGTGTGTGCAGCTTACCATACAGTCATTCCAGGGTTTCTCTGAAGAAAACGGGACTCAAGGTCATTTCAACAACAAGGTCAAATCATTGCTTTCCTCAATTAGTCTCCAATAGTTTAGTTAGTTCTTTAATCTGAAAGTCAGACACAGGTGTAGAAGTAGGAATCCTCAAGAAGGAGTTAACAAGCACAGCCTAAAGTATGTATTTCCTCTCTGCTCTTTCTTGCCATTATAGTATGGACAAGTTTGTTTTTCATTTGGAAACTAAACTGAGATTACCTAATCCAGGATCAAACCTAAACTCATCTACAACTTTTGTGTCCACTTTAGTGACTCCTGCTGTTAGGAATACCCTTCATGGATTGCTGCCTTGTCATGGCGAAGGGGCTTAAGTAATTCAGAGAAGCTATGGGCCATGCCATGCAGGGACACCCAAGATGGACAGGTCATAATGGAGAATTCCGACTAAACGCGATCCACCTGGAGCAGGAACTGGCAAGCCACTCCAGTATCTTTGCCAAGAAAACTCCATGGACAGAAACAAAAGGCTAAAAGATATGACGCTGGAAGATGAGCCCCTCAGGTCAGAAGGCATCGAACATGCTACTGAGGAAGAGCAGAGGACAAGTACAAGTAGCTCCAGAGCAAATGAATTGGTTGGGCCAAAGCTGAAAGGACTATGGACACGCCTGGAAGTCAGAGGATGCAAAGAAAAATACTGCACAGGAACCTGGAATGTAAGGTTTATGAACCTTGGTGAGCTGGATGTGGTCAAACAGGAGATGGCAAGAATAAACATTGATATCCTGAGCATGAGTGAACTAAAATGGATGGGAATGGACAAATTCAATTCAGACGATTGCCATATATGTATTTGCGAAGGCTTTCACGGCCGGGATCTAATGGTTGTTGTGGGTTTTTCAGGCTTCTTGGCTGTGTTCTGAAAGTGGTTCTTCCTATATGTAACAGCCTCCTTCCACCTCACAAAGTAAGGTTGCTACGTCACCACACCTCTACACTTCTGGTAGTCTGCCACCAACCATTCCCTGAATTGAGTCACACAGATTGGAATGGATTTTAAAATAAAAGAACTAAATGTTTATTGATTGGTACACATGGATTGGTAAAACACACATATCATGTAATCAGGTAAAGAAAGGCTCAAGCTTATACAGAATCTCCACACGTGTTCACACAGAACCCAACTCCTCCTCTCTCTGCGACATCAAACTCTCACTTTCTATATATACCACACAGCTCCTCCCCCTGATGTCCCGCCTTCCGACCACCATTGGATGATACTTCTCCCTCCAAACCCTTGAAGGAAAGGTGACATCAGAGCTGACTGTAACACTAATGTTTCGCCAGTCTCTGTGGCTGGCATCTTTAGAGGACAGCATACTGTGCTCTGGGTAGGCTTGAGAATGGGTGGAGTATTTATGGCTGTGAGAAGGCTAGTTTGTGAGCTAGGCTATTGTCCTAATTGGGAGATGGCTGATTAATGTGTTTTGTTGTGGATATATTGTTTTGATAAGGAGGGGAGATTATCTGTCCCTGTGGTTGATGGGTGTCATTAGCTGGTCTTTTGTGTGCAGTAATCCCCTGACCTTGTGGCTGGGTGGAGTTCGTTGACCTTTTCCACTCTGTGTTTTTGAGAGCTGGGAGCCAGGTTTTGTTGAGTTTCAGACATTCCTCCTTCCGGTTGAAGTTTTGTTGATGCTTGTGGATTTCAATGGCTTCCCTGTGCAGTCTGACGTAATGATTGCTGGTGTTGTCCAGTATTTCAGTATTTTGAAATAGAATTTCATGTCCAGTTTGTTTTATGGCATGTTCAGCTACTGCACATTTTTCTGGTTGTTTTAGTCTGCAGTGTCTCTCATGTTCTTTGATTCTGGTGTGGATGCTTCATTTTGTGAACAACCTCCGATATGCAGATAAAATCACTCTGATGGCAGAAAGTGAGGAGGACTTAAAGAACCTCTTAATGACAGTGAAAGAGGAAAGCGCAAAAAATGGTCTGAAGCTCAACATGAAAAAACTAAGATCATGGCCACTGGACCCATCACCTCCTGGCAAATAGAAGGGGAAGATATGGAGGCAGTGACAGATTTTACCTTCTTGGGCTCCAGGATCACTGCAGATGGTGACAGCAGCCACGGAATTAAAAGACACCTGCTTCTTGGGAGGAAAGCCATGACAAAGCTAAACAGCATCTTAAAAAGCAGAGACATCACCTTGCCAACAAAGGTCTGCATAGTCAAAGCTATGGTTTTTCCAGTAGAGATGTATGGAAGCGAGAGCTGGACCATAAAGAAGGCTGACTGCTGAAGAATTGATGCTTTTCAGTTGTGGTGCTGGAGGAGACTCTTGAGTGTCCCCTGGACTGCAAGGAGAACAAACCTATCCATTCTAAAGGAAATCGAGCCTGAGTGCTCACTGGAAGGACAGATCCTGAAGCTGAGGCTCCAATACTTTGGCCATCTCATGAGAAGAGAAGACTCTCTGGAAAAGACCCTGATGTTAGGAAAGTCTGAAGACAAGAGAAGGGGACGACAGAGGACGAGATGGTTGGACAGTGTCACCGAAGCTACCAACATGAATTTGACCAAACTCTGGGTGGCAGTGGAAGATAGGAGGGCCTGGCATGTTCTGGTCCATGGGGTCACGATTAAACAACAACAACTGTTAGGGATGTGATTTGGGGATTTTCTGGACTGCAAGTGTCATAATTCTCCATTCTGGGAGTTCTATCTATTTTACAGACACTTAAAAGCCATACGCTTTTTCAGTCGGCACCAATGCACTAAATTAAACCCAGTTGGACCTGAAGTACCACAAAAACATGTGTAAACGAGGAAAGCTTGCCAGCTCCAAATATGTTGCAGCAAATCATTTTTACCTTTTTGATTTTATCAGATATAGTTGGAATGTTTCAAGTTTTCTGTTCAGTGGAGTTGAAAGGAACATGTCACTGAGTGAGAAATAAGCAGAAAAGTCAATGTTTCCTTGTTCTATATTTCTTCCTAAGCCTTTAAAAAAGTTTTTTAAAACAATCGCATTTAAGTTCATGCACACTTTGATTTATTTTAGTAAAATCAATTATGTGATTTATTTCAGTAAAACCAATTATGTGATAATACAGTGGCTTTCCCTCCCCATTTACTACCAAAAACAATTTTAACTTTCTTCAATCATTCCAGTGCTTTCTGAAACAAATTACTGTGTTTAATTAATTTTATACCCTCTTTTTCTTTTTCTCTATCTTTCCCTTTCTAGAAAGTTAATAAAGGGGGAGGGGGAATGCCAGGATACAAGCATATATAAAACATTTAAACTAATTCTTTTTTTCATAAGAACATGATCGGTTCAAACATCTAGAAAATTCAATTAAAATGGGTAGGATTACCCACATTTTAAATTATTGGAGTATACCAGTATACACAATTTCTCTTCCAACTGCAATCATGATTTCTGATGTCAGGTAATGCTGTAGGATGAAGTAGTTTAGGATGCCACAGAAATCAGATCGGTCCTAATAGTTTTATCAAAGTGCTAGTCTTGTGAACTGGAGAGTGTGAGAAAGCAATCTAAACTACAGCATACCCTCTCCCTGATTTATCTGAAGCATTTGATTTAAGATTATTTATATTAAAATGACTGCAATTAATTAATGAATGGCTCCCTGCCAAAAAGGCATTCGTTTATGTAATGTAGGAAAGCACTGACAAAATTTAGATAATACTCTAGATGCCTTTACACCTGCTCTTGTGATTTCGTATAATACATTCTTATGAAAAATGTCATTTTAGCAGGCCAGCAATTTCGAGATGTAGAATAATTTTCAGCACATTTCTCAGTTTGGACAATTAAAGTGGGACTGAAAATAATACTGACATGATAGATAAGAAGGATTCCACTAGAGGAGATGCGATCTCAAATAATATCCTCCCATTTGACCCCAGAGAAATGTTCCAAATAAATGCCCTCCAGGATGGCTGCTCCCTTTATCTGCCCGCCCGCCCGCCCGCCCGCCCGCCCGTCCGTCCGTCCGTCCTTCCTTCCTTCCTTCCTTCCTTCCTTTCTTCCCTTCCCTTCCCTTCCCTTCCCTTCCCTTTTTGTATTCACTTCCACACAGCTGTTTTTTACAATGAAAAAAAATCTGCCAGAGACTCTCCTTCCAAAAGAAATGGTAACAAAATAAAAAGTGTGTATAGATATTTTAAGAAAACTGCAAGATGTAATGATTTTTTTTTAAAAAATACAATCATGGGACCAGGAAAACCCCATTCAGGTATTAAAGGAAGAGTGAATTTGAAGTGGAAGAATTCTAGTCCCACATTTTGCCTGTTGCTATCTCTAAAGGAAGAGGTTCTGTCTGAAGAAGAAACCTCCTTCCATATGTGGAGTCCCTCCCTGTGATTGGGGATTCTGAAAAATCAAAGTTCCTGGTTACATAGATGGGCTCCAAACACAGCAGAATGTCCTCTTTACTGAGAGCCTTTTAGATGGAGTCAGCAACAGTTAAGTGTTAAGCCATTTGGAAGTGTGTTGCATGTGTACAAATTGGTGCATGAGAAAGCCAGAGGAGAGAGAGCCAGTGTGTGCATGTGCTTGGATCACTGTGCCATTTGGAGCATGGCAGGGAGTGGTGGTCCAGCCTTGTGACTCCTGGGTTTTCTTGTTGCACAAGCCCTAGCAATAGCAGAGCTGGGCCAGGAAGAAGAAAAGCGATTTTTGGGCTGATTATGAGCCTTCTGCAAGCAACATTAGCAGCACAGCGCCTGCCCAATCTCCTTGTGCACCATACGTGGAAACTCTGCAAAAACCTTCACAAGTATGTCAATAACTGCTGCCACTGCTAAAGGACCAAAAACTCTAGTGCTCCCCCCCCCCCAGCTCTGAGTAGCCATATTACCTGTTTAGCCAGGTTTTACCCAGAATCTGAGTCCATTTACTTGGATCCCCCCTATGCTGGTTTCCACAGTCATTTAGCCCAGAAGTATTTTTGGCCTTCCCAACTGTTGTCTGCCTTGCATAAGTGACTCCTTATGGCACCCCCCCCATGACATGACAAGGGGCCACAACTGTTGCTACCTGAGGCCACAATCTCAGCCAGCTTTATGGTAAGTCTGTCCCTGCACAGACCCCACAGAATAAGGAAGGAATGTGTTAATTTCTTAGAAGCATACAAAACCTCCTTAAACTGGGTCAAAATTGTAAGGTGTCTACATTTAGCCCACCATTCTCCACCCAGACTGAAACAGGCCAGGATCTCAAGGAGAGGCTTTCACATCTCCAGAGGCTCCAGGGATTGGGTTTGGGTCTTTCTCTGGATAGACATGTCCCTCCTCTACAACCACATGGTACAAGGTGTCAGTACACCACTCCTACTGAAGGAAAGAATAAGAGATTATTTCAGTTTAGGATTTCAGCTTTTTAACATGAGATCAGATGTGGGTAAAGGGATGTTTAAATTGCAGAACAGTGTTCATTATGCTCTGTTTCCTCATTAAAAGATGAGGACACAACTTTAGAGAGCAATTTAAGGATAAAACTCAAGTACTGTATATAAGTGCTTGGTTAAGTATCTCTAGTGCACAATTAAACCAAGCATATAAGTTGCCTATGGTAGCTTACCTGCGTGATACAGTGAGGAGACCAGAGACTCCCCCAACTATTCCAAATAAAAGGTGATTAAATTTAAATTTAATTTAAGTGACTATTGCTGTTGGCTTGGGACCAAAATAAAAGCACTTTCCCCCAAACCAAAATAGCAATATGGTTTATTTTTAATGAGGTGTATTTTCTTAGCAAGAGAAGGAAGTTTGCAGTTAATAGTTGTCTTCTTGTTAATAATAATTATAATAATAACCTTAGAACTGCAGAGATGGGAGGGACTAAAAATGATCCACAGAGTCCGGCCTCTGTCAAGGAGGCCCAGTAGGGAATCAAAGTCCCAACCTTAGGCTCTGCAGCCAGATGCCTAAACCACTGAACTATCCAGCAATTTCTTGACATAATGGTAAAAGATGTTGGCAAACATCTTATGAGACAGTAGCTATCAGGGACTGGATGTACCTTTTCCATATAATCAACACTCGTGGGGCAGGGGTGGGATTGTACTGCACTGGTCAAAATCCTTCGGCCAGCATGGCTACTGGATATGCTGGCTGAGAGATGCTGAGGACTGGAGTCCAGAAAGTAACTTTTCCAAGCTCTTTTTCTCTGGTGAGAAAAAATTTTTGTATGACAGGCATTCCCTAACATAACTTATTTAGTGTACTTTCCCTTTTCTTCTGCCATCTGCAGTCCTTCTCTGTTTTGAAAATTGGGGAAGTAATTGGTATCATTTAGCTTTGTGAGGTCCTTTCTTCTAGCTCCTTTGATTTCAGGTTATCTGATTGCTCTTATTTATACAAGTGTCAAATGTTTATTACATGCTGTTCCTTCTTCTCAGTATTAGTGTTAGTTTTCATGAGCAAGAAATACAAAGCCCTATTCAGGCATTACTTATCTATCTACAATAATAGCAGTTAAAGAGGAGTGTTGTGGCCCTACCCCTTTTTCCAGCACAGCCATTCTCTTCTACATAGAGGATGACAAGTCTGAAGAGGAAGAACTTCTATATTTCTGTTGCTGTGCTCATTTTCAAGAGTGTTTTGTGGGAAGAAGGCAATAATCTCAAAACACAAGCTTCCCTCCACCACCTCCTCTGGCAGCCACGCACTCAGACAAGGCTGCAGGGCAGGGAAGCCTGATCTTCTGCCTTTTAGTGAGCAGCCACTGGAGGAGGTGGAGGAGGGAAGAGCACACTGTGAACAGTGAGTGGGCAATCATGCTGTAGAGGGGGAGGGAAAGCACATGTCACATGGGGAATGGGCGAGCATGCAGAGGAGTCAAGAGAGGTGAGTGTGTGGTGGCCACAGAACACTTGTGAGGGAACTGTGCTGAATCACTAATGCCCATCTCTAACCAAAGTCACTGAAGTGTTCAGAGAATGGTAGCTCTTCCAAGCTCTATTGTGGTGTTATGGATAGAGTGACAGATCTGGACTCTGCAGTTCAGATCCCTATTCGGCCATGAAGGCTTATTTCAGGAGTGGAATTGGTAAAACCACTCAAATATCTCACATACCTTGAAAGCTCTATTAGGGTAGCTATAAGTCAGGTTCACCCTGATGACACAACACACACACACACAGGGTCAATTACCAAATTATTAATATGAGCTACCTATGGCATGATGATAGGAATACACAAATCAAGGCCACATCAAAGAACTACAGAATGGGCAGCCTAATAATTTAAGAGCTCTCCCAGGTGGGGCATTTCCACCCCTTTAAACCCCTTACAATAGAAACTCTTCTGATGTGTATATGACATTCCCCTTAACCTGCTTCATACTGCTTCTTTTCCCATACTTTTTATGCTCTCCCCAATCCCTCATGTTAATTTTTATCTCTTTGTTCTGGATATGGAGCTTCATTCTATAGATTTTTAGTTTGACATCTTACAGGTTGGTTTTCCTTGTCTAAATATGTATTTATTTGCTTGTTTGTTTTGTAACAAACCTTGCATTACTTTGACTGCCTCTCAATATGCACACACGCAAAAGGGGGAAACTGGAAAGAAATGAGGGCAGGAGAAGATGCAGCAAAGTGCTTTTCTCTTCCTAATGGTACAGCTACATCCACATGGCCCAAATGTTGCTTCCAAAACAGAATTGAACAAAAGACAAATGACCACAAGAGAATCTCCTCTTGCCACATTGTCCCCTTCCCAATCTTTAGATCTTCTCAGCTCCTGTGGTTGCAGACTCTCATAAAGTCCATTCTGAGTAGAACAACATGGAACATGATGGTGGTGCAAGGCAGTACAAATGGCCTTCTCTAGAAGATCTCTGATTTAGACCACAGAAAGCTATTGTTAAATACCTGGGAGACAAGAGACCCTTACAAATTTACTTAAAACCACCTGGTACCTAGCAATAGATGTTGATCTTTTGCCCATCCTTGCCCTATCCTCCCCAGCAGTAATCCAGCTCTTGGGATATTGAGCTGCACTGTACAGTATCTAGAATATAAAGGGGGGGGTACAGGTTGGGTTAGGTCTAAAAAATTCCCCCTCAATTTGTAACAGATCCTGTGAGCACAGTTGCTCAAAGTTGGTCTTTTTGAGGAACCCCCACACACCTTAGCAGCACTGTCTGATAGAGATGAACCTTACTGTACTAAAGTTCATATCGTTGTAACGAGGTCCAAGAAAACATGGATGCCATAGCACCAAAATAAGCATTCAGGGTGATTATACAAGTCATGCTAGATTGGAAGTCAGGGTAATAAGCAAAGAAGCACAGTGAATGAGACCAGATGTAGCATACGAAAAGCAGCAGCCAGAGAGGGGGGGGAATGAGACAGAGAAAATAAAATGAAGGAAATGAAGTCAGATGAATAGAAGCATGCAAATGTACACAATGGTTAGGATTTCAATTACACTGCTGTTTGGTTTAAGCAGCTGGGCTGCCTTCTCAAATAGTTTACGCTGCAGTCATCTCATACCCATCAACAGGATTTAGATAACTCCATACTGATGTGCTTCCCTAATAGGAGGATGTTAAATTATGTTTTTAAAGTCTTATGTAAATGAGAAGACTGTACTGTCAAGCTTATAAGTTGCACACACTTTACTGTCTGTTGCTGTGAACACAATTCTTCTACCTCACGAGCTGAGCTGTCGAAGCAGGAAGGTTGGAAATGGCAACCTGCAGGCAGCATATCTATTTTGTTACCTATTGTATTCAGCAGAAGCCTCTGTAGAACCCACTTCTTATGTAAATGAAGGACACTCTAGGTGTTGATAGGATTGAAGGGTAAAGAAACTACAGTATGTATATTGTTTAGAAAATGGTAAGATATTTTGCAGTCCCAGTTGGCATTTTGGTGGGATGCAGCCTTTCCAGACTCCATTAGAAAGAGAAGCTTTATTTTCTCATTCATATTATTCATGCATTGAGGGAGACAACACTGACCATGCTCTAGCTAAGGATTTTAAAACAATCATCTCTCAGTTCCATTTTCTTGTGGTTTTCAGTTTTTTTTTAAAATGGCATACTGCCTTTAGGGAATGCTAATACAAGCTTTTCCCTTTCACGGATTACTACCTTGTCTTGGCAAAGGGGCTTGAGTGAAGTTATGGGCTATGGAGAGGTCATAGTGCAGAGTTTTGACTAAATGCGATCCACCTGGAGCAGGAACTGGCAAGCCACTCCAGTATCGTTGCCAAGAAAACCCCACGAACAGAAACAAAAGGCTAAAAGATATGATGCTGGAAGATAAGCCCCTCAGGTCAGAAGGTTTCTAACATGCTGCTGAGGAAGAGTAGAGGACAACTACAAGTAACTCCAGAGCTAATGAAGTGGTTGGGCCAAAGCCGAAAGGATGCTCAGCTGTAGACGTGTGTGGAAGTGAAAGGAAAGTCCGATGCTGCAAAGAAAAATACTGCATAGGAACCTGGAATATAAGATCTATGAACCTTGGTGAGCTGGATGTGGTCAAATAGGAGATGGCAAGAATAAACATTGACATCCTGGGTGGCAGTGAACTAAAATGGATCAGAATGGACAAATTCAATTCAGACGATTACCATATGGACTACGGTGGGCAAGAATCTCGTAAAAGAAATGGAATAGTCGTCATAGTCAACAAAAAGTGGGAAAAGCTGTGCTAGGATACAACCACAAAAGTGATAGAATGATTTCAATACAAATCCAAGGCAAACTAAGATCATGGCCACTGGTCCCATCACCTCCTGGCAAATAGAAGGGGAAGAGATGGAGGCAGTGACAGGTTTTACTTTCTTGGGCTCCATGATCACTGCAGATGGTGACAGCAGCCACAAAATTAAAAACACCTGCTTCTTGGGAGGAAAGCGATGACAATCCTAAACAGCATCTTAGAAACCAGAGACATCACCTTGCTGACAAAGGTCCGCATAGTCAAAGCTATGGTTTTTCCAGTAGAGATGTATGGAAGTGAGAGCTGGACCATAAGGAAGGTTGACTGTCGAAGAATTGATGTTTTTGAATTGTGGTGCTGGAGGAGACTTTTGAGAGTCCCCTGGACTGGAAGGAGAACAAACCTATCCATTCTAAAGGAAATCAACCCTGAGTGCTCACTGGAAGGACAGATCCTGAAGCTGAGGCTCTAGTACTTTGGCCATCTCATGAGAAGAGAAGACTCCCTGGAAAAAATCCTGATGTTGGGAAAGTGTGAAGGCAAGAGGAGAAGGGGACGACAGAGGATGAGATGGTTGGACAGTGTCATCGAAGCTCCCAACATGAATTTGACTCAACTCCGGGAGGCAGTGGAAGACAGGAGGGCTTGGTGTGCTCTGGTCCATGGGGTCACAAAGAGTCGGACACAACTTAACGACTAAACAACAACAATAGAAGCTTTTAAACTAATGAAGGAGAGTAATGTATGTGTCTTATCAGTGATTAATTGCCATTATATCTTTGTTCTCCATCACTTGTCTAATTCCATGTTAAAGCCCTTGAATATTATGCCCATCACTACATTTTCTAGTGGTTAATTCCATTGGCTATCTTCCTGCTGATTTATGCTGGTTTAAGGGAAATTCTTTGAGTCATGTCAACAAATTTCTACTCATTAGCAAGATTATGGTTGTGTTCAGAGCTTGTTTATAGTTGTATGAGCCTCGGTGAAAGGATTATGAAAGAAAAAGAAAATGATTTCCCTATCTGCTTTCTCTATATTATGCAGAATCTTTACTTCTATCCTGATGAAATTTATTCTCTTTTTCCTCAACTAAAAATACCCCAAAGCTGAACAAGAGTTTACTTTAACCAACTGATCTTTTTGATTGCCCTGCTCTTCACCTTGTTTTGCTGTATATCTGTTTCTGACCTGCCATCACTAGTTAAGATCGTTTGTAAGGTATAATTGTTTCAATTATTCAATTGTATTTCAATTAGTGTATAGTTTAATTGTTTTTTTAATATTTAACTTATTTTTTAATTCTATTTTTTAAAATATGTTGAATCACCTTGGGTCCCCTTATTGGGAGAAAGGCAGCCTATAAATAAAACAAACAAACAACAAATAAATACTACATTTTGTATCCAAATGTGGTTATGCTGCACATATGTGTAGGGGCAGTGCAATATATGAATTCATCCCCTAATTCCTCTTCCATTCATGCCCAATCTGGAATATGTTAGCATGAGCAAGCTGTGTGTAAACTAATTTTGTGGATTCAACCCTGAACACTGGAATGGTGACTAGGGCACACATTCCCTTTTAGGGGAAAAAAACCCAAAACACTACATCCATGCTTTGTATTTGAAGAAATTGTATAAATTGGCAATGAGAAGATTTTATTGAGGTAGGAAAGAGAGTAAGAATCCTAGTTCTAGCTATCTAAAATGGAGATACATTGTTGTCCTCTCATCTCCCAAGAACAAAGACAAGATGTTGCCTCTGTCATCTGCCAAAGAGGATCAAGGAAGAAATGTAAAAAGAAAAGGAAGTGACAACATCTACCCTTAAGAAATGTAATATCGGTTGAAGGTAGGTCAGCACAAGATAAACCAGATAAAGGACAGTCTAGGAATCCCAAGAAAGTTTCCTGTCTCCTTCTCTCATGCAAAGGCATTCACATTCAGTGTCAGCTAAGGTACTCTCCGTCATCTCCTATAGACTCTACAGCAGCCACACTCTAGGTTCACTTTTTAAAATCAAGCATCAAGCATTTCAAGCATAACTTTGCCTTTTATATGCTTAATGATTTTATCTTTAATAATGTTTTCCACCAATTTACTCAGAACAGATGTTAGCTAACTAGCCGATAATTTCCCAGGTCCCTTTGTGACAACCGATGTTGGCCATTCTCCAGTCCCCAGTACGGAAGTTGATCTTAACAGTTTGTTATGTATTCTTATTAGAAGATCAGCAATTTTGCATTTGGTTTCTTACAGAACTTTCAAGTGAATACCATCTGGAGCTGGTGAATGCTTTGCTTTTAATTTGTCAATAAGATCTGGAACTTTATCTGTTTCCACCACTATTTCCCTCAGTTCCTCAGAACTTGTTAGTAAAAATGTACCTGTTATATGATCTGTAACGTTTGTATGAAAACAGATCAAAAGAATTCACTCTAGTTCTCTTGTCCTACTTTAATCTCAATGGAACTCCATCCCTAGCACATTTTCTGTGCTTCTGATATATATGAAATCTTTATTGTTGATGTTATTAGCAGTATCTTGATTGCTTGCATTTCCTTTGAGCAAGTTGGTGTTCCTTTTAGAGTACAATTGCACAAAGGTTGGTCTCACAAATGTACAAATCAAGCCCAACAAAAAATATGTCACCCTTTTGTGGGCAGAATAGTTTTGTAGCTGTTTGTCTTCTTGTATGAGGACAAGACAACTAAGGGTTTGCGTTGCCAGTTCAATCATGGATGTAGCTTGAACTCTTTTGGGAATGTAAGAAAAGCTGAGTCACTGTGACTCTTGCTCAAGATGGACTTTCTGGACTTAATCACAGTTGTCTTGTTGTCTATACTGTCTTTTCAGATTGAACTCAAAGCTTAGCTTATATTGGGCTGAGGTTTGTATAGGGTGGACAGCAAATATATTTCAGTACCCTATATCAGTCTCTTTGGACCTATAACACAAGGTTTAAAACTTTGCTAATGAACACACATCATTATCCTAAGATGTCTTATTAAACCTGTTGACATTTGTTTTGGCTTATATTTATTCAAATCTTATTCTGTCTTTTCCTATCAATAATTTTGGTCCCTTTATATCTATAAAGCTCATATAATTTCAGCCTCAAATTGAAGAATTATGTTAGTTAAACAGAACATCATATTGTCACCTCAGGGAATTATAAAAGTCAACACTAAATGATCCATTTTATCTATAATTCTGAAAGTACCACTCAGGATTAAAAACCTAATCATCACTTTTTTATTAGATCAGTATATTTCCTAATATACTTCAAGGGGTGTTGAATAAACTGACTAATGCTTGGGTGAGAAAAGGATTTATCACAAGTTCAGTCACTTCTAATGCTTTCCCATTTGGATTGTTCCCTGTGGAGCTAATCGGATCTCAATAAAAGTTCACGGGAAGCCCAGCTACTAAAGTGACTGATGTACAAGTCTATTTTGCCCTTTTTATTTTGTGACCCGTATAGCCTCTGAATTTCCTTTCTCTCCTTGCCCCTATCTTCTCAGCATTTTGGACCTTCCAAAGAAGAGGACAGTTCTGTTACTAGCAATTATATTGTTTTTGTTTCTTGGATAATAACCACAACCAGAGGCACTGAGAAAACATAAATTGCTAATAGCTGATTTCTCTAAGTCATGTGCAGAGCTGTTTCTTCTGCATATGAACAATCTAAAAATGCATTTGTGAATGTCCGTTTCTGTTGTATCTGAGGCAGTGGGCTGAAGTCCACAAAAACATATGCCAAATGAATGCTTCTAGGCTTTCTAGTGCCACAAAACTTCTGGTTTTATAGCAGCACCCTAACAGAGCTGCCTCCTGGAAATTTCTTGGAGAATCTGCGAGAATATTTGAAGATAGTGGACCCAGTTTAATGATCCATTCTTTGCCTTACTACTGATTTCATTCACTAGGCCTGGATTACCCTTCATCCAAAAGTGATCTGAAAGTGGTATACATAAAAACCAGAGATGTGAAGAAATCTCACTATTGCATGGCATGACACAGTTAGGCATCCTTCAGTCTCGAAAGACTATGGTGACGTGCTCTCTATGGAGGACTTGGAACAGTGTCTAGTGTGGCTGAAGAGGCCAATTCGAGAGTGACAATCTCTTCCACACTGAAGACAAATCCAATCTGTCACCTGTCTAGCTCCCTGGTTTTGCTGCTTTTGTGACTTCCTCTTTGCCTCGGCCTGCTGGACAAGGGTTTCTTCAAATTGGGAGAGGTTGTGATGCACTGCCTGCCTCCAGGCTGAATGGTCAGATGTTAGGGTTTCCCATCTGTTGAGGCCTATTCCTAAGGCCTTCAGATCCCGCTTGCAGATATCCTTGTATCGCAGCTGTGGTCTCCCTCTGGGGTGATTTCCCTGCACTAATTCTCCATACAGGGGATCCTTTGGAATCCAACCATCAGCCATTCTCACGACGTGCCCAAGCCAACGTAGACGTCGCTGTTTCAGTAATGTATACATGCTGAATATTCCAGCTCATTCTAGGACTACTCTGTTTGGAACTTTGTCCTGCCAGGTGATGCCAAAAATCCATCGGAGGCAACGCATATGGAAGGTGTTCAGCTTCCTCTCCTGCCGTGCACAAAGGGTCCAGGACTCACTGCAGTACAGGAGTGTGCTCAGGACACAGGCTCTATAGACCTGGATCTTGGTATGTGTCATCAGCTTCTTATTGAGCCATACTCTCTTTGTGAGTCTAGAGAACATGGTAGCTGCTTTGCCAGTGCGTTTATCCAGCTCGACATCCAGGGACAGGGTGTCAGAGATGGTTGAGCCAAGGTACACAAAGTCATGAACAACCTCCAATTCTTGTGTGGAAATGGTAACAGAAGGAGGTGAGTCCACACCCTGGCCCATGACTTGTGTTTTCTTCAGGCTGATTGTTAGTCCAAAGTCTTGCAGGCCTTGCTGAAACGATTCATGAGTTGTTGGAGGTCTTCAGCAGAGTGGGCAACAATGGCTGCATCATCTGCGAAGAGGAAGTCCCGCATGCATTTCAGTTGGACTTTGATCTTTGCTCTCAATCTGGAGAGATTATGGCATGACAGCACCTCAAGTATTTGTTTAGTCCCTTGAGAAATCTCACTTGCAGAATGAGATCAAGATGTCAGTTTCTCTGTTCACCTTGGTTTCTGCATTTTGCACAAAAGAGACATTGCACAAGACTCTTGTCTCTGGGCAAACCTTGTATTTTTTCCCCCCTATTAATCAAAGCACACTCATAAGTAAGCACAAAATGACAGGCTGAGTGATCTCAAAAGGACAAGCAACCTATGTAAGGCTGCTCCTTTTACTACGAGGCAATACCACATTTTGGAATACTACACATTTTACACGAATGGACAAAAGCCACTTGTGGAAATGCACAGATTTCTCCAAGGTCAACAACAAGAACAAAACAGAAACATCTCGTGGTGATTCGCAGAGAAGATTCTTTTTCCAGTTACCTCATTTAGTGTATGAAGTTACTGAAACACTTTATACACATTGATATGATTAGATATACAGTGATACATTTTTATTAAGAAGGCAGAATGGATTTTTAAAATAATGAATTCTGTATTTTAAAAGGCTCTGAATGCCAAGCTTGATTTCATTTCATTTCTATCAAGTGTCCTTCTATTTTCAAAAAGTGTTAAGATAGCTCTTTAGGTTCATGTCTCATTAAGGAGGCTTCTAAGGCACACTGCATTGTTGGTATTGAGAGAGATGGGGGTTATATATGACTTGATAGGGATAACCGAAACTTGGTGGGATAATCTGCTCCAGAATTTTACCTGGGATTGTTTTCAGGCTGACTGGTCTGTAGTTCCACTGTTCCTCCTTTTTGCCCTTTTTGAAGACAGGAGCAATGTTAGCCCTTCTCCAGTCCTCTGGAACTTACCCATCCGCCATGATTTCAAGAAAATAATAGACAGTGGTTCTGCATTTTGTTCAGCCACTTCTTCAATATTCATCTGGTCCTGGGGATCTGAACTCACTCAAAGTAATAAGGTATTCCTTGACTATTTGTTTATCAATCTCAGGCTGCAATTCCACTACTTTGCTACTTGTTTCTACTCTTCCTTTGTGGCCTGGCCTTTCTTCCACTTCTTATATGTGTCCCCTTTTGTTTTGAGGTCTTTCTGAGCTTTTTGTGAAGCCACATTGGTCTTTTTTGCTGTCTTCCGTCTTTTTTTTTTCTTGTTGGATTTTTCTGTAGTGCCTTTAGGATTTCCTTTTTAAGAATCTCCCATCCATCTTGGACTCTTTTTCCAAGTAGGATCTCCTGCCATGGGACCTACCTATCCTTGTTCTGAGTTTATTATGATTGGCTTTCCTAAAGTCCAGTGTTTACATACAGCTACACTCTGCTTTTATTTCTTTTGAAATCAAGAACTCAAGTAGAACATGGTCACTTTGAACCAGAATGCCTCTTACTGACACTCATTCCATTTATTATTGGTTAGGATCAAGCCAAGGATAGCTGGTATTCTAATTTCTTCCTCCATTTTTTTCGGGGGGGGGGGGAAATTATCAGTCACACAAGCCAGGAATTTCTTGGAAGGTCCATACTTGGCTCCCAGCACATATTTCCCTACTACTACATAGTGTCTCTTTGTAATTTTTGGTGAAATTTGTTTTTCAGAGGTTTCATCTGCATCTTCTTGATTGGGCAATCAGTAAAAGACTTCAACTACCACATTCCTTTTGTTTTCACCCCAGTTATATTAATCCAGATGCTCTCGAGAGGACAACCAAGCTCATTCTCCTGTATTTCTGTGCAGGGATATGTACAGCATGTGTTTTTGACATATACTGCTACTCCACCTCCCTTTCTATTATTTCTGCTCTTTTTGAACAATTTATGTATTTCATTTGCTGCATTCCAAGTCACTGGAGTCCTCCCACAAAGTTTCAGTTATTCCTATTAAGTCCTATTTATACTCCTGAACTAAGGTTTCCAGGTTTTCTTATTTGTTTCCCATACTTCTGGCATTTGTATATAGACACTGAAGACTGCCAACTCCCAGCCCCTCCCGACATTTTTTATTTCAAAAGGCAAGGGGACTTTTTTGGAAAACATGCAGGCAACATGTTATCAGAAATGTTTGGCCTATATAGCTTTTCTTCCTCAGGTTGCCTACCCCAAGGAAAGGGTCTGGTTATTGGAAGATATCTTTAGATCCTTAGAGAACTTGTTGAAAAACAGTGCTGACAGTTGCTTTGTGAGAAGTGGTTAACTGATGAAAAAAGAAGTCAGCTTCTGGGATTTTCTCTTGCTTGTTGTCTCTTTGTGAATGATAGTTAGCAGAAGAGGGTATCATGTAGACCATCTTGACTGCTAACATTGGTGTTGTCAACACTCACACTGCCCATGCTCAGAAACACTGAAGGAGAAGTATGTACAGAAAAGATGGGCATTTTTTAAGATATGACATTGAAGACACAATTCCAGCAAGGGGAAAAATGGCAAGAAAGGGCAACTCACCAAGAAGTAATATGAATGGGTTGCCAAAGTATGTGGGGGGGAAAGATCAGGAAGGCTACAGTTCAGACTTGCAAAAGATGTTAAAAATAATAAAAGGGGGATTTGAGGCTGTGTTTGAAGCAAGAGGAAGAACAAGGAAGCGATTATCTGCTGCACAGGGAAGAGAGGATGCTCATGAGAAACAGATATGAGTAGCTATTTGACACTTACTTTGGTTCTGTCTTCAAAAAAGGAAAGCAGTGCTCATCAAAAATGGTGCAGCGAAGCGGCTGCTATCATAGAAATGTAAAGAGGTGTTATGGGCATACATAACACCTTTAAATGAATTCAGTCTCCAGATCAATTGCATTCAAGGAACATGCAGGTGTGATCTCAGAGCCTCTGTTGATAAGAGAAAATAGATGGGTTTGTATTATGTTTCCAGCTGGCCTTATTGACACAGGATATAACTTTAGAAGTTTCATTACCGACATTATGCATAACCTATCCAACATAGCTTCCAGAACAGTCTGAGATCATGCAGATCAAGAAAAAAAAACTAGCACTGGAAATTGCACACCTATTTCTGTGCTTGGATATCCATCCTAGGGTGGTTTGCGATGGTTGTGGGTGGGCAATAACATCACTTGTGATGTGTCTGCAGTTGGAATGTTCTTTAATTTAAAGGTGATCCTCTTCTTCCTGTTCTCATTCTTGCTTATTTTGCCTGATGCTGCTTCATTGCAGGTTGATCTCCTAGCCTTCTTTAGTGGCTTTCTCCCTCAAGATCCAGTTTAAATCTGTTTTCAATCTCATACTCTCTGATCCTATCAAAATTTGCCCAGCACTGGAAATTATTCCATTTCCAACCCAAGATTATGTCCTGGATCACGTCGATGTTTACTTTCCTCTTAATGATAGCCTTGTTATTAGTTCTCTCAAACTGTGTCCTTCCTCTGTGTTACTATGTTGGCGCCCTGATTCAGCAAAGAGGTAATATCCTGCTTTTGCAGCTTCTCGATGCTGGTGCAGTTATGGTAATGTGATCTTACAAGGACAGTTTGTTACAATGATTTTCATTCTCCCCAACTCAAGTCAAAAATAAACCCTTCTCTTCCATACTAGTGGACAACCAGCATATCAATACAGGGACATGGCAGCACATTATGGGATGTAGAAATACTAGTGTTACAGTGATGTGAGTGCCAGCACATTTTGCATACAGGGTCACTATGAAAACCAGTTTCTGCATTGCTGAATTGTCCTACCAGGGAGCAGGAGCAAGAGTGGCAGCAGCAGCAGTCTATTGCACCTGCAGACAGGAAACGAGCATTGCTCTGGGCTAAGTAATGAGAAAGGTTGTAGGCATGGAGTTTTTAAGATAATATCATTCTACTCCCACTACGGGCCGAACAAAGGGTGAAAAAAGGGGAGCATTCACATGGAACCTAAAGATGATTACAATTGACATGCTATGATACTAACAGAAAGACATACTTCAGAATGCAATATGATAATGATTGCTATCAGGATTCCTCCTATAATCTTTTAGAATTTTGGGGAACAGAGGAAATGTCTGGAGACTGGATGTGACCAAATGTTGTCCCAGTCTTCAAAAAAGGGCATAAAGAGGATCAAGGCAACTGCTAACTGATCAGCTTGATATCACTATCAGAAAAAACATATAGAATGGATTATTACTAAGTCAATCTGTGACTACCATAAGAGCATGGGCTTCTCAAAACAACATGGGTTTCACAAAACCAAGCTTTGCCTACTCCTTCCTCTCTGTTTCCCTCCCTCTGAAAACATTACATAGTAGACCAGGGAACGCTGAATATGGGTTGACATCAGCAGGGATTTCAACAAAATACCCCTAGCTCTTGTTGTAGAGAAACTTGTATAATATAGGCAATGCCATGGTGCCGTCTGGTGGATTTGTAGCTTATTGACAGACTGTACTAAAATAGCATTCACCAATGGATTTGGGTCATCCTGGAAAGATCTGCCAGATGGGGTGCTGCAGGATTCTGTCCTGAAATAATTGTTATTCAGCATCTTTAGGCAGGGAAATGAGATGCACATGTATAGGATGGCTGACAGCTAGCTTGACATCAGTGCATGTGAGAAATATCTAGGAGTCTTAGCAGACCATGCTGAGCACACATCAACAGTGTGACGCTGAACATAACCAGCCCCCACCTTTTATTATTCTTTTCTCTTTTGAGCACCTGATAATTCTAAATCCATAGCATGATTTATGGTCTGTTTCTAAGCCTGACTTCAACAGTAGAACCACTTGGACCTCCCTTTCTGTCCTAGAAGGCTTCACACTGGCCTCACTGATGATTTGGAAGACCTTTGTAGTTTAGAACTACCAAACCTACAGAATCACATTGCTCTACTCAAGCTTCCTCAGACCATCATCAGGTGCCCAGATGTTTGGAAATGAGGTGCACAGCACTGGTGACTTCCCAAATGGGAATTTCTGTTCCTGAAATGTATATTTGTATTTATTAATTTAAAATATTTATACACTGCCTTTCTGCTAAAGGATCCAAGGCTGCCTGCAATATTATGTATGCAAATTCTGACTTCGCAATACTTTTAGAGAATGGGGAAGCTCTTTTTCCTGGTCTAGGTCTTACAGACACCATTTAAACAACTGCCATAGCTTTCTTAATTCTGGTTTTAACATTAACTTTTAGCTTTTGTTTGAACCTTTGCTTTAAAAAAACCCAAGAACCATTCACTCTGGAAACCATCTCATGGCTGAAGACTAGGACAGAGACATACACCGCAAATTAATCTTAATTATTTATGCCTTAATATATAAGAAAACAATTGCACCAAGTCAACACAGCATTTAATGCCACTTTGGGTAACATTAAGAAAATGGATGCTCCCAAATAAAGACAGCTTTCTCTTTCCCATCTTAAATTTGCATATGTAGTCATCCATTTTAGAGCTAAACCATCAAACACTAGGAGGTTAATTTAGCTTGCAAAATGTTATAATCAACTTTATCAAACACATTGCAGAATCCTTAAGGACCATGGGAGGGACAAAAAGTAGTGCCAGTTCATTGAATTAAAAAAGAAAAGACGTCAGTGTCCTGACAGACAAAGTTCTAATTGCCTGTGTAGGCAGGACACGTGCTAACTAAGCACTCAGTTGTACTGGATAGAGTTTCGCACAGCCTGAAATCTCATTTAAAGTGGGGTTTTTTTGTTTCAGTAAAAATTAACCTGCGCACTTGTTGCTTCAGATGTACCAAGCTTCCTTCCAGTTTAGGCTGCACTTTCTTGTCACATTGCTGACAGATTGCAAAAAGGCACCAGCACACAGTGGTTTCTAAAACATGAGATGCCAAACTATATGAAACCCTGGCTGGTAAATGACTTTACCCCCCTCCCTGCATCTCATATGAAGCAGGCACACTTGTGTCTCACATGAATAGCATCACTGTAAATAGCATTCCAACAGAAACACTCTTCTTCTGGGAAAAACAGTTTCTGCTGGAATTTTTTTTTTCTTTTAAATTAATGTATTGGTTTCCATCAAAGAATGTCTCTGGCAAAGAGATGCTGGTAGACCTTCCTTTCCTTTTGCAGAACAATGACTCTGGTGGCATTCTGTTTGCAAAATGCCAAGGCTTAGAGAGCGAAGGGTCAGGGCTACCAAAAATTGTGGTGGAGGCAGTGGAGAAGTGAAATGTCCTTTGAGACTCTGGTAGACTATTGTTAAGGCACTGCATATCTTTTTTTTAAAAAAAAGGACTTGTCAAGAGGCTGTTTGCAGTTATAACCACAGATTACGCTGTGGGCAGTTTCTTGACAAACCAAAGAAAAGGCTCCTTTCGCAGTTGCTTTTGCAGCTGTGGGAGCTTTTTGCCTGCCTGCTCGGGTGAGGCACGTGCAGGATGACACACAAAGTGGTGTGATGAGGCAGGGGCTAAGGCAATCCCATATAAGGCTGCTTGCCCCTACCATCTTAACTTTTTGTTTGAGCATTGGCCTGCCTGCCCACCCTTTGTTAAGAGCAAGCTTTGCTGGCCGCTTCGGGACTGGATGGGAATTTTTGGCCTGCCTTGAGTGAAGAAGACTCATTCAATGACCAAGATGTGCTCATTTTGGACCAAGAAGATAGGTGGTTTGAGAGAGGGGTCAGGAAGGCCATACATGTGCACACAGAAAAATTCCTTCACTCAACATGGGTGGAGGCCTTAGATACAATCTGTCCCCTATTTATCATGCCGCCCTTTTCCTCCATCCCCAGAAAAATCAGGACCACACAGGGAAAGACCACTGTTAATTGTTAATGACCCATGAGAACAGGTGGAGAAGAACTGCATAGGTGAGTCTTTCACTCACCCCCCCCCCCATCCTTTGTCCATCTAACGAGCCTATTCAGACTAGGGGGAAGTGAAACCAACGTGGAAGGTATATCAGGGGTCTCCTACCAACTCTCCTCAGACTGAAGAAGCTGCTTGCATGAGTAGTGAAACATTTCAACCTAATAAGAAAGAAGTCCAGTTGCCATGACTTAACTTCCAGAATAAGAATTTAAGACAATCACCTAAAGGGACATGACAAATTAGGAGATAGAAAGTGTGAGGGAGGTTAAATAATCTGCATGGATTTTGCAGAGGTGAGTGTGCAGTTTCCAATTTTTATACTCACAAGAAACTCTGTGAGGTGGATTAGATTGACAGGGATTGTGAAATGCCAAAATAAGTCTGTGGCTGGAGCAGGGATTTGAATCTTAATCTTTTCTTCTAACTCAACTTTTTATTTAATATATGATGTTGTCTCTCCATCTTCCATTCACATCTTTTCTGCGAAATAATATTATATGAGAATTGGTCTGAGGAATAAGTAGCACTGCAGAGAAATTTCTGCTAATACTAGGGTCAGGGCCAGTTTTTATGAGTAAGAAAAGAGCAATGAGTACAATAGCTGCTCCTCCGGTTGTCTTCCTACAGTTTCCTTGCAGATGCCTGGAAGACACAGTCATTTATTTACAATATTTGTATATTATCTGTACATAAAGTTGGTATGCAGGAGTGTAAAGCAAACAGTATATAGAACAAAAAAAATCAATACAGCCAAAAACCAATACAGCCAAGTACAAATGTTTGAACTGCAGTAAGCAGGAAATGTGTCCACATTATCAAATACCAAGGGAATAAAAATATGTTTAGCTGGCTATGAGAGTTTAAGGAAATAGAGCAAGCTTTATTGCTTAAAACCATAGGTTATCACAATATATCAACAACAATACAAAAAATATATGGCACTGATATCACATATTTACACATAAATATAAAGTGGTGTAGCTTTTTTCCTTCCTTATGACTTTTGATGCGTGGCATGTATCTTCTTTGCACAAAAGCAAATTTTGTAACTTGACAGGTAGTGGTTACATCCCTGCCCACAAGCAGGATACAAAGCTGAGCCAAGGGGGGGCGGTCTATCACACAAAGGTCTAAGAATGTCAGCAGGAAATTGACTTCTGGGGTGCTTAGATAAAGGGCAACTTAATAAATAATGGAAAACATATTCAACCATTTTCTTAGATGAAATGGGATGTTAGCAAATCTCCTCTCTGGAAAGGCTGTTGGCATACATTGAAAGCATGAAGCTGTGGATGCTTTTCTTAAAGGGGCTGCAGTAAGATTGAGAAAATAATTCTCCAGACCAAATATTTTGCAAAACAGGACATTGGTGAGATGGCACACAAATCCAGCCACTTAGAATAAAGACTTATTTTTATTTAACCAGCTGTTTAACTCTGTGATAGGCAAAGGTGAGCAAGGACTTTGTATTAATCTCACAGCTCTATAAAATGGGTCTAACTGATTTTACCCAGGACCCTCAGGGTGGACTCTGGAGTTGTTCTTTATAGCAATTATTTGGAAGGTGAGAGATAAAGGAAAGAGACATGTGAGTTCCTGGGGGATACACATTCTGTCACTCTGGCCTGGAGCCCCCTAGAAAAAGACTCTGCTTTTGATAGATTACAGGCTTCCTTATTTGAAGAAATTAACCCAAGCTACATCTCACCTCAGCAACTGTTATGGTGTCCAGACAGAAAGCAGAGGGAGAGAAGGAGGCAGGGATGGATGGATGGAGCATCTGACTAGCAGACATGAGCCCATAATTAATGGTGGTCACATAAGGAGAAAGGTTTCTTGAGATACAAGGAAAGCAGACAATAAAGAGCCTTGAAATGGAGAAATTGCCACATTAAAATGGACTGAGAAGCAAAGTGCTAAAAATGCCATGTATTCTCACCATTGTGTATATGTCAACAGAAATGCAGTGGTATTCCATCCCATTGCACTTTCTAAAGATACTTAAAGGACAGCCCCTGTTTCCAAGACAGTAATGATGATATCTAGGTAGAGGTGGCTGATTGGCAGGCAGGTATGGAGTTGAAGAATGCTTAATGTGGAAAGCACCTTGTCTCTGTGCTAGAATAACTTGCCTCTGTGGATCCAACTGGCCATCTTGCTGGTATCAGCCATGACTATCAAAGCTGCTTTCATTTCAGAGGGAAAAAAGCAGCTGTATAAGAAGGACATGTGTTTAATATCATTACTTTAGTATTCAAAAGTTAATTGTGTGAATACATCAATTTGGCAAAATAAAAGAATATCTGTATGTCCGAGTTTGAAACAAAACACAAATCACACAGCTGTTCTTAATACCTTTTATGGCTCATAGCAGACTCTGTGACAGCCAATCATAGCACACATGGATCATACTGTGACATTGTATTGTAGTCCTCTTGTCTCAACACAACAAAACCACCATCATTTGGTACTGTCAAGAGTACTACAAATTAGATTGTGGTGAACAAATAGAAGCTGGCAGGGTGAAGTAGAAATACTTCATCTCCAGCATCATTGAGCAAATTACTGATTCCTCCTACCTCTGTGTCTACTAGTGTACACATTTATATTGTTGTTGTTTAAATAGCATTTAGTCTGCTAATAAGTATGCCTCCTGGTTGGTAATAAGATCCAGATAAATGTGTATTTAAATCGTATTTGTTTAAGGGGATAACATGGTATTTAAAAGAAGAGGAAAAAAGCTTACTGAAAAGTTACCTGTGGATACAAACTGAATGTGATGTAAATGAACAAACCCCTTGTAGAATACAGTGGACCCTTGACTTACACGCAGCTGTAAATTTTTCGAAGTACGGACTTCTCCAGCTGCAAAATTTCCCATTGACTTGCGGCCGGAGAATTGACCTACGGACCGGAAGGGGGAGGCCTCCCCCTTCTGGTCCGTAGGCCACCGACTGTGCCTCTGGAGGTCTTCCAGGGCTTCCCCCCACCATGGGAGGCCTCTTGGATGTCCCCCCGTGCTGCCGATCATGCTTCGGAGGCATGATTGGCAGCATGGGGGGACATCCAAGAGGCCTCCCATGGTGGCGGAGAAGCCTTGGAAGGCCTCTCAGAGGTCCTCCTCGCTGCCAATTGTGCCTCCAGGGGCCTCCCAGGGCTTCTCTGCCGCCATGAGAAGCCTCTCGGCAGTCCACCACCACCACCGGCTTTCCCAGGGTAGACTGGGGAAGCGGGGAAGCCCTCGGAGGCCTTGGGCAGCATTGATGGTGGCAGCGAGGAACCTCCATGATGCCTCTGGTAGTGACAGGGAAACCCTCGGAGGCCTTGGGCAGCAGCAATGGTGGTGGCAGGGGACCCCTGGAAGGTTTCGGACAGGTAAGGTGTATTTATTTTCATTTTTTTCCTTGGGCTGGTTACAGATTAATGGGTTTTCAATGCATTCCTATGGGAAATGAACCCTCGACCTACGGACTTTTTGACCTGCGGCCACCATTCCAATACGGATTAAGTCCGTAGGTCAAGGGTCCACTGTAGGTTCTTCAATGAAAAAAAGTCAAAGACTATAGCTTCAGATCCACATAACAGAGATTAGTGGTTGTGTATGTGCCCAATGGAGGGACGTGGTGGCGCTGCGGGTTAAACCGCAGAAGCCTGTGCTGCAGGATCAGAAGACAAGCAGTCGTAAGATCGAATCCACACGACGGAGTGAGCGCCCATCGCTTGTCCCAGCTCCCGCCAACCTAGCGGTTCGAAAGCATGCAAATGTAAGTAGATAAATAGGGACCACCTCGGTGGGAAGGTAACAGCGTTCCGTGTCTAAGTCGCACTGGCCATGTGACCACGGAAGATTGTCTTCAGACAAAACACTGGCTCTATGGTTTGGAAACGGGGATGAGCACCGCCCCCTAGAGTCAAACATGACTGGACAAAAATTGTCAAGGGGAACCTTTACCTTTATGTGCCCAATAGTGGTATACATAGTGGTGCACATAGTAACAGAGAGAGTTCTTTTAAAAAATGGCCAGAACCCTATTGTGTAAAGCAAAATATGCTGCTTATATACCACCCCAAAGTGCTCAAAGTTCTCTCTGGGTGGTTTACAATTTAATTATGCAGGCTACGCGATTTGTCCAGAATGCCACATTATATACTAAAGGTTCAAATGTTTACTTATGTCTACTTCTGTTTACTTGTATTTACTTGTCATGTGGGTGGGGCTGCTGGTTAAACCACTGAACCACTGAGATGTTGATCGAAAGCTCAGCAGTTTGAATTTGTCTCAATCTGCAAAAGTACTTTCATTTTCAGGGCTACTTTTTCTGCGCCCCCCTTAATTATTTTAACTCTCTGTTCTCACAAAATTTTACAACTTGACAATGTTGCACACTTTCAGAGTTAATTCAATGAATATATAAATATACAAATAAATTGGTAAAAGCCAGTACAGTTTTGTTGTAGAAGGGCTATGCAGCTGATTGAATATGTGCTTGCATAACCCTTTGTGCAACATTTTGTGCAAAGGTGTGATCTACCACAACAACACTAGTGCAGAATTTTTAGTATGTTAGTATTATTTTACAATTACCCAGTATGGCATAGTGGATAGAGTAATAGCCTAGGGCTCAGGAGGCCTGGGTTCAAATCTCCATTCAGCCATGGAAGCTCACTGTGGGGTAGGAACTGGTAAATACCTCCTTAAATACCTCGTTTATATACTATTAGGGCCTGTATTAGCTGGTTCTGACTTGATGGCACATAACAACAAGTACTATATTACAATGCTCCTACTTCTCCTCCTGTAACGGACAATGGACATAATTATTGCCATTTTGAGTTTAGATGCAGCAGCTCTAAAAATGATGTTGTGTCATATCCAAACAAGTCTCCAAAGTGCCTTCTCTTTTCAGCATTTCGTTTCTCATTTCTTTGCTGCCACAGTCTTTACTTTTAATTTCCCATTGCGTGACTAAACTATTCTAGCTTTCTGCATTGATGGGTTTTATCATTTCTTGGCATGCATTCATTTGTTTTAGTACTTCCCCATTTGTCAACCTCTGAATTCAAGAAATGATTAGAATCCTGTAATAAATCAAGGGATTGACAGTCACCCCAGCCCAGAAAGGTGTCTCCCAGCCAAACGTACCAGAGGCAGAATATGAGACTGAAATAATTCCAACAATGTAATGCAATGGTGTTTCTCTTCAAGTCTCAGGAGATGGGAAAGTTTGGGACACCTGCAGTGTGCCCACACTTGGGTGTATGTCCTAGTGAACTCCTAAGTAAAGATTAATAGGATTGTGCTGCTTCTCCAGAGTCCTCAAGTATACTGTGTGTATGAGACAGAAAAGAAGGTGTTTTGCAAGCAAAAGTCTTCATTGTCATTTATTACAACTTACGTGACAGTATGTGACTTATACTATACATAATGAAATCAACATAATAACATGTTTAAAGTAGATGTCCAGCAAAGTAGCATGCATCTATATGATGGCCTTGGATTGCTTATAGTCCATTTCTAAAAGCTGCCATTGAAAGCTGCTGCTGTTGCAGCAGAAAAGGGTGATTGCAGGACCTGGAAGTGAGATCTATCTCCCTTCTTGGCATTATCCCCCAGATCTCAGCTTTGAATTTCACCCATTCTTTTTAACGAGGGGGCATTGGGCAGGTGGTTTCCTGCAAAAGGCATTGTCCTGTGGATAGTTTGAGATTAGAATAGTTGTCCTGTGGATAGTTTGAGATTACAATTACGAATATCCTCACACAGTGGACTTAAATGAGGGTCCGACCCCTGGATGGTACATTCATGTGTCCAGCAGTGGCAGTGGCCCCACTCATCCTTCCAATTGTGCCCAAGCACAGCTGTCTTCCCACTTGGCTAGCGACTCCAAGCAGGGGGAGGACGGATGAGTCTCCCTGCACGGTTGCCGAGTGGCTGGCGGAGCAGGAAGAGAGTGGCGCTCTGGGTGCGATTGGAAGGAGGAATGGGGCTGCTGCCACTGCCGTACATGTGAGTGGATGGTCCATATACGAATGCGAATATCCTTGTCTCTATTTGGGATTCAGTTATTAAACTGGTGTTGTCTGAGTTGAACTTTTTTCCAAAAAAAAAAAATAAGTACTATGTTTAAAGTGATTTTCATTTTGTCTTTTATTGTTCAATATTTGATTGTTCAAGGGTGTAAGACCCAATGGAAGAGAATTATTAAAATGCGGGTATGATGGGAAGATGACTCTTTGAGTGATGGAGCAGAGTATGATATAAATCAAACACACACATGGACACACACAAACACTCATGGATATTGCCTTCTACCCATTGAACTGTCATGGCTTTATACAAAAGAACACTACAGTTAGGATCTTCAAAATTCATTGTTAATGTTACTGAATTATACAGTTACATTGTTAGCCTTGCAGGACTAGAGCTCTGAGAGCCTACTGAGATGACAATTAAACCAATTTAAAGCTGGGCTGTAGATATGCCCCTAGCTGAAGGATTCATCAGAGTCAATAAAAGAGGGGACCCTCGACTCCTTGCTGCCATATGTATTATCGGCTCCCATGACTATATTACAGAATTACATATGACTAGAACTGATGTTTCACACAGGAGCATATTTTTAATCTTATGATTGTACTGGCTTATTGTTGCCACAGAAACCAGCACAGGAAATCAGCCTTCAAATCAAACGGCCCACAGGCTATGCTGGAACATTGATGCAAGCCACCCTTACCTTCACAAGCATCCACTCTAGTCCCGTCAATGATCCATTCTTTGTTTTACACAATTAACCCCTATTATTTGATGTCCTTTGAATAAACAGCAGTCTCATTCACATTAATGGCAGAGCACTGACATGAATTCACAGTGGGAACAGCAATTACTGTGGCTGGTCCTGGTGCTTCATTTGCATCAGCTTCTCTAAAGCAGCCAGTCCCTTTTCTAACCTTTTTTTAGAGTCAAATGTGTTTGGCCTGCATTATGGGAACTTTAGGGATGCTTTAAATGACAGTGTTTTGTGAGAACCAGCAGGCATAAACTCAGCATAGGTGAATGGCAATGGCTGGAAATAACCCTAGAGAAGCTGAGTGGTATCTCAAGATAAGCCTTTCATGCTAACAAGTCTGATGACTGTCAGCCCCTTTAGATTAACTAGCTATCTCTTGACATGCTAATACATTATGTATAGTAAGAATCCTGAATACAAAGGCATAGGCTTGGAGAAAAATGAGCAAACAGAGCTCTATTTTAGGCTCTTCATGTGACCACCTGTATTTTTACTGGTGTCTTTAAGCTTTTCTCTAGTGTAAGTAGAAATAAGTTTTAAATGCCCCTCTGCCCCTGCCCTATTCACTTGATTTTTATCAAGAACAAATATAACTTCAGTTCCTTTGGGATTGCTGCTGTTTGCCATAAATAATGCTAACATAGTTATTAATAATGTGCTGGAGGTAAATTATCTTCATGAAGGGCAAAACAAATTTGGTGAGAGAAGTTGGCAATGGCTATAGTATTCCAGCTGCAATTGTAGTTGTGTGTGTGTGTGTGTGTGTGTGTGTGTGTGTGTGTGTGTGTGTATTGCAACATATGTGTTCTGCTTCTTGCTTCTTGAGAAGCATCACACCCCCTATTACCTAGCCATAGCCACAGTTAGACTATGCATCTGTGTCACACTTCATGGTAAGTACAATGCCCATCATTACTACAGGGTTGTGCTTGTAGCTTAATTGAAGAATGGAAGTAGCTGCACATTTGCCTACCTAGTGCAAGACTGCAAAAAAAATGCATGCAACATCAAAGAATAGTGTTGACTCAACTCCAGCTCCCCACTTTTTACATCAATGAGGCAACTTCAAATTTAATTTATTACTGCTGTTAACTCACATCTTACTTTACATAGAAGGACCTCTCTTTTGTAAATGAATATTGTGCCATGAGGAAATATAAAAAACACTGCCTCCTCCTTCCACTCTGTGCAAGCCACCCTCTCCTCAAAGACTGCACAGAAGGGGACAAAGTGAAGGAAGTGAATTACCAATTGCTAGGAAGTCTGGAGGTAGCTGGGCCAAGGTGGCGACAGAGCAGCAGCAGCACTGGCTCTGAGGAGCTAGAAGACAAAGGATGCTCCTTGCTCATGTGCCTCACCTACCAAGAATAACTACAAGGCTTTTGTGCTGGGCTGATTAATGTTAACCCCAAGCAGGATGTTGGTAAGTTTTGGGACCTGAGTTCCAAGTCCAGGTTCGAGTCTTGCATCCCAAGTCTGAGTGTGAGTCTTTGGTCCCAATTCCCAAGCCCCAAGTCTCGAGTCCAAGTTGTGAGTCACTTGCTTCCCCCTGAGGCTTGGGACAATTTGGTACCAAAGATCGGGGCTTCCGCTGTCCAATCCCACACCTGCTACCATCGCCTACCTGCTGTTGCTGCCTCCACTTGGGAGCTAGGCCACTGCCTTCCCCCGTGTATGTGCTGGCTAGCTGATAGGTTAGTGCAGGCAGGCCCTCTGAAAAAAGAGGAAGGCAGAGGGCCTTTCATAGTGATGCTCTAGCTTGTCATATTCAATGTGCAGGTCCCTCCCAGGTCCTCTGACCCACCTCTTCCTGGTGATGCTCTATGGCAGGCTAGAACATCACCAGGGTGACTCACAGAAAGAGGCGGGTTGGAGGACTTGTCTTCTGACTCCAGTAGGCTGGAGCAGTGGTCCCCAACCTTGAGTAATCCAGGTGTTCTTGGACTAAAATTCCCAGAAGCCTTCACCACCTGCCATGCTGAATAGGGTTTCTAGAAGCAGCAGTCCAAGAATTCTTGGGTTACCCAAGGTTGGGGACCACTGGGCTAGAGCATAACCATGAATGACCCACTGTCACCTGCCTTTGAAGAAGGTGGTAGCAGCAGGTAGGCTGGTGGTGGGCAGGGCAACATAGGTACTTGGCCATGTGATAAATGGGTCTGAGTCACAAGTCAAGTCGCAGGTCTCCCCAGAAACCCCCAAGCTGAGTCCAAGTACAACTTAAGTCTGATGCAACAGCGATTGGCAAGTTGCAAGTCCCCATCCCTGACCCCATTCCCACCCCACTTGCCCAGTCTTGCACACTACAAGGGAATAAAAACAGGGTCACACTGCAGGGTATTTATGAATACTTTTTGTTGTTAATAATCCTTTGACAGGTGATAGAGTGCTGAAGTGAATTAGCGCTATATTTGACAGTACCATTAATTTACAAAAATCCTCTGTGGAAACAGGATTGCTGCTCACTGGAGGGGGATGTTCACTGGAGGGGCCTCTACACTTGGCCAACACCACTCTAGGACAACCTCCGACCCTTCAAGTCAATATACGCTAAATATACACATGCTAGCACCCCAAAGGGATATGTGTGGAATTGCAATTAAAAGTTCAGGCTCTTGCTGGAAAAGTAAAACACACCAAATGACCATGAAAATGTTCAATGTTTAGTTTCTCTCAGGTGAAAAGTGGATTGAAATAATGTTTTACCTAATGGCAGATGCAAAGGCAGAGCAAGATTAGACAGCATTAAGGCAAGCAAACAATCAGCAGTCATGAACAATTTATTTCCTTCCACCTAGATACAGAGTTACTGTCACTCTCCCCATCTGGTTCTGCTGCATGGCTACAGTCCAGATGTGTCAAAGAAGATTTCTAGGAGTTTTTTTTTAAAAAAATAACTCAATAGCCAGTGGCAGCAGGATTAAAGAGCAGTTAGCTATGAGCCCTAAAACAATCTATCTCTTTAAAAGAGAGCATCCCATCGGCAGTATCATTTTTAAGTATCATGCATAGCTGGCACCTTTAATTAACACAGTTAAATGTCTTCTACAAGTTTGTGCCTGCAGGACAGAATTAAGAGGACAGGAGGAGAAGAGAGGAAAAAAATGACAGACACATTGGATTTTCTAAGGTGCCTGTGCCTTTAGAAGGGCAGTTGGAGCAACTACATCCCTTTTGAGAGTTCTTAAGAATTTTCTTCTGATCACTTCAGTTACAGCCATTTACACAGCTTATGCAGCCTTATAAAGGAAATGTGTTCCACATAAGCCAATTCCTATTGCATATGATGTTGCAGGCTTCCTTTTTAATATATATATAATTAAACGGAAAGCATTTGCACTTTCCTATAAACAATGTCATTCATGATCACCATTAACATAGCTAGAATAGAAAATCAGACTGGCTAAGACAAACACACTGTACGCCAGCCCATAGGGCTGCAAGTGCATTGCGCATACTGAGCTTCAAAATATAGCTTTAGAAAATTATTTGCATTATGGCTGCCAGGCTGGTGCTGGGGACAGTCCACAAACCTTGGCTGGATTAAGTAGCAACCCAAGTGTCATTGCCAAGCCATGCACTGGCTATAAGCAAGAAGACAGGCAGGACGAGGATCCCTGGAGGTTAAGAGCCTGATGGAGCATTACTCCACTTGGCTTCTTAGGCTGTGATGACCCTGGCAAAATGAATCAATGGAATTTGGCTTTGCTGAGGCTTGATTCACATATGGCCCTCTGCTGGCCTACAGCTCTTATTTTATTGTTCATTGTAAAACTGGTGGGTTTTTTAAAAAGGGGACAGTTTTCCAGAGTTCCCCATAATACAATAATATAACCTTTGGACTGGATATCTGGAAGGGACCCTATGGATCATTGAGTTCAGCCACTGTCAGGCTGGCACAATGGGGAATCAAACTCTCAACCACTGAGTAAACTACTGAGCTATACAAACACATACGCACATGCTATGGAAACACAGTACTCTACTGTAGTTCATTGAAGTTGTTTCTGTTTCACATTTATTTCTCTCTCTTTTGGTCCATTCAGAGGTTGTCTAGAGATATAAAGTATATCAGTGTAGTGATAAGATGATAATTTTGATAAATGACAAACTTGATAGGTTTTTTTAAGAATTAAAAAAATGTGGGAGTGACTAGCATTGAAGATTGCAGGCATGGGTGTTTCTGCTGGCACTGTAATGCGCTCTATGTGGGGCTGCCTTTGAGGCTGCTGAGGAAACTTCAGGTGGTGCAGAATGTGGCGGCTAGACTACTTAGTGGAGTGAAAAAATACCAGCATATTTCTCCCACTCTGGCCGCATTGCATTGGCAGCCCATCCACTTCCGCATCGACTTCAAAGTGTTGATGCTTACGTACAAAGCCCTAAACGGTTTAGGGCCTCGATACCTGGCGGAACGCCTACTCCCACCAAGATCTACCCATGTCACTCGTGCGAGCCAGGAGGTGAGGCTGAGGAGCCTAACACCGAGGGAGGCCCGGAAGGAAAAGACAAGAAATGGAGCCTTCTCGGTGGTGGCTCCTTGCCTCTGGAACAACCTACCTCCTGAGATCCGTGTGGCTCCCTCGCTGGGTATCTTTAAAAATCAACTTAAAACATGGATGTTTCGGCAGGCCTTCCCTCCAGTCAATCCCTGATACCCTCCTTCTCCCCTCTATTTGTCTATTCTGTTATGTCTATTTCTTTGTAAAATTGTTTTATATTTATTTACTGTCTTTATTTTATGCTGTTAACCGCCTAGAGTGGTCTTAACCGACCAGATAGGCGGGATATAAATAAAATAAAATAAATAAAAGATCCCACCCTGCTTAGATCATCACCAGGATACCATCCACAATTGTGCCTCCCCTGTCCTTTTGGACAACAAAACAACTGATCATATTGGGAAAAGTCTGTTTGAAAACAGTAGAAATACTTAAAGTAGAGGGGGAAAAAACTGTTCCAGGAGTAAAAAGAAAGCACCAGACTTTTTAAAACTGGCCTTTTTGTTGTGTGATCAGTTTTTTTAAAAAGTGAATCCATCTGTTTTACACCACAGCAAATCTGACATCATTTGTGTAGTCACCATCTTAGACCAGCCTCCAGTGGGCAAGGCTTTGGTTGAGCCCTTTGGTCTACTTACAAGGGATTTGTTCTAATGTAGGACTACAGCTATTATCTGGCTCAAATTATGATGATGGATAGGATGCTTGACCCCTTCATTTGGGGATGGCTTTTCTTGTGGTATGTGTGTGGGAAACTGAGATTAAATGGCTTTTAACTGAAATAATATCAGCTGTAGGTCTGATGGCAATTTTTAGAATATATATTTTACTTGCATTTTAATTATTTTGCCCTTTTATTTTGCGTTTTTATTGTATATTAAATGCTGTAAGCCGCCCAGAGACCTTCGGGTACTGTGGGCGGCATATAAGTTAAATAAATAAATAAATAAATAAATAAATAAATAAATAAACAAACAAACAAACAAATAAATAAATAAATAAAAGCTGTAATTAATGTATTGTTCTGAGGTTTTTTTATTTTTGATTCCTGAAATAATACAAGAAATGAGATCTTTGTATTTTGCTGAATTTCAGGCTTCATCCTTCTAGCTTGTATGATGATGATGATGATGATGATGATGATGATGATGATGATGATGATGATGATGATGATATCCAAAAACTGGAAGAGAGTTAGAAAGTGGTGATATTATAAAATCATTATCAAGTGATGAAAACTGCAAGTACCTTGGAATACTAGAAGCATATAACATCATGTACACAAAAATTAAAGATCTGACAGGGAAGAAATACATCAGAAGACTGGAAAATCTAAAAATCAAAATTAAAGGGTAGAATTTCACACAGTATTATAATCAGCTGCAGATCTTAGAAATAACACCACCAGAACAACAAAAAACTGCAATATTAGGAACAGCATGCATACTGTACCAATATTTAACAGATATTTAGGATTTTGGTCAAAACTTGTATCTGTTATATAAAACCAGCCATTGCTTTTATAATTTTGATTGACTGTGCCTGGTATTTTTGAACAACAACAACAACAACAACAAAAACAAAAACACAAAAGGTCTTCTGACAAACCATTCAAGTCTTCATATTCTTCATGAAAAACTGTATCTTGCTGTCAACCTTCTCTGGCTAAAAGGCTGTACCATTGGTTCCCAACCTTGGTTCCCCAGATCTCCTAGGACTAAAACTCCCAGAAGCCACCACAGCTAGTGGAGAAGGCTTCTGGAAATTGTAGTCCAAGTATGTCTGGGGATGCAAGGTTGATATGGACTATGAAGTGAGCTCACTGCTTGCTCGCAGATAAAAGATTAATACATAGTTTGCTAGAGAGACATGCACTGTGGACTCTGGTGAAATAAAACATTCCAAGATTGTCGTCATCTAGTCATTTAGTTGTGTCCGACTCCTCGTGACCTCATGGACCAGAGCATACCAGGCCTTCCTGTCTTCCACTGCCTTCCGTAGTTGTGTCAAATTCATCTTGGTTGCTTCGATGACACTGTCCAACCATCTCATCCTTGGTCGTCCCCTTCTCCTCTTGCCGTCACACTTTCCCAACATCAAGGTCTTTTCCAGAGAGTCTTCTCTTCTCATGAGATGGCCAAAGTACTGGAGCCTCAGCTTCAGGATCTGTCCTTCCAGTGAGCACTCAGGGTTGATTTCCTTTAGAATGGATAGGTTTGTTCTCCTTGCAGTCCAGGGGGCTCTCAAGAGCCTCCTCCAGCACCACAATTCAAAGGCATCAATTCTTCGGTGGTCAGCTTTCTTTATGGTCCAGCTCTCACTTCCATACATCACTACAGGAAAAACCATAGCTTTGACTATTCAGACTTTTGTTGGCAAGGTGATGTCTCTGCTTTTTAAGATGCTGTCAAGGTTTGTCATCGCTTTCCTCCCAAGAAGCAGGCGTCTTTTAATTTCGTGGCTGCTGTCTCCATCTGCAGTGATCATAGAGCCCAAGACAGTAAAATTTGTAAGAACATTCCAAGATACCTAAAAGCAAATGGAAATTGCATGGTTCCCTCCTCCATTCCTACTAAAGATCAGAGGTCTCCAAATCTCCTTCCACTTTAGATTATTTTAAGTGAAATCCAGGCCCATGAGCATCTTCCCTCAGTGGTCAAAATGTGGGACAGAAAGAAAGAGCAGTACAGAGTTTAGAAAGCTGCCTTGGGAGAAAATTATTTAAAGGTAGAGTTTGAAACACCTCCAAAGTTATTTACTGTTATTGTACTTTATTAGAAGTAACTATGTACTTTTGTGTTTCTCAAATGAAATTGCTACATGTGGGTACTTTAAAAACATGGGCACTTGAATCTTACATGCTAGGAGTGTGTGAATAATACTTTGATTTGGTCTGAATTATTTGTCTTACATATCATAGCTGGCTTACTTTGAGCCAATTTGAAAGCTCTTTTAATTTGTAACAAAGTATTTCAGAGTATTTATGTTTGTCTGAAAAATGAGAAAACGTGAAAATGGGCAAATTAAAGGGCTCTCACCTGAAGTGGGGGAGTGAAACTCCGTGCCATCAACGTCTTCAGTTCACAGACAAAACTCCCACCAGTTTCCTTCTTTCCATTCTTCTTTCCTTCCTTCTCCATGTTCCGCCAAGAGTCATTCAATTCACTCTTATTTACTGAATTTACTCAACCAAAGGGCATGAGAATACCCCCAATTAGTAGCTTCACTGCCCCAATGGGTAGATTACTTTATTCTTGGCTTGTGTACTACTTTTGCCACCCACCTTGTGTGGAATATAGGAACATGTAATGAAAAAAGAAAAATGCAAAGTGCTTTAATATTAAAAGCCAGCAGTAGGCATGAAATAAGGGATTAGGCTGCTTTAGTTCCTTTCCTAGTGCTACTGTGACTTACTCTATTAAAATCCCACATGATTAAAATCTCAAATTTCACATACAGGCACTCAGTTGATTGGACTGAGATCTGTAGCTGCCTAAAAGCAACAAAATATTTTTCTTCAATGTACTCTCACTGTACCTCCTGAAAATTAAAGGAATGCAACCACAATCTCTCTCTATTTTCTCTAACATTCTTCTCTTGCAAAGTGGCTGCAAGTCATAAGGAGAGAGAATGTCCTTCCAGGGGTTCTGTGATTGGGACTTCTGGGACAGCTTGGGCTTTTCATTGGTGTTTGAGCTATCAATCTCCTTTTGCTTTGGGCTTCTTAGTTCTTCCATTACAGCATTATTTTGTTTTCCCAGGAGTGCTTTAAAAACTCTGAAGCAATATTCACCATTTTAGAAAGCTCTAATTTGATTTAATCATTGCTTAGAGGATCTTTGCTTAACTTTGGATTGGTTTGGCAACTGGCAAGTGTCCTTGCTTCAGTTCAGACTCCAACTAATTTCTGAACACAAAGTACATTCCTATCTGCAATGTATAGTCCTGCCCAGGGTGGAAAATAGTGTTTAATATCCAGCCTGTCTTTCTGCTACAGCTGTCAGCATGTCTCAGTGTGTTCAGCCCATGCCATAGTACTTGTTTCTTCTTCCTTCTCTTTTCTAGACAATAGCTACGCTTGGATTATTATCATGAAAGAGAGAGAGAGAGAAGGACTCTGAAACTTGAAGAGTAAAATACATATCTCGGCACTAATCAATTTTTGTATAATTATATCACAGAGAAAAAGATAAATTCTTCAAATGTGGTTCATGCTCAAATTTGATGTTTATAAGAAATTGCAAGACTAAAACTGCAGTTATCTATTGCAGAGTTCAGAAAAGGTGAGTGTTTGGAATGAGATGCATGGAACAGATGAAAACTGTTAAAGAAAAGCTGTGATAATAATTCTGCTCCTTTTAACTCTGCTAACTGCTTAATTTAAAGGTAAACAAATCAGGAGCAACAAAAGAATGAGCTGACAGCTTAGACAAAGAAATCCTTTCTGCAAGAGCATTCAGGGAGAAAAGAGCTAGGGATCAGTTATAATCATGCAGTTTAGTGAGAATCCATATTCGTTGTTTTTTAAATTCTCTTTCTGAAAATACCTATTTCTCTTTGCAAAGGTGCACTTCTGTTTAATAGTGGAAGGATTGGGTAAACATCATTAGCTGGATAGGAGGACTCACTTATTTGCCAGTTTGTTGATGCAATCTCAACTACAGGCATTATTATTCTCATTAGCTATAACTACACAAGTCCCTGCTTTTTGCTCCATTGTTGCAATCAGACTCATATGAGCTACTGACAGGATTAGGGTTAGGGTGCTTTGGGTGGTGACCTCCAAACACGATTCCTGAGAGATAAACGTGGTCTCTGTATTCCTAACTTTTAGAAGGTTACCTTGAAGTTTATTTGTTTTCTTGCTTCCTCGTTTGTTTTAACATCAAGTTAAAACAAGTAATGAGGTCCCAAATTGCAGAATCTCATTACAGTGGTGCCTCGCTTAACGAGCGCACCGTACAACGAAGAATCCGTATAACGATCCCTTTTTGGGGATCGCTATACGGAGCTGCCCCAATCGCCGCACTCGCTTTGCGACGATTGGGGCGTCCAGCGGCCATTTTGGAGCCGCCGATCAGCTGATCGGCGGCTCCAAAATGGCCGCCGGATGACCCGAAATGGCCCCCATCAGTGTTTTTGCCCCCTCCCCTTGCTTACCGAGGTCGCGAAAACGCTGCGGGGGGCCATTTCGGGTCATCCGCGGCCATTAAAATGGCTGTGGACGACCCGAAATGCCCCCGCGCAGCGTTTTCGCGACCTCGGTAAGCAAGGGGAGGGCGCGAAAACACTGATGGGGGCCATTTCGGGTCATCCGGCGGCCATTTTGGAGCCGCCGATCAGCTGATTGGTGGCTCCAAAATGGCCGCCGGACCGCGAAAACATCGCTGGAGGGGTAAGTTTGGGCGCCTATTGGAACGCATTAAACTAAGTTTAATGCGTTCCAATAGGCTTTTCCTGCCCCGTACAGCGATGTTTTCGCATAGCGAAGGTTAATCCGGAACGGATTAACCTCGCTATATGGGGCACCACTGTACTTGCACTCTGGGAAGTACTGAGGACCCAAACTGTGGAGGGCTTTGTAAGTGAGCACCAAGAACATGACCTGGAATGCAACAGGTAACCAGTGCAGGCAAGCCAGGACTAGGAAGATCGATCAATTTATTCACACCTGACACCTGCCTTCAGGCTTCATTCTAAACCTATTGTAGTTTCCAGGCCAGTCTCAAGAGAAGCCTCATATAGAGAGCATTACAGTAGTCAGTCTTGGAGATCACCAATGCATGCCCCAAAGTCCGAGTGATCAGCCTCAGTGGATTGAAGGTCCACTGGGACTTCCCTGCAATCTGGAAATCCCATGAGAGAACTGGATCCAGAAACACACCCAGATTCCAGACTTGATCCCTAAGTGGGTTACTCCATCCATCCTTGGGAGACAGTCCCCTAACTTGTCAGAAGGGGCCCCCAGAAGGAGGATCTCCATCTTATCCAGGTTTAGTCTCAGCCTATTAGACCTGGTCCATTCTAGAACTGAGGCCAGAGAGTGCTCAAGCACCGAGACAGTATCCACTGCAGATGATGTAAAGGAGAGATAGAGTTGCATGTTATCATAGCATACTTATGGCAACAAATTTCTGAATGACGTCTCCCAATGAATTAACATATACTGTATGTTGAAAAGCATAGAGAAGATTGACAACCCCTGGGCACTCCAGAGCTGAGGGTCCAAGATGCTGACAATTCCTTTCCAAGCACTCTCGGAATCAAGAAATGACTAGATTTAAACTCTTTATCATTAATTACATCACTGTCAATATGATCTATGGATTGGACAATCCAAAAGATTTGGATTTGAACCAATCTAGGGCCACTGAAATAAATTAAAATCAAGATTCTGTGAAACAAACATTTAATTATAATTATTCTGTTGTAGCTGGCTTGTTGACTGTGCTACCCATGACTGAAATTAATTATAGGAAACTCGAATTATAATTCAAATGTATCTGTCTAAACTCAAAAATATAATTTACATTTTAACAATAATCCAAACCTTTCTTCATTGAAATATATAGTACTGAGTGCAACTTTAGCAAAATCCTGTTAGAATTAACTATGTTAACTGTCCTGCCAAAAAACTTTTAATCTTGCTTCCTGAATTTCATACCTGGTTAGGATGTGGAGGGGGATGGGTATGTTGGAAGGTAAAATGTTGGTTAGGGATAGGAAGAAAATGGGAATGTATTCATCATATACCCTTATTAAAGAATGATATTCATATTCTGCATATTCTAATTATGATTTAGAATAAATGGTTGTAGAAAGCAGGAAGAAGATGAGCCAAGGAAGCACAAAATTGCTCCAAACTGCATTCCACAAAAATACAGCACAATTCTTTCTGCTTTTATATCTGAGTGATCTGCCCTAGATCAGCAGGTAAAAGAATAATGCTAATTGTTTTAGGACTGGCTAAATCTGTCAAGTGTGCTTTCTCTAATGTTCAGTTAAGAAAAAAAAATCTTCGCAATCCTTTCTGTCAATTTCATATTTTTTTGGGAAGTTCTCAAAAACAATTAAAAATTTGTGAATTTCAAAATGTGTGAATCTTGGGAAGTTCTTTTTATCTGCAGCAGCCAAATCCAGCCAGATCTGCTATTCCAGATATAGAGAATGCTATGCTATTCTTTCTTGCTATGCAGCTGCAGATGAACAACTTGTGAGGAAAAAAAAATGGAGACCACCCTGGTATGCCACCACAAACATGCTGAGTGCACAAGAATTTGAACAGCTAAGAACTCCTGGTCTTCATCATGAATCAGTGAATTGGCTGATCTCTCTTTCCCTCACATGTGATTTCATGTAAGTATGACTTTTCTTCTATTGCATTTATGAAGCAATTAGTATCCAAAAATTGAATTAAACAAAACTTTAACTGATTTGTGTTGTAAAAAAGCATGTGACGTAGTCTAGGACATAAATTACAATCCTTCTGGTCTGAATCTAGAACTTTCTGATTTGCAAAGCTACACAGAGAGCAAACAGATCGGTATTTGCTCTAGTGTTTGTGCCATGCTCCTCATAGTTCGTTTCAATATTTATCCCAATGACTGCATTTGTTAACATTAATCATAATGCAGCTTCTTTTGTTTGGCTGGCAGAGCTTGTGGATTTTTGTAGTGATTCCACTTGTATAATTTTGTTTTGGCTTGTGTAATTGCCTATACCAGTCCTTTAGAGCCGTTGTTGGGCATGTCCAGATGGCATTCCTGAGGATGTACAGAGTGGGGCATGGTGTGGGAGTGAACCCAGTTCCTTTCTCCTGCCTGCTCCCTGCACTAGTATGGACCACAGTGGCAAAATCTTTTTCTTCTAAATTGGCACAAGTGAAGAACAGATTTAAGGAACTCGATTTGGTGGACAGAGTGCCTGAAGAACTTTGGATAGAGGCTCATAAAATTGTACAGGAGGCAGCAACAAAAACCATCCCAAAGAAAAGGAAATGCAAGAAATCAAAGTGGCTGTCCAACGAGGCCTTAGAAATAGCAGAGAGGAGAAGGGAAGCAAAATGCAAGGGAGATAGGGAAAGTTACAGAAACTTGAATGCAGACTTCCAAAGAATAGCAAGGAGAGACAAGAGGGCCTTCTTAAATGAACAATGCAAAGAAATAGAGGAAGATAACAGAAAAGGAAAGACCAGAGATCTGTTCAGGAAAATTGGAGATATTAGAGGAACATTTTGCGCAAAGATGAACATGATAAAAGACAAAAATGGGAGGGACCTAACAGAAGCAGAAGACGTCAAGAAGAGGTGGCAAGAATACACAGAGGAAGTATATCAGAAAGATGTGGATATCCCGAACAACCCAGATAATGTAGTTGCTGACCTTGAGCCAGACATCCTGGAGAGTGAAGTAAGTGGGCCTTAGAAAGCCTGGCTAACAACAAGGCCAGCGGAGGTGATGGCATTCCAGTTGAACTATTTAAAATTTTAAAAGATGACGCTGTTAAGGTGCTACATTCAATATGTCAGCAAGTTTGGAAAACTCAACAGAGGCCAGAGGAGTGGAAAAGATCAGTCTACATCCCAATCCCAAAGAAGGGCAATGCCAAAGAATGCTCCAACTACCGTACAATTGCACTCATTTCACACGCTAGCAAGGTTATGCTCAAAATCCTACAAGGTAGGCTTCAGCAGTATGTGGACCAAGAACACCCAGAAGTACAAGCTGGATTTTGAAGGGGCAGAGGAACTAGAGACCAAATTGGTAACATGCACTGGATTATGGAGAAAGCCAGAGAGTTCCAGAAAATCATCTACTTCTGCTTCAGTGACTATGCAAAAGCCTTTGACTGTGTGGAACACAGCAAACTATGGCAAGTTCTTAAAGAAATGGGAGTGCCTCACCACTTTATCTGTCTCCTGAGAAACCTATATGTGGGACAGGAAGCAATAGTTAGAACTGGATATAGAACAACTGATTGGTTCAAAACTGGGAAAGGAGTACGACAAGGCTGTATATTGTCCCCCGGCTTATTTAACTTATATGCAGAATACATCACGTGAAAGGCTGGACTGGAGGAATCCCAAACCAGAATTAAGATTGCTGGAAGAAATATCAACAACCTACAATATGCAGATGACACCACTCTGATGGCAGAAACTGAGAGGAATTAAAGAACCTTGTAATGAGGGTGAAAGAGGAGAGTGCAAAAAATGGTCTGAAGTTCAACATGAAAAAAACCGAAGATCATGGCCACTGGTCCCATCACCTCCTGGCAAATAGAAGGGAAAGAGATGGAGGCAGTGACAGAGCTTACTTTCTTGGGCTCCATGATCACTGCAGATGGTGACAACAGACCCAAAATTAAAGGACCCCTGTTTCTTGGTAGGAAAGTGATGACAAACCTCGACAGCATCTTAAAAAGCAGAGACATCACCTTGCCGACAAAAGTCCACATAGTCATAGCTATGATTTTTCCTGTAGTTATGTATGGAAGTGCGAGCTGGACCATAAAGAAAGCTGACCGCCAAAGAATTGATGTTTTTGAATTGTGGTGCTGGAGGTGGCTCTTGAGAGTCCCCTGGACTGCAAAGAGAACAAAGCTATTCATTCTAAAGGAAATCAACCCTGAGTGCTCACTGGAAGGACAGATCCTGAAGCTGAGGCTCTAATACTTTGGCCATCTCATGAGAAGAGAAGACTCCCTGGAAAAGACCCTAATGTTAGGGAAGTGTGAAGCAAAGAGGCGAAGGAGATGACAGAAGATGAGATGGTTGGACAGTGTCATTGAAGCTACCAACATGAGTTTGATCCAACTCCGGCAGGTAGTGGAAGACAGGAGGGCCTGGCTTGCTCTGGTCCATAGGGTCAGGAAGAGTCGGACATGATTTAATGAATAAACAAGAACAATAAATATCAATTTAGATTGATACACCACTAATTCAAATGCTTACTGTGTCTTGTCAGTTCAGCCCTGCCATAATGGCAGAGAACGATGAGGAAGAAGTGATGCTGTATGATGTGGAGACATTTGAAAAACATATTCCTGGGATAAGTAAACATTTTTTTCTGTAAACTGCAGCAGCCATTTAAATACCAGAGTAGAGTAAAAGGATGTTTGCCTGAGGACATACTTTTGAGTGGTCACACTCCTGTATTCCAGATCCCAGTATTCTATTTAACAATAAGCCTTCTGATTTGTGATCAGAATGAGGCTCTGGATTTCAGTCAGTATTCCATTCTTAGTGGGTCAACACAGCACAACATTCTGCTTCCTTTGCACCAGCCCCGTTTCCAGCTATTGATTGAAGAAATGGACCAGGAGGCTACACCTATGCTTAAGGGATGGTGCAATTAATTGACATCACAATGCTTGTGATGGCTTAGACTTTTGCGATCCAAATATTATTCCTTGAGAACAGAAGTGGAGTGCAATTGGAAGCAGAAATGTGACACCTGTCAAAGCAGCACCATTGAAATTTTGTTTGGATTCAGAATTAAAATTTTGGAAAAAGCTAGATTGAAAAAAAAATTTGGAAAAGCACTGTCTCTTTTGTCGAGTTCTCTAACCCACGGCTGCTGTATTGCAGGCATTGTGCTGATGTCACACCTCTCTACATTATACCAATCAAATCTAATGATGTCGAACCAATGAATTATAATGGCCCACCATATGATCCGGCACACCTCTTTGAATGCATGAGAACATGTCAGATTTTGAAAGCTAAGTAGGTATAGGCATTTGGATGGCAGAATATAAGGAAATAACATCTCCAGATAGGTCTTGGAAAGAATGCTTGTAGCGCTATGGGGCGGTATATAAGTCCAATAAATAAATAAAATAAAATAAATAAATAAATAAATGCTACATGGAATCTTGGAAGAGCACTGCCAATCAGAGTTGAGAATATTTGGCTAGATGGACTAATGGTCTGACTCAGTAGAAGGACTGCCTGTTTTTCTAATGTCTTTTCCTGTAAAATAAGAAAGAAGGTGGTAGCAGAGGGTGGGTAGCATAGAGTCCATAAAATGTATGCAGTTTCTGACCATTTTTGTGCTATTTCCCCCCAAACATTTTGTTGTTATGTGCTGTCAAGATATTTTGACTGATGGCAGCCCCATGACGTAGTGACCTCTACAAGGCCCTGTTCTTAACAGTACTGCTCAGGTCTTGCAAAAGCAAGGTCGTGGTTTCCTTTATTGAGTCAATCTATCTCACATTTGATGTTCCTCTTTTCCTACTGCTTTCTAGTTTTCCTAGCAACATTTTTTCCTCAGTGATTTCTCAAGCCCCTAAATCCCTACAGCGACCTATTTTTAGAAGTTCAGGAGCAGCAACGAAAACACATTTTTCCTCAAGAACAGTGTATCCCAGAAACATAGTTTTAGTACAGATAAAGCACAGCCATCAGGCCTTGTGTTTTGCTGCCATCTTTCCAGCACTTCAGTGGTACAGTGGGTGATTCTCCCAGTAGGTTGGAGTCACAGAAATATAAAAGGGATGAGGGTGAAAGGAAGGATGCAAATAATGGCCTCGGGCCACCTAATATGGGCACTCAATGAACATTAACTAGATATACCTTATCTTTCAGTGCCATTTGTAAATTTTGATCTGAACCCTCCATATGTAGATGAAATTCAGAGCAGGTGTAAGGTATACCTCCCAGCTTGCTTTGCATTCTCAAAGGCTAGCGTATGTGTTCTCCTCGGTTCTATTTGTCATTGCTTTAGTAAGAACACAAGGACAAGCATCCGCGCTAACTATCAAGTTAATAACCTTTTGCTGGTGACAGCTCCATCATGTGTGGAACCTATTTCGTTCACATTTCACTGGTGATTAAACTTTTCATTCTATTGAATTTTCCTTGTAATCTGCCAAGGCTTTCGTCAACATTAATACTTTAGCATTGCACAGGTTCTGTAATTAAGGGCCTCATTTCGGCTAAATTGTTACAGTGGTATCACTCGGGAAGCAAAAGTGAGAAAAGCAATTTATTTTCTTGACTATGCATGTATATGACGAGCTCACCACAGACCTTCACAAAGCTATGCAAACATGGCTTATTATTGTTAGCTATAATTTTTCTCTATTGCTATTATGTTAGCATACAATGCAATTAATTTTCCCATTTGAAAGTCTGTGTGCATGAATGAGGAACAGGGACTTCAGTGTGCAGCTCCTTTGCTACTGAAGCTTGGAAAAAAAAGACATTTGGAGCAAATTGAGGCTGGTTTACATTTGGTGATTTATTCAGCAGCAGTCTGCAGAGAGGTCAGCGTTTCTTCATGTTGGCTGCAGACAGAGGTGTAAGACTTTAGCTCTACTATTCTCCTGACGAAGAAATCTTGTTCACTTTCCTGGGAAATGTTGGTGGATTGCTCTGGTGTTGAGTCAGCCTGTGAAATCTAATACACCTCTGACCTAGAAGATTGCTGCATGGCCTCTTGTAACTTATTGAGAACTTTCCAAATTAATATTTTCATCTGCAGGCATTTGTTTTTCCTGCAAAAGCCAGCAGTTTAATTGTAACCTATGCACAGCAAGCTCAAAAACAAATCCCATTTCTGTTAGATTTGCCTGTCAGTAATTATGTGCATTTTATTTATTCTCATTTCCAACCTTGCAAAGCCAGCAGAAAAAGCTGGCGTGCCAGCAAGCAAGGCTGCTATATTTTTCATTATGTTATGCCACTGTCCAGCCCATTAGAATATTTATCAGACGGAATTATCTGGAAATTTGCTTACTGAGTAGAAGAACATCACTGTACTTTCTAGGTCAAAATATAATAAACCAGATATAGCTATAGTAAAATGCAGTCAGGGAACAAGTTTGAAACAATGAAGATAAAATTAATTCTTACAGAATATGAAGGAGGATAGAGCCTCCACCATACATTCACAGAGAATAGATCAAAAGAAGAGTATTCACCAAGATAAATAAAAGACAGTGCTTTGAAAAGTTATGTTTTAGATCAGTGGTTCTTAACGTGGGCGATAATGCCCCCCAGGGGGCGATTTCATTTTTCAGGGGGGCGGTAGAACGAAAAGGGGCGGCGTGGGGGCGCTGGAGCAGAAGGGGGGCGGTAGGGGGGTGCTGGAGCAAGTCAAACCTATGAAGATGGCTGCAGCCTTTTTACAGTGTGCATGAATATATATTTTCTTCCAATTTTAATTTAGTTTCAGACTTTTTGTCTTGAAATTTTTAGTTCCTGCATTTGTTTTTATGCCCTTTTTATATTTCTTTTTGCGTCTTAAAATTCACTTGCAACTAAATCATTAAATGTTTCTTTTTGGGGGGCATTTCATTTTCTTGGAATTTAATTGTGTTTTCAGGGGTCATTGGATTTAAGTGTCTTTTAAAAATAAAATAAAATAAGTAAGTAAGTAAGTAAGTAAGTAAGTAAGTAAATAAATAAATAAATAAATAAATAAATAAATAAATAAGATATCATCACCGCGGGGAGGGGGGCGATGATAACTTCCTCAATGGCTCAAGGGGGCGTTTCTTTCAAAAAGGTTAAGAACCACTGTTTTAGATTACAGTCTGAAGACACCTTGAGCTAGCATGCTTCAAACTGAGAGCATTGTTCCTTTCACATTGGAGAAAATCAACAGAAATGGGCCACTGTCTTTCTCATCTAGGAGAAGACTCTCTTGCCCTTCAGATTCTTTTTGGCCACAATTCCATAATGCCTGACCATAACCTTGGATTGTCATCTGCATGGCTCCAGTTGTCCATCCCTTCATTATAACTTTTTTCCTTTATTTTGTAAGGCTGCTTTGTCCCTCTATTGCAAGAAATGACAATACAAATGAAATAAACATACTGTATATTGTTGGGCTGTGCCAAATATATTTCCCACAAAATTTCAGTCATTCTTATTTAGAAGGATAGAAAAGAAATTCCATTTGAAAACAACTTCAAAGGGAGGAGAAATTCTGTGTGGCAAGGTTCCGGATTTTGTATATCTATGAGGACCCTCCAGTAAAGTAACATTTGAGGAGACCTAGTGAAGGTACAGAACCCTGAAGTATATTAACAAATATGCTAACAATATATTAACAAATACAGGGGCAAAATTTCTCAGAGAAAATTTTTCTTGGTAACTTTCTGCATTTTTGTCTCTTTCTCTCTTGCTGACAAGTAGAAGGCCATTTTGCAGTATTACTACTAAAGTTCCTCCACCATATTTTTAAGTGTCTGCCTCTGAATCATTGTAATCATGACTTAGATTTGTTGACTGAAGCAGTGTTGTGTTTGACTGAGTTTTTATTTTGTAGTGGGAGAAATAGAGAGATGGCCAAGTGGGACCGGGGACACTTCAATGTTTCTTGGCTTTCTCTGAATGATTTCTTATTCCCTTTGCATTATTCTCCCTTCTTCAAGAAAGTTGCCTTAGTCCCTTGTTCTGTCCTATCTCTGAAGGATGGCTAGGTCACAAGACACCCAGAGCAATATGAATTCACTAATTCAGTGATATATAAATTAAATAAATGGGTAATTAAATAAATGATGGTCACCAGTTTATTTGTACACATAGAAATTGACATTAGGTTTTATTCTGTTTGACAGAGAATGATAGATTTTTTTGTAGTAGTAATTGTACATTTTTTCCATATTAACTTACCAGGAGGATCTTGTTTTTTCCGAGTTAATCGCCATAACCTCACCTCACTAGCCTACTGCACTCAGCTAATGAGTTTATCACAAATTCCTACAAGAATGGAACCAGGTCAATATATTGTGGAAGAATCAAAATGATGACTAGCTGCCAGCATAGTTGCTGTGGCTGCCTCTTGGAATGGTAGTGCAGTGAACAAAAATTTGGGAGGGGGGAAGAGAAGCAGCACATTGTGACACTAATACCTCTAGGGGTGAACCCATTTTTCTGAGAATTTCTTCTGTCCTGCAGATATTTGAAGAACAGAGTTGCCCCCCTCTACACACAATTTTTCTGCTCACAAATATGAATGAGAAATAATATCATCCCCTTGCTGAAAGCCTTAGACTTGATATGCCTGATTCTGATGTTCAAAAACAGCAAAGTGATAATAGAAATGGCAAGACCGAGACCACAGACCAGCAGGTTAAGGAAACAGGTCAGGAAGGGAAATCTTGTACCAAACTAAAGACTTGTAGGTTCCAACGGGAATGTGCAACTTCATATCCTCATACCTGGACTGCAGAATGCTCCTTCAAGATTTCATTGTTTTAATGGGCCATGATGAGAGGAGATGAACCTCACCAACATCATGTGTTGGAATTTGGAGGCTTTCTCCAAATCTCTTGGATATGGAGTTGCTTCCTTTTTGCTAGTTTCCTTACCTCTTCTCAACTCATATCACTGTATGTAAATAAATAGATTTCATAATACCCCAATGGTCTTCTGATGAAAATCAACTCTGGCAAAGCTGTGCTACATTTTAGCAGCACTAGCTTTTTATAATTTTAAGAGCTTCATTTGTCAGTCCTATTACAGTAATTAATATTAATATCCACATAGGTCTTGCTTTAATATATAAACAATGTATGAGAGATTGGCTGAAACAGAAAATTATTCTTTGGCAGTTTCATTCTTTCATACATTATTTATATGAGTTTCACATTACATTTTTTTTAAAAAGCAAATGTAGTTCCATTATTCCAGTAGTCTTACAAAAACAGCTAGTATAATTTTGTGCAATGTGCAGTGAAATGATCATTCACAATATTATACATTCAGATGTTGTGCAATTCTCTTTATGAGTCTAGAAGTCCTGCTCCTTCTGTACAAAGCACACTTCAGCTGCTAAACTGATACCTGAGATTCATTAACTAACACCTCCCTCACCACCACAAAAAAGAAAGAAAGAAAAGAAAGAAAAAGAGCTATGGAACCATGTTTTAAAGAGGAAATTCAGTAAGAGATTCTTAGATGAAATAAATTCACAAGTGTCCCCCCCCCCCAACATAAACTGGGGACTAGGTACATGCTGGAAGAGAATGGGCTGGAGTGGGCACTTGTTAATAACAAACGATGCCACAACTAGCAGGATGTGACAGACATACTTCAGAACAATATGTTCAGAATCAAAAACATTGTTCTTTGATTAATGCTCCCAAGTCAGCCAAAACAGAACAGAATGGCTTGGGATGACAACTTCCAAGTAAGATAAAACAATCAAACTCACACCACATACAGTATGTAACTAGATGAGAGTATGTAGCAAACCATAAAACCCTTGGAGTTATTTCAGCCTTGTATGCTGCCTTATTTGTTTTGGCTGAAAGAGGCTGGGGTGACTGCCAATCAATCTAGGTGTAAGGAATTGTTCCTTCCCTGTTTCTGAGTTCAAGGAGGGCCATGCCTCTGTCTTAAGTGTCTTTTTCCTTCTTTTTAGTCTCCTAGTAGTTAGGCAGTTAGAATGTGGCCTAGAGGAGCCTGCTGGAAGCAGGCTGCAAGTCTGTTAAGGCCTGTTACTGTAAACAGCCATTTTTGTATAGAATGCTGCTTTTTAACTATTCATTTATGAGTAAATAAAACCATCTTATTCTTTCTCTTCCCAATGACTCAGAATGAAACTGTAAGTGCTAGTTGATGAGAACAAGGGCGAGTCTATTCTGGGGAGACTTGAAGGTAGTTCTGCTTTGTAAACCCCTGTACTTCTTGCTACTGCACAGCTAGGGGAGATTTAATGATTATTCAGCACTCTGCAACTAAAACATCTCTAGGAACACCATTGTTCTGTTCTGGGCAGAAAATCCATTTTGTGCAAAACAATCGAAAATGCAACTTGTGAGTAGAACAGCCCAAAGAGAACAAATCCCATCTCTGTATCCCTAGAGATGGTGGATACAGCAAGCCTCAATATATCCTTCTGACCCCCAATGTCAATACCCAGTGCGAGTAGAAAATCCATATTATGTAAAACAGCCAAGAACAGCAACTTCAATTTTTTTTTTGCCCAGAATGGGTTCCAAAATGTGGTTCCTGGGGATGTTCTGAGGCTTCTTTTACCAGTCCCTTCTCATCTGATGGGATGAATAGATTTTGCTGGGTTGACTTACTTGTAGGTTCCCCTTCCGTTGTTTTTTTAATTGCAACCTGGATTTTCTGCCAGGAGCAGGGTACTAGAGCACTGTTCCTGGAGATGTTTTGTCATTTTCTGTACCAGTTTCATACAGTCACGTGTACACTGTGAGTTTAGTTGGTTAGTCTTATGTAAAAGTTGCTGTCCTGGATCATTCTGGCTGATTTGGGGGCAGTAAAGGTAAATGAAAGTGTAATACAGTACATGATGGGTTTAATGTTTAAAATATTCATCTGTCTATATCACATTCTACCAATTTTTGCATTGATTTTTATTAACAAGTGCCTGTTCCATTCTGTTCCAGCTTTTACCTAGTCTCCAAAAAATGTGATAGTAATAAGACCGTAGCAATTTCCACAAGATAGCTTTGTTAGTCTATAGCAGCAGCAGCAACAGAGTTGTCTGACACCTTTTAGATTAATTGACTATATCATGAGCTTTCATTAACACAGGCTACATTCCATCAGCCCATAAGACATCCTGAGATGCATTGTTGTTTTTACAAATATATGTATTGCAAAACATGCTGGGGAAATACCAAGGAAGTTCCCACAAGTTCAAACACTGCAAATGAGAAAAGCAAAATCGAGGGTAAAAACCTAATATGCAAGTACCAAGGAAGTCTCTCAGGATTCTGTGTAGGGCATACACTGATATCTCTGGTTCTGAGCTGAATTCCCAGTGCAAGCAATCGCTCATCTGTCTATCAAGGTGCTCTTGACAGTCCTTGACTTAACGGTGATCACTAAATTCTGCTGGCTTTCTATCACTTTTTCCACAGGCAAGAAGAAGGATTGAAGGAAGGGGAAAAACTAAATGGGGGAAAGGGGGGAAAATGACAGTCCAGCTGTCTCAGTTGTAGTATACTTGTCAGCCTTGTGAACGCTTATGTTTCCCAAGGGTGGGAATAACATGGATGAAAAAATATCTTTACTGTCAGAATATGTTGCCGGAACAAAAGATAAAGCCACCAAAATTCTACTGCAGGTAAAATTTTGGATCGGTGTCAACAATCTCCCCAGCACAGGCAGGAGGTAGCAATATAAGGAAAGGGATTAAGATGAAAGCATCCAATTCCCAGCAGCTTCTAGATGTGGCATTGGAGTTAATTTGATTTCAAGGACTAATTCTCATGAACTTCAGCAAAAATGAGCAGAAAACACAATTGATACACTTGTTCAGTGTTGTTGTTTCTTGGACAAAGCTGTTATCTGTCTTTACCGGGTGCAATCCTATTTTAAAAAGAATCCCAATAATTCATTATCAACTCTTTAATCTTTAAAACAATGTTAATAGAAACTGCCTTTAAATACATTTCCAACATATATTTCAACATATATCATGGTTCCCTTTTCCAGTTCTATAAGTAGATGTTTCTATGCGGGAAAGTTCAAGTCTCAGCACAACAGAATTTCAAAAAGAGCATAATTAGTATAAAAATGAGCAGCACAAATAGAAGACATTCCTTAATTGGTGCATGAAAGTTGTATCACTTAGTGTATGAGACCCATTTATATTCCCACCTGTCCATCAAAGAATGTAGGATGATATGCAAGGCCCTTCCATCTCCCGGTTCCATACTCAGAATAGTGACAGAAGCTGGAGTAATATATAGTGACAAGCCCAGCATATGTAAATAAGTGCTGTAGTTGAATTCTAGTCCAACAGTCATAAGCAGTATATTGGGGTGGGGAACATTTCAGAAGTGGCCCAAATTCCAATTTGGGAAGAATCTCCATGGCTACAATATAGCAGTAGATGAGGCCAAGGTCACTGGCCAAGGACATGATATACTGGGGCTAAAGCAAACTAGATGTGGCCAAATGCAATTCTTTCTTAAATGGATAATTTCTAACTAAGCGTGATTGGTTTCATGCATATCTAGGGGGGGTGACACAGTTTTGTGGCACACAAAGCACAACTGAATTCTACACAAGAGTATAAAAGCATAAATCTTTAAAATCTAAAAGAATTTAAAGAGCAGGTACTTAAAGTTTAAATCCCTTTAATTACCACTTATCTCCAGTTATTGATAATAAACTGGTTTGGAAAATTCTGGTTTTCTTTCAAACCTTGACTAGAGATAATAAGTACAGTCCTGGAAGGAGGAGCAGTGGGCCCTGCTGAAGAAATTCACAAGATGGGTGCACAGGTCCCAAAAGCCAGATCTGTCCCAGGGTTCAGATTTTTTGCCATCCCTGTGCTCTGTCATGCTATGACATGCTTCCGTACTAATCAAAGTTCAATGGCTCAAACAGACTGTTCTCTTGCTTTCAGTTCTGCTGCAAGTCACAAAAGAAGTTTAGGTCTCAAAAACACAGTTGGGTTCTTGTACTGTAGCTAGTCAGAATGATTATCTCCTCTATTCAACTCTTGGAAATGTTTTCTTCCATGCTTACGACTTGCAGAATCATCCAGTAAATGTAGACAGTGGGGGACTGGAAAAGTTTTTTTTAAAAAAGACAATGTTAGAAAAAGTAGAAAGCAACAGGAGAATAGAAGGATCAAATGTGAGGTGGGTTTACTTCAGAGCTTTGGGTCTGCAAGAGCTTAGTATGCTTGTTAATGACAGGGCATCTTGTAGGTCACTCGTTCATAGGGTTTCCTTATTTTATTTATTTATTTATTTATTTGATTTATACCCCGCCTATCTGGACCGATGGACCACTCTAGGCGGCTTAAACCAGAGGTGATCTGACACCACATAACAACAGCCCAAAGAGGGAGATTTTCCAGTGCTGCCTCTTTTACAAACAATGTCAACTTATATTAGATTTCTGAAGTTCAGAGGGGCTGCCCCTGCCTAGGTAAGGCAAAATATGAAATATAATTCATGGTTACACTTCTGTTGCAGATTGATAGCAAGCCTGTAGGATAGTCCACTATTAATATGGCAAGTGGAGATGAAGATGAAGATGGTTTTGTTCTGGACCAAAAGTCCCCGCATCTCTCTGCCCACCTATGTCAATCTACTTCAATTGTCCTTTTAGACTTTCTTTCAGGCTAAATCAAGCATTTAACACCATTCAGTTGTTTGTGCTAAACTGATTTCCATGCTGGCAGGTTTAATTCCTAAACTTTCAAAAGCAAACAAAATGTTGCACATAAATATGCATGAAATTAGATCCCAGATTCCTGTCTATGACCTAAATGTACTTTTTCATCTGCTGCAGCTGAAGCCTTAGAAGATACAGACATGCCTACGCACACACACACATAGACAGAAAAACAGAATGTAGTCACAAATATGCACATAAAAGGAGCTGACCTTTGAGGTGTGCAGGGATCCCAATGTTTGGAGGCATATGAAGAACCTCAGAGGAGAACAAGAACAAGAACAAGAACAAGAACAAGAACAACAACAACAACAACAACAACAACAACAACAACAACAACAACAACAACAACAACAACAACAACAACAACAACAACAAAGCTCTAAGGAAGAGATCCTTTCTAACAGTAGAAAGCAATGTTAGCACTATGTTGCAGGGGAGGAACTGACAACTGAGCTGGGTGGAAGGGTTTAGGGAATTGAGCATATAGAGAAAGGAAGATAGAAGAAGAAATAAAAAGTGCAGCTAAAACAACTTCATTTTAGATTGATCATTCCCAAATTCATAATCTGTATCCATGGACAAAAGTGAGATTTGCCCATAAAAATTAGTACAGAAATCCAAGATTCAAGAGTACCCAAAAGAGTATAAAAGTACGTCCATTCCACTTCACACACACGCATACACATAGAAAAAAATTAGAGTGTAAATTTTTAAAAAGAGTTTATCTTCTTTCTCAACATATTTTTAAATGTTCCCACTGAATTTGCAAGAATGATCACTTACATGTTTGCATCATACTAGAATGATAAGTGGCAACAGCGGAGTGGCTGGAATGCTGAACAGAAGCATTCCATGGTTCGGCGTTTTATTACAGAGCCCCATTTATTCCAGAGCTGACTGTTTTAGGCAAAACAAACAAATAATACAAACAAAAGAAGACAAAAGAAAAACCCACACAGACAGTGTCAAAACAGAAAAACACTTTTCTTTCTAATAACCATCAACACACTGATAATGATCTTATATTTGTTCCTGGTACTAGCATAAAGAGGATGGGGTCAGACTTGCCAGGATGAGATTCCCTCCCAGCCACAAAGCTTATTTTCACTGCAAATCAGATGAGGCAAGGGGGATATTTCTCCCACTCTGATTTATTCCTGAGTTCTCTAGTGACTGAATATTTACTTTTATTTATAAGAAAGTATTGTTCTGAGCCCTCCATGGGAAGCTGGTACTTTAATGCCAACAAATGGAATTACGGATGGTGCTGTTCATCTAGGATTTGGAAGGTAGGGAGATGTTGATCCATCTAATCTCACTTTAGGCTACTGAGCTCTGACACTGCTTTGTGTCTCTCTGTCTTTTCATCATCAGAAATAAATCTCGGAGATTGTGCACATGGCAACGAGCGACAGGGTGGCAGGGCACAGAGTAAATCTAAAGAACTTGCTCTGTGTGGCAAGTGCAATATTAGGCATCATTTCAGACACTCATTTATTCAGAGAATGGTATGGAAGTTTGGGACACCAACAGACAAGCAAAGAGAGAGAAAAAAGTGGAGGAGGAAGCAAGCTGTGATCCCCAAATCTATAAGCACCTGGCTTGAAGAAAAAGGCAATGCTATAGCTCATGGATATGATTATTTTAAAGGAGAAGCTGTGAAGATGAGAAAGCAAATCATGATAAGCCAGAGGAATGCTAGCGACCCATCAAATCAACCAGAAGAAACCAAACATTGAGAAATAAATAAATAAATGGGAGATTGTCAAGCCCTTGCATCACACTCCGGGTTTGCTTTGTAACAAACATAGCTGAATCAGTAATTCATAGGACATAGTATATTCCTTGTTGTTGTTCTGGCTCTTCCATAGCTTATATATCCAGATAGGTGTTTGTACTGGATGGGTTTTCCAAGTTTTCATGAATCTGATTTTCAGTGCTTAAGCTAGAACATAAGAACATCTGCCTTTCCACTGAGTCAGACTACCTGGAGAATCCATGCATATATAGTTGCAGATCCCTCCA